>NW_006399807.1:9362172-9372896 GCF_000299155.1 Elephantulus edwardii | reverse complement strand
TGTGCAAGGAGCTGGAGTCAGAAAATCAAAAGGGCCGAATTTAATCAGCATTTCTTAAGCTCAAAAAACTAAAGAACAAATTCAAACCTTCAGTTGCTATAATCAAGGATGCCCTAGGCAGAATATTAAATGATCCAGGAAGTATTAAAAGAAGATGGAAAGAATATACTGAGGCATTGTATCGAAAGGAATTGGCAGACACAGAAGAATTTAATGAAACAACATATGAGCAAGAGCCTGTGGTGGTGAAGGAAGAAGTTCAGGCTACTTTGAAGGAAATAGCAAAAAATAAGGCCCCAGGAATAGATGGTATATCAATTGACATATTTCAGCTAATAGATGCTGCCCTGGACGTGCTCGCTAAGCTGTGTAAAGAAATCTGGAGAACTCACTTGGCCAGCTGACTGGAAGAGATCTATATTTGTTCTCATTCCAAAGAAAGATGACCCAACAGAGTGTGGAAACTATAGAACAATATTGTTGATATCACATGCAAGCAAGATTCTGCTGAAGATTATCCAAAAATGACTGGAACAGTACATCAACAAAAAACTGCCAGAGGTCCAGGCTGGGTTTAGAAGGGGTCGTGGTACTAGGGATATTGTAGCTGATGTTAGATAGATCTTAGCTGAAAGCAGGGAGTACCAGAGGAATGTATACCTATGCTTCATTGATTATGCAAAGACGTTTTACTGTGTGGATCATAACAAACTGGCTGACTCTGAGAAGAATGGGAATCCCAGAATTTGACCGTGTTTGGTGGAGCTTCCTGATTAAAACAAGCTTGGAAGCTAGAGGGGCATCCACTTCTGAAGTAGCTTGCCTCGGGAAACCCTGTGAACTTGGAGAAACTATACACGTGTTCAAGTCTTTCATTCATAGAGTTGCTATGAGTTGTCTTTGATTCAGTGACACTTAACAGCAACAACAACAACCATGTAATAGAACATTTTGTGTTTGTAAAGAGAAATGAAGTCTGATACTGCCCTACCACGTGAATGAAACTTGAAAACTTAACACTAAATGAAATGAAGCAGGTGTTGGGAGGATTGCCACAGTTTTTTATGAGAAAGAGCTTTTATCAAAACATGACAGCAACCTCTTCCTGAAAAACAAACAAATGAATGCATAAACCTTCCTAGTGATTCTGGTGGATATCAGAGAGCATGAGAACTAGTGATATATGTGATTATAGTTAACCTTGTGAGATTATTAGCCCCATTGTAAGACTGAAGAAACCAAGACTAGGGTAAAGGGACTCACCAGTTAGAGACTGTCAGGTAGGACTCTAGCCCAGGTGTTTGTTCTCTCTAGAAAGGCACTGTGGTGAGAACCAGTTCACAGAGGAACCTACTTAGATTTCCACTTAACTATCCATTTCATCATTCTGCCTGTACTTTCTGCTGCTACTTTGCCCTGCCCTTCTCACTAACCCCAGTTCTTCTCCAGAAAGAAAATTCTTATCTTCTCTCTGAGCAGTGAAGTTTTAAAAGAAAAAAGAATATCAGGTTTGAGGCTACCTCTTGCTTGTGAAATGTCTGTCTTGTGTGACTCAGAGATAGGCTATAATGTGTTTGTACTGTTGTTGTTATTTTGTGCCGTCAAGTTGCCTGTGACTCATAGTGACCCTCTGAACCCTACTTTATCCTGAGCCAACACTACTGTCTCTGACACACCTACCTCCACTACCCCAGTTACTAAGTCAGTCTGTCTCATCCAGGGTCTTCCTCTCTTGTGCTGTCCCTCCACCTAATGTCCCTCTTCAAGGACTGGGCCCACCTTACAACACACCCAAAGTATGTCAAACGAAACTTCAAAATCCTTGCCTCCAAGGAGCAGCCCGGCTTCATTCTCTCCAGTATGAACCTGTTTGTTCTCCTAGCAGTCCATGGTATATTCAATACTCTTCTCCAGCAGCGCAGTTCAAAGGCATCAATTCTCCTTCTGTCCTCCTTAGTCACTGTCCAGCTTTCTGATGAGTTTCATGGAATTGTGAAGACCATGACCTGGAACAGGCACACCTTAGTCTCCAGACTGACATAGTTGCTCTTCAGTACTCTGGAAATGTCCCTGACAACAGACTTTCCCAATGCAATTCATTTTTTAATTTCCTGGCTACTGGTACCAAGAGTGTTGATTGTGGAGCCAAGCAAATTAAAGTTGTTCACATCTCGATTTCTTTTGTCTATTTTTCTTTGTGACATTTCTGTGTAAAAAGTGTTTGCAATGGTGGAACCCCTAAGACGAAATCCCTAATCACTCTCCATGGAGAGTAAAGTGTTGACAGGAAGCTCTGATGTCATAGACTATGGGGGAGACTGAAGATCTGGGGAGCTAGAGATGAATTCTTGAGTGTTGACTCCTGTACCAAGGCATCTTAGGTCCCAGTGTGAGCTCTCTCTCTCACTTTTGGCTTCTCCTTCAAGTTCTCTTGTTTTGTAGCGTGACTGATTGCTCATTTTTCTCGAGCCACTTCTGCTTTCTTTTCTGACCGTTAAAATGAGTGTTTCTTAAAGTCAGTTTCCTACCCTCCCTCAACAAGGCCCTGGAAAGATCATATATGTTCTTGTCATTTCATCCCACCTGAAAGAATTGCTCCCAAAGGTTTCTGTTTCTGATCTCTGCAGTTATTTCTAGCTTTCTTCCTGCTTCTTTTTCCTTTTTTCAAGTTAAATTTATCATGTTTAAAGCAAATCCTTAGGGAGGCCTGGTGGCCTAGTAGTTAGAAGTTGTGCTGCCTATTCAAAGACACCAGATTTGACTCCACCAGCTGCTCTGATGGAGAAAAACAGGTGAACAGTCTCCTCCCATGCTATTTGCAGCCTCTCAAAACCTGCTGAAGGGTCGAGTATGAATCTGTTCTGACTCGACAGTCCACAGCAACAAGAGTCTACCATGCACGGGAGATCTGGTGGCCTTGTGGTAAGAAGCAGTACTGCATTCCCAAAGGCACACGGTTAAAATCCACCAGCTGCTCTATAGGAGAAGGATGGCCGTCTCCTCCCATGCATCTGAAAACCCACTGAAGGGTCAGCTATGAGTTGGTTCCGATTCAGTGGTACATAACAACAGTCTTTCCACAAGGGGATTGGCTAGTCTTGCCATTAAATTGAGCAGATTCAGCAGCAGAAATTAGGAATCTTATTACCAGCAAAGAAGAACAGAGAATGCAGTGCACATACTTGAGGGCCAGAGATACCTGCACCAGCCAGGTCAGGGCCTACAGGAGCAGCAACAGCAGCAGTAGAGAACTGGAGACCTGATGTGAGACAGCCGACCTAGGACTGCTACCCATGGAATCAGAGCTTGGAGTCTTCACCCAGGCCTGTTAGAGAACTTGAAAGTGGGGGATACCTTAGTTGGCAGGACTAAGAGAGCTTTGTTACACCCTCAGAATGCTGAGGGTCCTGTGAGCATACTTCAGTGGCTCTCCTGACTGAGAGCCTGTGTCCTGTTATCAGTCTGAATTGTAACCTGCTAGCTTCCCTAATAAACGTCACAAAAGTGAGTATGTTTCTGTGAAGTCTGTGTAGCTATTGCGACAAATTTCAGACCCAGTTAGGCAGGAGAGTTGTTGCTGGAATCAGTAGAAAGAGGTGTGGGAGTGGGAGGAACATGTCGGATCTCATGGAAATCAGTTTTGTGTTGTGGATGGTGGTGGTGGGAGCATTTCCACCTGCGGACTTGATTGAGTTCACACTCCCGTGTCTGTCTGAGGCTGTCTCCACAACTGTCCTACTGTCCTTGCTTTTTCTACACTTTCCCTCGGGTTTTTGTTGTTGATTTGTTTGGTCCTCCCCCCCCCCCGCATCTCTTTGCTGGCTCTGTCCCTTTCTTTTTCATTCCCACCACTCCCTCCTTAGTCTAAGCCTTTGTCATCTAACACTTAAAAGTACTAAAACCAGATGCTATTGTATAAACTCCCACTGTGGCAACCACTAGTATCATAGAGTTTTCGGAGGCTGAATTTTTAGAAGTAGGTCACCAGACCTTTCTTCTGAAATATCCCTGGGTAGACTTGAACCTTCAGCCTTTTGGGTAGCAATTGAGCACATGGATCATTTAAACCAAACCTGTTGCAGTTGAATTGATTCTGACTTGGAAAGACTAATCAACATAGTAGATCTGCCCCAGAGGTTTTTTGAGGCTGCCATCTTTACGAACTGCCTCATCTTTCTCCTGGAACCCAGCTGGTGGGTTCAAGCCACTGACCTTTCACTTGACAGCCCAATTCTTAAACCACTACCCCACCAAGGCTCCTTTGTGCCTGCCACCCAGGGACTCCTAAAACTACCAGAACTCAAACTCATTGCTCTCAAGTCAGAACTGACTCATAGCTGAAGCTTCCCACCCCTGCAATTGGCTTCCCGAGGCTGTAAATTATATAAGAGGAGATGGCCTGTCTTTCTCCCTCAAGGCACTGGAGGCTTCGAACTGCCAGAGAGGTGTGAGCTTTAGATTAACGTTGTAGCTCACTATGAACTAGGCCAGCAGAGCTCCCTAACGACTTGTTGTTATGTGCCTTCGAGTCACTTGCAACTCATAGCGACCCTATGTACAACAGCCCTAAACTCTGTCCTGTGCCATTCACACTGTCTCCGACACACCCATCCCAATTACCCCAGTCACTGAATCAGTCCACCTCATAGAAGGTCTTCCTCTTCTGCACTGTCCCTCCACCCTCCCAAACATGATGTCCTTCTCCAAGGATCAGTCCCTCCTTACAACGTGACCAAAGTATGTCAGACGAAGCCTTGGAATCCTTACCTTCAAGGAGCAGCCTGGTTTAACTCTCTCCAAGATGAATCTGTTTGTTTTCTTGGCAGTCCATGGTACATTCAGTACTCTTCTCCAGCACCACAGCTCAAAGGCATCAGTTCTCCTTCTGTCCTCCCTAGTTGGACAATGGTCCAACTCTCTGATGCATAACAAGTGATTTGCAAAGATCATGGCCCGTATTAGATGCAACTTAGTCTCCAGAGAGATTCCATTGCTCCTCAGTACTTTGGAGAAGTCCCTAACAGCCGACTTTCCATAACTGTTAGAGTAAAAATATTAGCCATTATGTCAGGACCATTTCATAAATGATCCTTCAGAGGGTTTCTGAAGCTGTAAATCACACAGAAGGAGATGGCCCACCTTTGTCTTGGTAACAGCTGGTGAATTCAATCCCCCAGAGAGGCTTAGCTTTTGGATTAGCAGCAATAACCCCTTCCAGCCTATGCCCCCCAGAGCCCCTGACTCCCTGTCTGCTTCTGACTCTTCCCTTCACCCCTCCCATGAGATTTTCATTAATAAAATATTTTAGAGCTATGTGAGCGTCACTTAGGTATTTGCGTCAGATGCATGTTCTTGGGTTGAATGGAGAATCGGCATTTTTAACAAGCTGTCCAGGTAGGTGGCTCTTCAACCAACAAATGCTGACCTATAAAATACTAGTTTGGATTTGAGGCCCTACCTCTGCTTCTTTTCCTCTTCTGAAAGCATTTGGGCTTCTATTTTCAGCCATGACTTATATTTTCTAGTTCTGTGTGCTTGAAGTCACCATTGTGTACCCCTGAGCTATACCTCTTTTAATGCTGAGTCATTCATGTGACAATTAATTATGTTCAGCTTTTTGCCCTTTCTTTATCTTTATTTCACAATATTGGTTTCTATCTGACTTTTGAACCAGATTATAAACTCACAGAAGGAAGGCTTCTAATTAAAATTTGGGGTTTTTGTTTGGTAGGATCTTTGTTGTTTGGTGTTGATTTTTTTTTTTTTTTAATCTTCTTGTTGTTGTGTGCTGTAAAGTAGGATCTGACTGGCACAGGAGGAGAATGCCCCTCCTTCTCCAACGGAGCATCTGGTAGATTCTAACCACTCACCTTCAGGATTGCAGCACAGCTTCTTGCCGCTAGGCCACCAGAGCTCCCTGTTTTTAGGTTTTTATTGTTTTGTTTTTTAAGGGAAAGGAGCAATAGTCTATCTTGCTTTATAGTTTATACACAGAAAATACTGAACTGATTTTAAAGCACTCTAGGACTCACTGTTTTGACATAGTTTCTGTGACCTGGCAAAATTCTTCACACCAGGCAATTAAGAGTTTAAAGAGCCTGACATCCAATCTGTGCATTTTGCTGTAATCTGTTAAAATGCCTTCTTAAAGAAGCTATTTAGGAATAAGAAGGAATTGGAAATTTTGTTTACTTCCTTTTTGTTTACTTCCTTTTTGAACATGAACTAGGAATGATTCTCGGGTTACTTGAGCAAGAATAAGCAAGGTCTCCAGTTTTGAAATCACATGAGCGTTTCTGCTGGTCTGAGATACCGAGCAGTGTGACTCAGCTGCCTTCTGACTGGTCATTTATCTGGTTGAGCAACTGGGGGATGTTCTGGACACTGAGTTCACATTGGGGTTGAACTCATTAGGCCTTTCTGTGAAGGCTACAGACTATCCTTCGAGTTGGGTGATTACTGTAATTATAATTCTTTTGATGCCAGAGTTTCAGGGGTGAAATGTGTTGAAATACTGTGTTCTTGTTACTGTTATCGGTTGTCCTTCAGTCCTGTGTCTTGAAGTTTATTGTCAGCCTTATCTCCAAGGTACTGTCAGGAGAATTTGAACCACAAACCTTTGTATTTGAGGAAAAGTTTACAAGTTATACTTATTTTTCATTCCATTAATCGTAGACATTTTGCTCTATAATTCTAGTTACAATTGATTAATATAGTTAATTGCACTGTCTGGTCATCCACTTGTTGCGTGTTGCATATTGTCTTTCCTTTCACTCAACTTATCTATGTACTACTATTTACTGATTTCACCTTTCTCATCCCTGATTACCATCCATGATTGAGTCTCTCTGTGTGTAACCTTTCCTTAGCTTTAAATAAAGTGATCTTAGGCAGTAATTGTCCTCTTATGACTGATTCATGTCAGTCAGCAGAATCTGTGCTAGATTCATCCATGTTGTACAGTATTTGACAACTTCCTGACAGTTTTAAAGTGATGCATAATACTCTGTTGTGTGAATGCACATGGTTTCTTTAACTTTCACTCATTTCATTTCATGGACACTTGAGTTGTTTCCAACCCTGTGCTATGGTAAATAATGCTGCAGTGAACGTGAGTACATTTATGTCCATTTGGAACCACTGGCCTTTTGGCTGAGGGTTGAGCACTTAACAATTTGTACCACCATCTCCAGAGTACTGAGAAGCAGTGATGTCAGTTTAGAGACTAAGGTGCACCTGATCCACCTACTTTCTGTGCATGAGAGAGCTAGACAGAGACTAAGGATGACAGAAGAATTGATGCTGTTGTGTTGTGGTGCTGGGAAAAAGTCTTGAACGTAACATGGACTGCTAAGAAAATAAATAAGTCTACCTTGGAGAGAGTGAAATGAAGTTTCTCCTTGGAGGCTAGGATTCTGAAGCTTCATCTCACATACTGAGCACGTGGCCAGGAGGAACCAGTCGTTAGAGAAGGACATCGTGCTCGGAAGGTTGGAGGGACAGGGCAGACCTGGACAAGATGGATTGATACTGTAACTGGGGCAATGGGAGTAGACGTGTCAGAGTCAGTGAGACTGGCTCAGGACAGGGCTGGCTTCACACCCGTCATACGTATGGTCACTATGAGTCGCAGGCAACTTGACAGCACATAACAACAACAACAACAACAGGGACTCCTAAAATACCCTTACTTAAATCAGTTGACGTTACATATGAACCTTTCCCAGGTTGGTTTTGGTTTGGTTTGGGATTTTCTGGGTGGTCAGAATTTACAGAAAACATCAGTCTCTGTCCAAGCAGTATTTTTCCCCTGAGTGGAAGGTGATTGTTGTACAATTCATTGAGTCATAGAAGAACAGTCTTGTGCCTGGGGCATTATGTATGCAGCTTGGTGGAATTTATTACCTCTCTGGAGGCCATATTTCACAGGAGAGGGTCTTCATTTTCTCTCTGCAGGTTAATCCATATGCCACGCTGACAATGTCTTTGGCACAGACGAACTTCTGCAGGAAGCGTGGGTATGATCCCCAGAGCCCACTCTGTGCTCACATAATGCTGTCAGGCACTGTTACCAAGGTAAGGCATCTCCCTGCACGGGGACACATTGCTTTTGAAAGAACATCATCCTATTAGCAATGAAAGATGAACTCTCTAGAGAGTGAAATGAAGTTGATTTGTGATTGCTTGATAATTCCCAGAAAATGAAAGATTTTAATCAGTTGCTTTAATATAGGTATTCAATAAGATGTTCATGAGGAAGATAGATGTTTTCTTAAAGCCAAATAGATGTAAGGGCTTTAAATCTGTTATTTAAAATGACTCTCGCCAAGGAGTGTCTACTTAATCAAAGCCCCATTAAAGTTAGATTTCCTGTGTCTGGGCTGCTCGGCTCCATATTTTATCATTGGTTCAGAGCTGGGAGGATATTGTTAGACTCTGGTTCGCCTCTTCCTCCAGCACTCACTTTTAAAACCCTTCACTGCCATCAAGTCAGAACTGACTCACAGCTGACCCCCCTTTTGATTTCTGAGGCTATAAATCCTCTGGGAGGAGATGGCGCATCTTCTTCCTCAGGAGCTGCTCGTGGATTTGAACCACCAGAGAAGCATGGCCTTTGGGCTGACAGTGCAATTCCATATGGACTAAGCCGTCAGGGCTTCTTCCAGCTCTCACCAGGACTACCTAAATTCACCCTCGTCTGTAGAACACACACTCTTCTTCTTGGCTTACTCAGTACCCTCCCAGCTCTGACCTTATGACCTTATGCCAGTTACTCTGATGGCCCCAGATGAGTTAGTTAACAATGAAGAGTGGTACTCTCAATGGAGTCCATATTTATTACATCTGTTTCCAGCAGAATTTGCTATCTTTACTGCTCTCTGTTTTTCTTCTAACTTCTTTTATGCATTCTCTCCCTATATTCCTAAAGCTTAAAAGGCTGTATAGCTAAATAAACCTGTAGGTCCTGTAGATTGTGAGCATCACATATTGTTAAGTGAGGAGAAAACAAAATGTCAGTGCGAAGAGAGTATTTATTCCACACCTGTCCTCTAGGTGGACGACACAGAAATGGAATTTGCAAAGGATTCGTTGTTCACGCGACATCCTGAGATGACGACCTGGCCTTCTGACCATAACTGGTTCGTTGCTAAACTGAATATAACCAATATCTGGGTCCTGGACTACTACGGTGGAGCGAAGATAGTGACGCCTGAAGAATACTTTAATGTCGAACTTCAGTAAGTACCCACACGGCTCTCACCTTTCTAATAGAGAGCAGCAGGGTTCGGTGGTAGAAGTCTTGCCTTCCGTGCAGGAGGCCTGGGCTGAATTTGTTACTAGTGTCCTAAGCACAGGCCTCACTTGTCTGTCGGTGGACGCTTGCCTGTTCATGTAAAGCTGAGCAGCTTTCAGCAGTGTTCAAACTGAGAGACTTGGAAGAAAGGGCTGGCAATCTTCTAAAAATCCGTAAGTTACAGTACCTTGGATCACAACAGTCCCATCTGAACTCAGCGACAGTTAACAATAACATTCTTTTTTTTTAATTTTATTTCATTATTTTTGTGTATGTGTACCGTCAAATCAGATCTGACTGGTATAGGAGGAGATTGTTCCTCCTTCTCCAGCAGAGCATCTGGTGGATTCGAACTACTCACCTCTGAGATTGCAGTGCAGCTTCTTGCCACTAGGCCGCCAGAGCTCGCCAACAATAATGTTCTTAATGCAGCCTTTGTTGATGGTCCTCAAGGCTCTAAGACAAGGAGAGCTTAACCTTTTCAGGTATCAGGGACCCCTGGACAGGCTGGTAACGTTTATGATTCTTCCCAGAATAATATTTTCCAGAGCTTTGACCTTGGAAGCTCTGGTGGCCTATTGGTGAGGAGTTGAGCTGCCACCTCAGAGGTATGCGGTCTGAATCCACCAGGTGCTCTGTGGGTGAACCATGAGCAGTCTCCTCCTGTGCTGTTTACAGACTCTCAAAACATGCTAGAGGGTCTACTGCGAGTCATTTTTGACTCCCTGGCACATAACAACAGTAGCAATGCCGTGAATCCAAGGGGTTTCAAAGGAAAACCAATTCCATTGAAATACATTTATAAAAATACTTTTAAAAAATACTTTATTTACTATCTACCTATGAGTTTGTAACTTTTCATTTCAAGTAGTAAACAATACGCAATTATCTTAAGACATCTACAGTGACTTCAGACTTTACAGAGCGTCTCTATTTCTGCCGGTGGCAGTCACAGATCCATGAGCACCACTGTGGTTTATCACCCGCATCATTGAAGGAGAAGATCAATTTCAGTTAGAGCTTAGTGATGAGATGAAAATGATTTCTTTTTCCATCCAAGTTCACAAACACTGCTCCCTCCACCAACTGTAAGACTGAAACTATTTTTTTTTAATAATTTTAATGAGTAGTTACAGAGATTTTGGATTTCCATTCATTCATTGCTGCACTTCTCTCCCTGCCCATCCCTCTCCCCCACCCCCACCCCCAGTTCGCTCCTCTCTTTCAAAAGTAAAAGAAACACTCCTTCCTGGTACACAGTCCCCCTGCACCGCTCCCACCACCCCAAGTACATTCCACTATGCAACCTTAATTGTGGACTTTTGTGATAACCATAATACCCTATCATACATCGCTTTTAAATTATTCACTCGCTCATCTGTTTCAGTGCAGTATACACAATTTATCCAGTTTTTCTCAGTCTTACCCC
>NW_006399807.1:9344569-9361756 GCF_000299155.1 Elephantulus edwardii | reverse complement strand
GCTTGCTGTTCTGTTAAATTTTGCTATTCTGACTGGGGTGAGATGATATCTCATAGTTGTTTTGATTTGCATCTCTCTTAGAGCTAGGGATTTTGAACATGTCTTCATGTGCTTTTTGGCCATCTGAATGTCTTCTTTGGTGAAGTGTCTCTTCATATCCTGTGCCCATTTTTCTATTGAATTATTTACCTTTATCTTGTTGTGGAAACTCTTTTTTTGAAGCTGTGCTAGGCCCCGGCTGAAGCCAGTGAATAAGAAACTTATATCAAGTCTTATGACTCACAAGTGGTGAAGCTGTGGTTTCAAATCTAGGCATTCCAGCTCTGGGACTCAGTGTCCCCACAGCACTCATAACTGGCACAGGATTCTGCCCTTCTGATTATCTGGTGATGCAGATAGCTAAGCTCCTGCCTGCTAACTGAAAGGTGGAAAGTTCACACCTACCCATTGGCTCTGCAAGAGAAAGCCCAATGATTTGCTCCCATAAAGATTATAAGCAAGAAAACCCTATGGGCAGTTTTACTCTGTCACAACGAGGTGCTTTGAGTTGGGGTCAACTTGATAGCACGCAGCAACAGTGACTGGTTCCGTTGACTGCTGGCTGGACTTTTAATCTCATGAGCTCTTGTGGGGCGGTCTATAGCATGTTGTAATGAGTAGTTCAACTTGTGTCTTTGGTGGTTCAAATCTACCAGCTACTCCAAAGGAGAAAGATGAGCAGCCTTTCCCAGTTAAGATTCACAGCCCTAGAAACATGAGGGTGAAACCAAATCTCTCTTTGGAGGCGAGGATTTTGAAGCTCCTACTCACATACTTTGGGCACATGGCCAGGAGAAGCCAGTCCTTGGAGAAGGACATCATGCTTGGAAGGGTGGAGGACAGTGCCAGGAGAGGAAGACCCCGGATGAAACAGATTGATATGGTACCTGGGGTGAGAGGATTAGGTGTGTTGAAGTCAGTGAGATTGGCTCAGGACAGGGTTCAGAGCTCTTGTACATAGGGTCGCTGTGAGTCTCAGGCAACTCGATGGCACATAACAACAACAACAACAGAAACCTGATGAAGGGTTGCTGAGTTGAAATTAATTAGAAAGCAGTTGATTTTGTGAGAATTTAGAATACACTGTCTGCTTGTTATGATCTGCCATTGTTGTTTGGAGACGTTAGGATAAAGTTCTCAAGCTACTCCTGTAGGTTGTAGCTCATTGTTTGACTTAAATTCTTTGTACGTATGTATTCTATGTCTTACTCTGTTATAGAACTGTTCCTGTGTTGAACTATTGACTTGCCACTTTTTGTTGTTATTATGTGCCTTCAAGTCATTTGCGACTCATAGCGACCCTATGTACAACAGCTCTAAACTCTGCTCTGTCCTGTGCCAGTTGCACTGTCTCCGATACACTCATCCCGATTACCCCAGTCACTGAATCAATCCACCTCATAGAGGGTCTTCCCTTCCTGCACTGTCCCTCCACCCTCCCAAGCATGATGTCCCTCTCCAAGGATCTGTCCCTCCTTACAACATGTCCAAAGTATGTCAGACGAAGCCCCCAGAATCCTTGCCTCCAAGGAGCAGCCCGGTTTAACCCTCTCCAGGATGAATCTGTTTGTTTTCTTAGCAGTCCGTGGTACGTTCAGTACTCTTCTCCAGCACCACAGCTCAAAGGCATCAATTCTCCTTATATCCTCCTAAGATTGTAAATTTCTTGATAGCAAAGATTAGGTTTTATAACTTTTATCCCAGTAAGAACACTGGTGCTGCGTTAAGGTCTTGACTTGTAACCTAATGGTTGGGGGTTCAAACCCACCATTCTCTCCGTGGAAGAAGGATGCAGCTGCCTGCTTCTCCTGTAAAGATTCAGAGTCTTGGACACCCTGGGGGGGGTGGGGGTGGCGGTGATACCCTGTCCTGTAGGGTCACAACGAGTCAGAATCGACTCTACAGGAATACTTTTGATGTAGGCTTGAGGTATTTATGTCCCAAACAAGGCGGCCCAGACAATGTGTAGCTCAGTACAGGCTTGTTTAGTGCAGCTGACTGATTATTTTAAGACAAAGACTCTCTGTTTAAACAGATGTTGATCTGCACCAGGCACACAGGAGAAGACGGGTGAGCTGGAGTCTTCGGGCCGACAAAGCCCTCTTATCTCATGCCGACATAGACAGCAATCCCAACAGTGTTGGCTGGGTGACACCTTATCCAGGAGAACAAGCAGAGTGATGCCTCACTCTTGGAGGTCAAGTTACTTTGACAGGACACAACATTACCTGAAGCAAGCACAAATATCTTTGTATAAATAATATACTTTAGCTTCAATCAATTCATTGCCTTTGAGTCAGAGCTGACTCATAGCTGACTCTCTAGCAGGTTTTCATAGGCTGTTAATGGCCTCGGAAGAAATTGTCCAACATTCTCTCAAGGAACCAGCTGGTGAATTTGAACCTTTTACCTTTGGATTAGCAGCACAACTCCTTAACCATTAGGCCACCGGAGCTCACTTTAGCTTCAATAGCCAGTAATGTGATATGTTACCACACAGTTCTCTCCCCTGAAAAAAAAAAAAGAGTGAAATAGATATTTCTGAAGCTGTTCTCACTTCCTTGTTTTATTAATCAGAGAATGAATGCTTTCTGCAGCTCTGGGGGGAGCATTTCACCTTGTGCTTTGAAGAGGTTGTCCACACTGGGCAGGGATGACCCCCTTCTGGAATCGCAAGAGAGTGTTGTCTCTTAAAACTGGCCCATGTGGTCCGATGCCCTCGACTTGTGAGTTTCCTTTCCAGAGTCTGGAAGTGTGGTCACCCTAACCCCCATTTAATCACACTTTCCCGTTCAGTTTACTGACTTAACATCTCTGTCAGCTGAGGGCTTCCCTCGAGGAAGCCACTCACACAGGCCTCCCAGCAGAACTGGCAGCCCCCTTGTTTGGTTTGTCCAAACCAGCGTTAGAAGACATTATCACTCCAGATGCCATGAAACCCCCTGCACCCTAATTCTGTTTCTTTTTCTTTTTTTTTTTTATCACGTTTTTGAGTACTGTCGAGTTGGAAGCAACTCATAGCTGACCCTCCAGAGGCTTGAGGCAGTTAATCACACAGGAGGAGATAGCCTCTATTTCTACTGCGGAGCAGCTGGTGGATTTGAACCATGTGCCTTTGAGATCACAGTGTAGTTCCTTACCACTAGGCCACCAGAGGGTTATCGTAATTCTCTTTTGTTTTTTTTAAAATGGTATTTATTTTTTTCCTCTTTATTGTGATTTTATCAAAAGTTTACAGAAAAGTTGAGGTTTTGATTCATTGTTGCACATTTTCCTTCCTGTCCCCCAGTTCGCTTTTTTAAAAAAAAATATTCATTCATTGTTGCACATTTTCCTCCCTCCTCCCCTCAGGCCTCCCCCAGTCCTCTTTGCTATGCACCAACACAAGCGCTTCTTTTTAGGGTTTATAAGGAGCATCAGTGACTATGAGGTGACTTACTGAACTCATGAGCATATTTGCATGTTGAGTGGGAGGTTCAGTCACACACAGGGTTTGCTAAGAACGGAGAGTAAGCAGTTCTCTTCCATAAACATTTGTCTCGTCACCAGCACTCTGAATGGCAGTGTTAGGTACTGGGACCCTATTTCCTTCCTGCCAGCAGGTCCAGGCGCTTCCTCGCAAAGACAGTGGTAATAAGAGGCCACCAGTTACAAAGCTGGAAGGAGGTGCCGTGATTAGCAGTGGTAGAGGCCATGATGGCCTGCCGTGTGTAATGTCAGGCTGCTAGTGAAAGGTCAGGAGTCGGAACCCACTAGCTCCTCTCAGGAGAAAGATGAGCAGTCTCCTCCAGAAAGGAAACCCAGTTGGAGAGTCAGATAGGAGTGTGAATGGACTGGAAAGCAGTGGTAAAGGCTGCAGGAAAGTGGAACGAGTAATCAGGCATTGGCTAACTGCAGGGAGTCCCTGCCTGAAGATGGGGTTCCATTCTGACACGCCATCGTAAGTCAGTTCTACCAGAAGTCGAGTGTCTTTTTTTTTTTCTTCTTTTTCTTTTGAGAGCAGCATCAGTTTTCATTGTTATGGCACTTCATTTTCATTATCTTTATAAATCTGATCTTCCTTTGTCTTTGGTGGGTGGCATAAGGATGATAACATTAGCAGATTGCATGCCACAACATTGTATGTTATTCATGTTACTTAGGGGGAAATGTACTTCCCCTGAAGAGAACTCGAATACATCGTAAGCCTTGCACCACGTGTCCTTCTGGTTGGTGCAGGACCGGGCAGTGGTTTGCTCTGTTTGGCACACGCTCGCCACACGTCAGAGCCAGCCGGGCTGCAGGTCACAGCTCGCCCTCATGCTCTCCACTGCCTGTGTCTTAAACCTCACATATTTCCAGATGTGCTGGCCTCAGTCAGCTGTGCGCATGCAGTATCTGGATTGTATCTGCTTGCTTGTTCAAATGGAGACTCCTGGGCCTTACTCTACACCTGCTGAACCAAGGACTCAGGAATCTGCACCTTAACAACCTCTGTTGATTCTTCAGTGTATTGTTGCTGTCGTCTGTCATTGATTCATACCATGACTCACAGCAGCCCCATTTGGCAGAGACAGAATGTCCCTTGGGGCTTCCTTAGGTGTAATCCTTACGATGGCAGATGCCAGGTATATCTCCTGTGGAGCTGTTGGGTGGACTTGAACCATATGTCTTTAGATTAGTAGTCAGGTGCTTAACTATTGTGCGACCAGTACACTGTTATTGTTAGGTACCATCAAATCATCTATAACTTGTAGTGACTCTATGAACAACAGGCCTGAACCTTGCCCTATTGTATACCAAAGTGACTGAAATGAACTAAAAGTAATAAGCCTTTAGGCTGGAAGTTCCTCTTTTCCTTTGAACAAAGTAACTTGGTTGACTCAGTTTGATGACATAATCCTTCTTGCCTCCTCTTCCTTCTAGGTGAAGCTGAACAGGACAGACTCATCAATCCCACTGGTGAAGCTGCCGGGAATGGCCCTTTCAGCCTTAAAGGACTTCATTTCCTGGTGGAGTTTCTTCTTGCACTGGATTGTTTGCTTGCTTGCTTGCTTGCTTGTTTACAGAATCAGAGCAAGTACTTGCTGGTATTTGCATAGAAAAATGTCTTTCCTTAGAATCAGAGAAGTTTTGCCCCATCAGGTCTAAATATTTTTTCCCCAATACTACTCCCTGAAGAGGAGTGAGTGTGAGGTGTAGATTGTCATTGGAAGGCTCTTCTCTTTTATTCCCAGAAGCTCTGTGCTCTGGAAGACCCCAAGCCCGAATTTCATTTCTCCACTTTTTTCCCCTATTATATAATCAAGGTCCTCCACTTAGTGTGCATTCATTCATTCATTCATTCTCTGTCTAATTTCTTCGCCCCAGAATGGAATTGCAGAGGAAAGAGAAGATAGGGAATTTTATGTATGAGTTCTGGCTTTTTATAGGTAGAGTTAACCCAGATGTGGATCACCTTCAGCCAGAGTTAAAATCCCCCTCTCCTAACCACTCCCTGTGGCTTGTTTAATTCTGCTGTTCTCAACAATGACCGAGGCCCTGGCCTACTCAGAATCTCTGAGCAGTTCCTAATGCTACTGCCTCTTCTAACAGAAATGATGCAACAAAGGAAGAAAATTTAGCATTGAAGAATAATAATAATGATAACATTGTTTCTTCAGAAAACACTTTGACATAGTTTTGTGAACTATATACATGATTTCAGAAGTCTATATAGGATTCCTCTTGAAAAATACATGTCAGGAGGGATTAAGCTAATGCATTCTGTAATGACTAAGAGAAAGGTACTTGAATGTGAGTCATTAGTTTGGAAAACTACAAACACAGATGTAACTGAAATCCAGCAAACAACTTCTAAGAAACAAAAAATTATTTCTATTACATTTAGTAAAATAGGGATTTCTTACACAAAGGATCAATGAATAAAAACATTATTTTCAAGAAATGTGTTGGGTTTGTTTCTTTTAATGTGGATCTTAATCTTTGTTACACTCTGTTTTGTTCACTGTCCAGACTCTTCTCCTCTGGTTTTATTTTACCATGTTCTTAAGACAAGGGGGTTCTGTGGTCCATTATGAGTTGCCTTGCTAACCCAAAGCCCACATCTGTTTGGTGGTTGAAATCCATCATCCAATCCTTGAGAAAAGGATGGGCAGTCTCCTGTGTGAGTCATAGCCTCAGAAACCCAGTGGAGGCTCAGTTAGGAAGGGTTTTAAAAATTATTTTCTTTTAAGACGCCAGCCACTGACTGTTTAAAAATTTAAAGTGAATAAATACCCTTAGTGTTGTTCTTCTCCGTTAACACACATCTTCTCATGTCCTACATTTTGGGGGTGACCAAATCCAATCTTGGTTACTTGGCCTGTTCCAGGAGCCCCAAGGCCAGAATCCCTGTGATTACATCAGGATGAGACATCTACCTAGATTTTTTTGGGTTTTCCTTTTCCCCCTTTCCTCACTTACTGTGAGCTTTTAGACTTTGTACTGCATAAAAACATCTACTCCAGTATAGATCCAAATGTCATACAAATTAGTTCCCAGCCGCCTCTGCATTTGTACTGTCGAGTTGGAACTGATTAATAGCTGGCCCTCCAGCCAGTTTTCAGAGGCAGTAAATAGCAAAGGAAGAAATTGTCCATCTTTCTGTCTGTTGGACCCTGGGGTGGTCAGGTTTAGTTTGCAGAGTATGTCACAGCTATATCTTTCTTGGCCACGAGAGGGCAGTGTGAACTACTTTTTGTGCAGATGCTGCTGTCCAATACAGCTGCATTAATCAAACCGTTAAAATAACCTGTGGGCCAGATTGAGAGGTAGATGTCCTGGAGGAAGTGACATGGGGATAAAGATAGCCTAGCAAGGACAAGGAGAGAAGTAGAGTTGATGATTCAGGGTGGAATTGATGGACTTCCTAGATATAGCACTGTTCTGAACAGTGGCCAGAGGTCTCCATCTGATTTCTAGTCTCCCACCTTTTGCAAATAAAGGGTCAGAGCTCTGGTTTTAGTCATGAGTTGGGTAAGTGTCTTAGAAGGGTCAAGGCAGCAGGCTCTGGTTCAGAAAAGTTCAAAGTTAAAAAGGTCTGGCTGATGCCTTCAGTGCAGCTTGAACTTCTTCATTGGTTTGCAACTCTGCTACTTTTGGAAATGTTTCAGTTGTGACCAAGTGTTTTCTGGTAGAGTGACTTGGTATATTCTTTTCATCTTCTTTTGATGATTTCTGCGTCATTCAAGATTTAGCCCATGGAACTCAAGGTTTCAATTTGTTCTTCAGTCCTTTCAGCTTGAGAATTGCCAAATGCATTCTTCTCTTTTGGTTTTCTGACTGCAGCTCTTAAGATGAAGGAAGAGGAGGAAGTTGGTAAATGCTCACTAATGTATGCCAAGATACTTGGAAGACGGCTACTTGACCATGTTTATTCCCAATCCACAAAGGTAATCCAATAGAGAGCAGAAATTATAAAAAAAAAATTATTAACATCATAAATAAATCAAATGAAGATTATTTGAGGATGGCTAGAAACAGTACATTCATAGGGAACATTCAGAAATTCAAGCTTGGTATCTGTGAGTCTTTTTGAACGTCAAGTATTTTCTTGCTAGTAAAATAGGGTAATAATACCTTTTCATTTTTTTACAAGGTTCCTATGAAGTACAAATTAAATTATTTATGAAAATTTTTAAGGAGAAAAGCGATATACAGGTATGCTTCAAAAAAATACGTAAGGTGAAGTTTTAGCAAAAGGGAAAGACCCTTCATGGGATAGAATTACAGGGATAGTGACTGCAGAAATGGGCTCACTTACGTATGTCAGAAACGATACAAGAGATAATAGGGTTCAGATCTGTTGTTCACTGGGTTGCGGTGAGTCACCCCCAACTTGATGGCACATAACAAAAACAACAATAAATGATTTCATCAATACTTGTTCTCACCTTATATTTATGAATTATGTTCTGGTTATTTTTTTTTCTGTCTTTTTTTATTTTTTAAAGTTTTTTAATTTTTATTATTTGTGTGTGTGTGTGTACTGTCAAATCAGATCTGACTGGTATAGGAGGAGATTGTTCCTCCTTCTCCAGTAGAGCATCTGGTGGATTTGAACCGCACACCTCCAGGATTGCAGTGGAGCTTCTTGCCACTAGGCCATCAGAGCTCTCCGTCTTATTACAATTTTTATCAAACTTTCTGGAAAAAAAAAGTGTGGCTGAGGAGGTTGAAGCTAAAGAAACCCAGAAGGGGTCTATGCCCGGGATCTGAGCACAGGTGGTCAAGGCTGGTCCTTCTTGGAAGCGTCAGGCTCACATTTACTCTGCCTCCTAGTACGGGTTCTAGTTCTTTGCAGATATGTTGAAGGACTGAGAAAAACCTTTTATGAAATGAGACAAATTCAGTGAAATGCATAAATATTCTAACTAGGTATTTCATGTTCCCCTCTTCATAATCAGATCAACAATCACACAGTCACACTTTTTCTTACACATTTTTGTTCTGATACGAAGCTGGTTGGTCAGGTGTTTGTTTTTTGAGAACTGCAAGGCGTCTCTTCAAAACCAGGTGTTTTATAAAAATTCATTGGAGACAGTTATAATCTAGGTCCTTTGTGAGATGCAGAAGGTGCCATGAGCTACGCATTAAATAAACTAACAAAGCTTCCTCTGCCTAGCAGGCATTTGGCCAGTCTGCCGACCAGGCTGCTCTGAAGACACCCGTAGCTCTTTGCTTGGGTTCTGGGGCCTGGGACAGGTGGAGAATCCTGACTCTGCTAAGACTCTCACCACGTCTGGGGGTTGTGCAATGACTGAGCCACCTGCTCCCTGTCTGGGAAGGGCCTCAAGTCCTGCCTAACTGGAACCTTTGCTGGCTTCCTCAGCGCTATCTGCCATTCCTTCATGTATTTCTTATGTTATTCTGTATTGTTTATGTGTTCATTTGGAGCGACTTCTCAGGCTACAGGGTCAGGTCAACTGTAATCTATGCAAGCAGGCATTGTGGGGTTCTTCCTTCGTATCACTCTCTGTTTTCTGTTCTCTCTCTCTCTCCTTTCTCCCATTGCCATCAACTCCAGGCTGACTCCTGGCTGGCCCCCCAGCCCGTTTCCAGGGCTGTAAATCTCACAGGAGGAGACTGCCTCTCTTTGTGCTGATGAGCACCTGGCGGATTGAACCACCTGGGAAGCACAGCCTTTGGGCTAGCTCTTCTCTGCGGACTACATCACCAGCATTCAATCCCCTGGTCTCACTGTGTTGGTAGGTGTCCCCAAGCTGACTGTGACCCATAGTGACCCTAAGAGGGACAGATCTGAACCTTGCCCTGTCCTCACCATCCTTACCATCTCTCATATGCTCATGCCAACGTCACTGTGTGAGTCTATCTTGGTGAAGGCCTTTGTCTCTTCTTCTGACCATCCTCATTGTCTAAGGAATACACTTCCCCCTTCTAATTACATGTCCAAAATCAGTGAGACGAAATATCATCATCCTTGCTTCTAAGGAGCACCCAGGTTGTTCCTTCTCCAAGACGTATTTACTTGTTCTTTTAACAGTCCATGGGCTATTATTCAATACTTTTCTCCAATCCTACAATTCAAAGGCATCACTTTTTCTGTCATCCCTATTCACTGTCCAACTTTCAGATGTACTGAAAATACCATGATGGCTTGGGTCAGGGGCTCTGTAGCACTCTGGAAAGGTCCTTGACACTAGATTGTCCCGATGCGACACTTTAGTCCAATCAGCCACCTTTTTGTTCCCATTCACTCACAGACCATCTGTGCCACTCTGGGAGATGAACGCTGTCTTGCCATTCCTCATGGTGTGTCCCACAGCACTGTGGAACCGGTTACTGCTGTGGGCTGGTTACTCCTCAGGCTGCTTCACTTTTCTGGTTTTGCACCTGTCCTTCCTCAGTTAGGTGTCCCCGTACCCTTCATGCCCTCGCCAGTCATGACACGGAGTGTATTTCTCTGGAGCAGAGGCTCTGTGGTAGCCAATGTACCACTGGCTGCTGCCCCCCCTCCAAGTGTCACTCCCCCACTGCATGCAGCGGCCCTTCCAGGTTTAACAGCTGTTTTGGTTGTAAGCTTTCTGTTCAAAAAGTTAATGAATGCAGTGGAAAATGGAAGTGGCAATTCCGACATGGTGTGTCACTCATAACATGGTACCCACTTTGGGAATCATACATATGAACTGAAGCCTGACCAGTGCAGCATGCCTTTGAGGGCCCTGCAGCCATCCACCTGCAACAAGAGACAAAAATCCCCTGGTGCAGTCCTAGGTGGGGGTGTCTGGCTGGTGGGAATTCTGAGTCACTCCCACAGCTGATCAAAGGGGCAAAGGGCTTTAAGTCAGTTCATTATCTTTGACTTGTAAGATTTGGGGGACTATAACCTTATCGTTTTCTTCCTAGTATCTTGTGTATGGATTGTGTGTAAAAAAAGATTGATGAATGAGGACTGAGCAGCCTAGCTAAGGCACAGTCTCTCGTAGGTTCTCTGAAAAGGAAAATTTAGCTTCCTAGACACAGAGCAAGGAGACACTGCATGGTTCAAAATTGGGAAGGGTATCTGCCAAGGATGTATTCTGTCTCCATACCTTTTTTTAATATTTTTTATTTTTTAGCATTTTTTTATATTACAATTTTTTAAATGAACATTTACAGAGATTTTGGATTTTCATTCATTCATTGTTGTGCTTCTTTTCTTTACTCCCCCTCCCCCCAGTTTACTCCTCTCTTTGAAAAGCAAAAGATAAACTTCTTCGTTGGTATACAATCCCTCCCTGACCCCAACCCTGCCCCCCCCCACCCCAAATGCTGTCCACTATGCAACCTTAATTCTGGATTCCTGTGATAATCACAATATGCTATCATATATCACTTTTAAATTGTTCTCTTCCTCATCTGTTTGAGTTCAATATACATAATCTATCCAGTTTTTCTCAGTCTTACCCCAACCCTGATGTCAGTCACTTTCTACAACAGTGGCACCATGCAGTATTTGTCCTTTTCTGATTGAGATATTTTACTCCTCTCCATACCTTTTCAACCTGTGTGCAGAACAGATCATCTGAGATATTGGGCTGTACGGGGAGGAATGTGGCATCAGGATTGGTGGAAGATTCCTCAGCAAGTTACGTTATGCAGATGACACAACCCTGCTTGCTGAAACTGAGGAGGACCTGAAGTACTTGATGCAGAAGGTCAAGGACTGCAGCCTTCAGTATTGATTGAAGCTCAACATCAAGAAAACTAAGATTCTCACCACTGGGCCAATTGGCAGCATCAGTATGGTGAAAAGATTGAGATAGTTAACAGTTTCAGTTTGGTTGGCTCCACAGTCAACACTCTGGTACCAGCAGCCAGGAAATCAAGAGACAAATTACATTGGGAAATTCAGCTGTCAGGGACCTCTCCAGAGTACTGAAGAACAATGACATCAGGCTGGAGACTAAGGTGGGCCTGATCCGGGCTAAAGTCTTCACAATTGCCTGCTATGCATCAGAGAGCTGGCCAGTGACAAGGGATGATAAAAAGAGAATTGATGCCTTGGAGCTGTGGTGCTGGAGAAGAGTATTTAATATAACATGAACTGCTAGGAGGACAAACAGGTTTGTCATGGAGAGGCTGAAGCCGGGCTGCTCTTTGGAGGCAAGGATTCTGAAGCTTCGTCTGACATACTTTAGACATGTTGCAAGGAGGGGCCAGTCCTTGGAAAGCGACATCATGTTTGGGAGGGTGGAGGGACAGCACAGGAGAGGAAGACCCTCTATGCGGTGGATCGATTCAGTGATTGGGGTTTGGGAGTAGGCGTATCGGAGACAATGGGGCTGGCACAGGATAAAGCAGGGTTTAGGACTCTTATACGTAGGGTCGCTATGAGTCTCAAGCAACTCGACGGCACATAACAACAACAATAAAAGACACAGGCTGCTCTGGTGACCTGGTGGTAAGAAGCTGTATTGCAATCCCAAGTGCGTATAGTTCAAATCCACCAGCTGCTCTGCAGGAACAACCTCTTCTATGTAATTTATTGTCTCTTAAAACCCACTAGAGGGTCAGCTCTGTTTCGGTTCTGTCTTGAGGGCACACAACAGACCCACACTGAGGGAGTTCTTGTGGCCTACAGGTTAAGAAGTTATGCTAGCAACCCAAAGGCAGGCAGTTCAAACCCACCAACTGCTCTGTAGGAGAAAGATGGGCAGTCTCCGTCTGTGTAATTTACATCCTCTGAAAACCTACTGGAAGGTCAGCTATGAGTTGGTTCTGATAGCACATGACAACAACAACAACAACATGACCAGACTAAGAAAGGACATTGGTGGTGGAGTGTGTTGCTGTTAACTGGTGGTTCAATCTACCAGCTATTCTGCAGGAGAAGGATGGGCAATCTCCTCCTTTTGAGATTTACAGTCTCAGAAGTCCAATGGAAGGTTACTGTGATTTGGGTTGGACTTGTTGCACTAGGACCCAGACCTAGAACTAGTCAGAGCACACACTCATCTTTGATTGTCAGAGCCTGTTGGTCAGTAGTCAGTGTTGTTGTTGTTGTTATTAGGTGCCGTCAAGTCGAGTTATGACTCATAGCAACACTATGAACAAAAATCTGAACCTAGTCCTGTCTGGCGTCACCTTCACACTTCCTGACACACAAGAGCCCATTGCAGCAGTCACCATGTTATCTACCTGGTTGAGGGTCTTCCTTTCCTTCACCGACTCCCTACCCTTCCCAACATCATGTCCTTCTCCAAGGAATAGCACCTCCTAGCAATATGTTCAAAGTATGTGAGGCAAAGCTTCATCATTCTTGGCTCCAAAGAGCACTCCAGCCGCACTATCTCCAAGACATACCTGTTTGTTCTTTTGGCCATCCATGGGATGTTCAGTGCTCTTCTCCAATACCGCAGCTCAAAGGCATCAATTCTCCTTCTGTCTTCTTTATTCATTGCCCAGGTCTCAGTAGTAAGTGAGCAGAAAGACCATGTCCTCAATCAGATGTACCCTGTCATCCTCAAACTGACATCATTACTCCTCAATATGTTGGAAAGGTCCCTAACTGCAGATCTTCTCAGTGCAACACATCTCCTTATTTCCTGACTGCTTGTAGTCAGTGTACTTAAGATTTATTTGGTTTGGAAGATATTAAATGCTTGGAGCCAATGCTTTGTCTGAAACCTTCTCTCTTTGCTGACTTGCAGGCCATGGGCTCATTCTCAGTGGGTCCCTGCCAGTCCCTGGCCTGCACTGTGTCTTCATAACATGACTGCACAGTCATGTAGTGCCCAGAGGTGCCGGGCTGAAGACTGATGGTCATAGGGCCAGGTCGGTGCCAAAAAACAGCAGTCTCAACTCTTTGCTTGCCCTCCTTGGGTGGACAGCCTCTTCTCATGCATTTTGTTTTCAAGCTTATATAGAGGCTTTCTGACCTGGCAATGGTCTGGTTATTGGAGCCTGTCTATTTCTTAGTGCTGCTGAAACATAAAGATCATAAGTGGATGGATTTAAGAAATGAGAAAGAATATTCCTTTTCTCATGGGTTAGGAGGCTGTTAGGTGCCAGCAAGTCCAAGCAACACTATGAAAAGCTGATCTGAATCCCATCCTATCTTATCCAGTGTCATCATCACAGTTGCCAATATATTCAAGCCCATTGCTCCAGTGACTATGTCAATCCATCTGGTTGAGGGTCTTCCTCTCTTTTGCTGACCCCCCACCTTTCCAACCATAATGTCGCTCTCCAAGGAATAGCCTCTTCTAGCTACATGTCCAAAGTATGTGAGACAAAGCTTCATTATCTTTGCCTCTAAGGAGCACTCTGGCTGCACCTTCTCCAAGACTTACCTGATTGTTCTTTTACTCTTCCCCGCCCCCCCAGCCCCGCCCCCTGATTGTTCTTTTTGCAGTCCATGAATCTTCAGTATTCATCTCCAACACCACAGTTCAAGGGCATCAATTCTTCATCTGTCATCCTTATTCACTTTCCAGTTTGCTGATGCCAACTGTAAATGACTGAGTAAGTAAATGACTGAGAAGACCATAGCCTGAACCAGGCACACGTTAGTCTTCAAACTGATGTCATTGCTCCTCAGTAATTTGGAGAGAGCCCTGACTGCAGACTTTTCCAACCCAATACATCTCCTGCTCTCCTGATGGCTGGTACCCAGGGTATTGAATGTGGATCCAAGTAAGACGAAGTTGTTAAGAGTTTTACTCTCTTCTCTATTATGATGTTGACTATAGGGCCATTGGTGAGAATTTCTCTTTTCTCGACATTGAGATGTAATCCATATTGTAGGCTATAGTCTTCAATCTTCTGCAGCAAGTGTTTCAAGTCTTCCTCACTTTCAGCAAGCAAGGTTGTGTCATCTGCATAATGTAGGTAGATTGTTGATGAGTCTTCCTCCAATCCTGATGCCACATTCTTCTTCATGGAGTCCAGCGCCTCAAATACTTTGCTCAGTACACAGATTGAATAGGTGTGGAGAAAGGATACAATCCTGATACATTCCCTTCTTAATTTTAAACCATATAATGGTCCCTTACTCTGTTCACACAATTGACTCTTGGTCTAGGTATTGATTTTGCGTGAACAAAATTAAGTGTTCTGGGATTCCACTTTTTTCAATGTTAGACATAATTTGTTATGATCCACACATTCAAAGGCCTTTGCTTAGTCCATAAAGCACAAATAGACATTCTTTTGGCATTCTTAGTTTTCCACCAGGATCCATCTGACATCAGCAATGATAGCTGTGGAGGGTAGAAGTTCGAATTCTGGTTGCTGACTCCCGGGAAGTTCTTCCCCTCTGCTGGCTCTGAGGGATGGCCTGGTCTCATATGCTTTTGTTACTCAGTGCCTTGATTCCCATCTGGTGTCTTCCCCTCTGCGCTTGCTTCTGAGCCTGACCCACTTTCTACATCTCAAAATCAATTGACTTAACACAGCTCTGTGCTGCTTACTCAGATGTGGTGCCTTCGTTGAAGGTTTGAATTCACCAGGTGCTCCAGAGCAGAGGGGTGGACAATCTCCTCCCAGATGATTCATAGCCTCTAAAAACCCACTGGAAGGTCAGTTATGAGTCAATTCTAGGGAAATGATTGACTATCACACTGGGATGTTCTCATCAATATAACAAAGAAAACCTTTTCCCAGATACCATTACTTTCACAGGTATTAAAACAGAAACAAAGACCACTGCTTTTAGGTTGATTCCAACGCATTGAGAGCTTATAGACAGAACCCCACAGGGTCTCCAAGGCTGTAATCTTTATGGAAACAGATGGCCACTCTATTTTCCCAGAATAATAGGCTTGAACCGGTGATTTTTCACTTAACAGCTCAGTGCTTTGTTTCTCCATTATCAGGGCTCCTACTCAAAGGCATCCAATTCCTCAACCACATGCCCTGAAAAATCTATGAACTTTGAGAAACAACAATAGTTATAGAAAAGGCTTCAGGTCTTTTGTTCAGAGTCGCTATGACATGTGCTCGACTTGATGGCAATCAACAACAACAACATTCAAAGGTAGAGAGGTTAGAATGAAAACTCACATTTAGGAGGCTGTCATAACTCAATCATAATCCTGATGGTGTTGTCCATAGGGAGTTGAGTTACTCTTCTAACTCCAAGGTTGGAGTCGACCAGCAACTCCTCAGAAAGAAGATGGACTGTCTCCTCACGTACAATTTACAGTCCTGGGAACCCCAAAAGAGGGTCAGTTATGAGGTGATTCCAACTCAATGACTGGGAGTTGAGTCGCATTAAAATAAGTCCATGTTTTTGTCGTTGTCATTTAAATCTAAAGTGTTGTTGCTTCCAGTGCATGGAATCCCAGAGGAATCAGAAAAGACAGGCAGTCCCCATGCACCTTGGACTATGCAAGAGTCCAACTGGATGGACCCCTGGTGGCATAATGCACAACAGTGTTGGGCTGCGATCCAAAAGGTAGGCAGTTCAAATGCACCAGCTGCTCTGGAGAAAGATGGACAGTGTCCTCTCATGTAGAACCACAGCCTCAGACTCCCCACAGAGGGTCACAATGCGACTGGAGCACCGCAAGGTGGCAGTAGAACAGGAAGCAGCAGAGAAGTTAAGGACTTGGCTGCAAAGTACTGTGAGTACTGGGCGTAACCTGGGCAAATTGCTTAACTTCTATGAACTCTATGTCTGTAAAGTAAGGGTGGTTCCTCATAGGATAGAAGGAAATTAGCAAAGATGTTTACAAACTGCGTAGCACAGAGCCCCGTACAATTGTGATTATTGTTGTTAACTGTCTGCACGTTGACTCATGGTCACATGATTTGCAATAGAAGGAAAGCAGAAGGGAGAAAGCTGCAAAGGAAATGCGTGGCCGGGAATGGTAGAAGATGAGAAATCTAGCTTTGAATCACCACTCTTAGAGCTAGTGAAGGATAAATCCTCAAGCCCCCGTGTTCATACGAACAGCCACATTCAGGGCTTTGGAATACATCCTTGATGAAGACAGCGGTGTCATATTAAGCACTGGCTTTGCAAGCCCACTCACTGCTAACCTACCTCTCCTACTTACACCATTAACTCATGCGTAACATATTGCTGGCAAGTCAGAACCAACTCAGAGCTGGCCCTCCAGCTGGTTTTCAGAGGCTGTAAATCCCATGAGAAGAGATTGCCCATAATTCTCCCTGGGAGCCGCTGGTGGATTCGAACCACCTGCGTTTGGATTGGGGAGGCAGGTCCTTACCCACTAAGCCACCTCTTTTTGGAAAGTTGTTTAGCCTCCGTGTACCACAGGCTTTTCATCAGTAAAGTGATGAAGAATTACAGTGCCTGCCTCAATTGGCAGAAAGAATGAAAGAAATTAAAACAATAATACAAAGATCAGTCAGACTTAGGGACTATTAACTGCTTTGCTAATATCACTTTGCTTCAACTCAATTTTGTTAGTAACCTAAATTTACATTTTCTTAAAAGTGGAAAATGAGCTTGAGTGCCATCAAATTAAATTTTATACATGTTCTTGCACAGAATTATATCTAATATTATAACAAACTTGAGGCATAGGTTGTTGTTGTTGTTGTTGTTGTTGTTGTTATGTGCTGTCGAGTTGTTTGTGACTCATGGCGACCCTATGTACACAGCCCTAAACCCTGCTCTATCCTGTGCCAATCGCACTGCTTCTGACACTCCCATCC
>NW_006399807.1:9337900-9343087 GCF_000299155.1 Elephantulus edwardii | reverse complement strand
AAAGCATCCTTGATTATAGCAACTCTAGGTTTGAATTTGTTCTTCAGTTCCTTGGGCTTAAGAAATGCTGAACGAGTTTGGCCCTTTTGATTTTCTGACTCTAGTTCCTCGCACATTTCAATGTGTGAGGCATAGGTAGCCTATGCTATTTTCCCTATTTCATGGGAAGGTGGAGTCCTCAGTTGGGGAGAGTTTATATGATGCCATGCTAAATCCAGTCCTTCAGTCTAGCTCTGCCTCCAGGAATCCAGGCTCCCTCAGCTGATGGTGACACAGGATTGTTGAAGGAATATCTTACCCTTGCTTTAAACATGTCCTGTAGAAATGGTTGTGTCACGTCTTAGAAAGTTCCAGGTTTCTGTGAACATTGCACAGACTTCTATGGGGGCAGGCAATGTTGAGTACGGGGGAGGGGGGGAAAGTGAGTTTTGAAGGCAGAGAGCTTCCAATCTCAGCTCAGCCACTTGGTCAGATGGTCTTAAAAAAGAGCTTTCCAAGAGCTTTCCCTACTAGAAATCAGGATGATACCTAGGGTGGTGGCTGTTATCATGGGACACCAAGTGGCTTCAGATTCCTCACTTTGTGTACAACAGAGCAAAACCTCGCTACATCCTCTCAATCTGTGCTGTTTCAGCCCATTGTTACAGTCACCGTATCAATCCAGAAACCTAGAGTAGTTGGTGATTATTAGTATTGTTTAATATTCATTCAGAAGTGATATAGCCCCAGGCCATTGCATCAGTGTGCTTGGGAAGCTGTCAGTACAGGCAGCGCATTCTGGGTTGACCAGCACTCTGTTTTCTGGGTTTAATGCAGTTATTGTTGTTATGTACTGTTGAGTTAGAACCGACCCAAAGCTGACTATCCAGCAGGATTTAAGAGGCCGTTAATCACACAGGAGGAAATCGCCCATCTCTCTCCTGCAGGGTTGCTGGGTGGATTTGAAGCACAACTCCTTAACACTAAGCAATCAGAGCTTGCTCAGGGTTCAGTGCAGAGATCTTCATTCCTGCCTCTGCCGTATCTTGGGAGATAATGTCACTCATTATGTGCCTAGTATGTGCAATGTGAATGCAGAGCAGAACTGGCAAGCTCTCTGAAGTTCTGAATTGAAAATCCACCAAGGCCCAGATGAAGAAAATCCTGAAAAGATGCAGTTTGACAAAATAGTCAGTAGAGAGAGCTCTGGAGCTGCACTGAAATGCTGAACGATGGTCCTGCTCTGGACAGAGCTTCACTTATTCTCATCCTTGGGCTGGCTCTGCTCCACAGTTGGAATTTAGAGCCTCTGGTGGCCTTGTTCGTAAAGAGTTGTGCAGTTAACCCCAAGACTACGCCTCTCTGGTGGTCCTAATTCTCTGCAGGAGAAAGAGGGCAATCTCCTGCTGGATTTGCAGCCTTGGAAACCCCATGGAGGAGGCTCAGCTGTAAGCAATGGGGCAATGAGTTGTATGTCACTTTAAGTTGGTGACCACCCTAAGCAGTTATGAAGAGATTTTTTGGTAGAAATAGTAAGATTTATTGAGCTGTAGCTCAGTGCAGATGCTGGGGCTTGCACGTGGTGCTCTTGATGTACGAAGCCAGAACATTCTGCAGATTCTTCTCTAGAAGTGAAAGCAGAAAGTTGACAGCCAGGTGGATGTTGTAAACAAGTTCATCAGCTGTGCTCTTCACATGGCCAACAGCCACGGCCAGGCACAGGGCATTTTTCATCTCGAATTTAGTGGTGGGCTTCACCTCGTCTACTTTTGCTGCCATGTTCTCATTGTGGGTCAGCAGAGACAGGAACTTGACAGCCTTACTCCGGCCCGGAAGTAGGATATTTGGGATCTGCTTGATCAGGGACTCAGAGGCCAAAAAGACATACTATTTCTTGGCCAGCTTTTCAACCAGCTCTTATTCTTGTCGAGTTTCTTCAGCACTTTGATGTCCTCGTGGGGGATATTCACAGCTAGGCTTCATCACAGTGTGGCTGGTCTTCAAGAACACACACTGAGAACTTGGGATGTGGAGTGGACTGAAGCCTGACAGTCCCAGAGAAGCGTTTGTCCTTCTGAGGATCATAGTTCTTCAAACTGACCTGCAGCTCTGTTTCCAAAAACTTTCTCCTTTTGCACTGGTTCCTGTGCAGGACATCCCGTCCCGCCTCGTAGAGGGTGTCACGAGATACTGCTGCTCAGGATTCTCAGTGGTGCAGTATATGGAAAAGGCAATTATGAAGGTTTAAAGCTTCATTCTACCCAATTTTGCCAGTAAGTTTCTGGAGGTGAGCCCCCTCAGGGCTGTTACTGGGTCATCACCAGTGCAACTAGATTTGGTAGGCCCTGCAAGCTGGAATTATACCCACCACACAACCCCAGGCTGCTGGGATGCCAGCACACCCTGCTCCCTCCATCATCTTAACAGGCTAGCAAGGGGTTCTGGTTCACACTGTCCAGGAGGCAGAATGGCCCTGTGTCTTAGGGGAGGGAGTTAAGAAAGGAGGAAAGCTGGAAGGCCTGAAAGGGAAGGAGGGTTTTGAGAGGTAGGAATGATCAAATTTAAATAAATTTTTCAATTAGAAGACACCTTGTAGAGATCATCTTGTTCAACAAGATCCAAAAAAGGAAAGCAACTCGATTAAGGTCACACAGCCAATTAAGTTTGTAAGCCATGTCCTGGCCCAGGTTCACAGGTTCCCCTGGCAGCAGTTCTCCTTTGTACTAAGGAGACCATCTGGTAGAGTTGGAGGTGGGGATAGGTGTGAGTCACTTGCCAGTAACTTGCTCAGAATACACACTATTTGGCACGGTGTCATAAACCGGTCTGAGACAGCCTAGGGTCTCATGGCTTAAAGCTCATTTGTTTCAGACATTGATTTTGCATTTACTCAGGTGTCCAGGAGCTGACTTTATAAGGCATCTAAGGCCAAACTCATTCCCACCAGGCCTCCCTCCAGGAACTGCGTCCACCTGCTCATCCTGCTGCATGTCTTAAATTCTCACCTGTTACTCCAGAACCGTGTGTTATGGAGGTGAGGGGGTCTTAGGCTGAGTTCTCTAGAGGAGTAAAACCAATAAAGCTTATGTATGAGTTGTTGTGTGCCATTGAGTTGGAACTGACCCATCATTGGCCCTCCAGCAGGTTTTCAGAGACAATTATTTGCACAGGAAGAGCTTGCCCATCCTTCTGCAGAGCAGCTGGTAGGTAGATTTGAACCATGTGCCTTTGGAAATGCAGTGTAGTTTCTTACCACTAGGCCACCAGAGCTCCCAGTGAAGTTTATGTATGGGTAGCTAGATCTGTTTCAAGGAAATGGCCCAAATGCCTGTAGAGTCTGGCAAGTCCTAGGTCTGTGTGGGGAGACTAATGAGTCCAGGCCATCAGCAGGTAGACAAGGTTTCAGATGTCTGGCTTTGGAAACTGTCACTTCAGAGACTTATGAGTCCAAAGTCGACAATTACAGCAGGCCAGTGGCTCAAGTCTGGAGGTTACAAGCCAGGTGCAGATTGGACAGAGAAGTCTTCCACTCTACCATATACATTCAGTACAAACCACACCCCTGAAGAGATGTCCCTATCACCAGATCAAGGTGATCATATCCTCACAGAACCACATCTAATCCTATCTCATTTACATCACAGAGATTAAAATTGACAACACATAGATAGGCATGTTGTTTTGTGCCACCAATTAGTTGACTACAACTCATAGTGATCTGAACAGCAGATCTGAATCTTGCCCTATCCTAGAACATTCGGGATCTCCATGTTCCAGCCATTGTTACAGTCACTGCTGAAGGTGTTCCTCAGTCTTAAAAGAAGTGCCAGGGCATCTGCATCAAACATTCAGCAACCCCATGCGACCCGCCCGCACAGGCAATGATGATCACTGTCATGTTCCCTGAATGGAAAGGAACAAGCATTGTTGGGTGCCCATTTTATACAGGCACATACATGTGTATCAGTCAGCCCTTGTCCCAACAACCCAAGAGAGTGGGAATGCTTAGCCAATTTAAGACAAGGGATTTCAGATCTTTATTAACTTGTTCAAGACCAGCCAGCCAGCTAGGAAATGATAGGGCTGAGATTTGAACCCGATCATGCTTTCCAGCTGTATTTATTCTCTCACTGCTCTGAAGCAGCACCCAGAAAATTGGTCTTCTAATCTCTATTTGGTTACTTGCCAACTGTGCGAACTTGGGTAGATTCTTTTTCTGAAACTAGAGTCTTAGTTACCTAGTAGTATCATAACAGAAATACCACAAGGAGGTGACTTAAGGAATAGAAATTTGTTTTCTCGCCGTTCAGGAGGCTAGAAGTCGGAATTCAAGGTGTGTCTGTGGGAAGAGGTCCTTCCGTGTCTATTTCAGCTTCTAGTAGCTGGCAGCCCGTGTGGTTTTGTCCGTCTTCCTCTTCTCCCTATATGTGTTTCTGTGTCCATTCTGTTTTTCATAACTCAAAAGTGATCGGAGTTCAAATATATATTACTCTAGTATGAACTAAGGGAGGCCTAGTGGTAAGAAGTTGTGCTGCAGTTCCAAAGGCATGCAGTTCAAATCCACCAGTTGCTCCACAGGAAAAAGACGGGCAATCTCTTCCTATGTGAGTAACTGCCTCTGAAAACCTGCTGGAGGGTCAGCTGTGAGTTGGTTTCGACTCAATAGTACACAACAACAACAACAACAACAACAACAAGATGACCTAAGAAACATTTTTTAGTTATTTATCTTTTTTTAAAATAATTTTAATGAACATTTACAGAGATTTTGGATTTCCATTCATTCATTGCTGCACTTCTCTTCCCGCCCAGCCCTCCTCCCGACCCCAGTTCTCTCCTCTCTTTTAAAAGTAAAAGAAACACTCCCTCCCTGGTACACAATCCCCCCACACCTCTTCTACTGCCCCAAGTACATCCCACTATGCAACCTTAATTACGGACTCTTGTGATAACCATGATACCCTATCATACATCGCTTTTAAATTATTCACTCCCTCATCTGTTTCAATGCAGTATATACAACTTATCCAGTTTTTCTCAGTCTTACCCCAACCCTGATATCAGTTCCATTTTACATCTTTTTGGCACCTTGCAATATTTGTCCTTTTGCGACTGAGATATTTCACTCAGCATAATGTCCTCCAGGCTCACCCATTTTGAATAATATTGCATGAGTTCCTTGTTTTTCAATGCAGCATAGTATTCCAT
>NW_006399807.1:9329591-9337385 GCF_000299155.1 Elephantulus edwardii | reverse complement strand
TTTTAATATTCATTCATTGATTCACAATTATCTACTACCCCCACCCTCTAATCTTCTTTGCAATAATATAACTCTTATTCTGGGTTGTTGTCATACATGCAATGCCTAATTATAGATTCATTTTAGATAGTTCTTTTTTTCATCTGTTCCAGTGCAATCATCATTATCTATCCACTCTCATCCTATTCTCCTCCCAAACCCCCAAGTCAGACTTGCTATGTAACAGTGGTACTATGCAGTATTTGTCCCTTTTTGACTGAGATATTTCACTCAGCATGATGTCCTCCAGGGTCCACCATGTTGTATAATGTTTTATAAGTTCATTGTTTTTCATTGCTTCATAGTATTCCATTGTATGGATATACCATAGTTTTTCTAGCCATTCATATATTGATGGGCACTTGGGTTGCTTCTTTCTCTTTGCTATAGTAAATAACACAACAATAAACATGGGTGTGCATATACTTCTTTGGAGGGCGGTTCTTTAGGGTATATCCTCAGGTGGATTTTTTTTAAAATAAAGACCACTTTCTAACATGATCATTTTTACAAGCATGTTGGATTCTGTCCAGTCAATTGTAACTCACAGCAACTCCATGTGACAGAGCAGAATGGCCCCTTTGGGTATTTGTGCTTATACTCTTTATGGAAGCAGATCTCTACGTGTTTCTCCCTCAGAGTTTCTGGATGGGACTGAACTACCAACCTTTCAATTAGCAACTAAATGCCTAACCATGGTGCTACCAAACCCCAAAACCCTCTGTTACTGAATCTGTTCTGACTTATAGCAACCATTCATCAGGTTTTCAAGGCTGTAAAAAAATTTTTTTAAGGCTGTAAATCTTTAAGGGAAGAAAAATCTTCCTGTCATAGAAAAACTGGTGAATTTGAACTGCTGGCGTGCCACCAGGACTTCTTATATATGGTGTGGATTGTCTTCTTGTGCTTTGCTATATTGTATTTTATAAATACTGCATTTTACACATTCAAAGTTCATAGCAGCCTCCAATTTGAGTATTTGTGATGTCTATTGGCATACTTTTCCCAACAACATATGTTCACTTAACGTCTCCATGCTACACTGTGGTAATTCTTGCAATATTTCTAACTTTTTATAATGCTGTTGTACACTTGCCGCACACCAGCCTTGTGCAGGTAATAAACTAGAGTAGAGTAAAAATATAACTTATGTATGCATGGGGAAATAAAAAGAAAATCATGATCGATTGCCATATTTACTGTGTTACGAGTGACCTGCAACCAAGCCCGTCATCTCTGTAAGGCAATCCTGTACAAGGGGGCTCTGGTGGAGTAGTTCTGCTCCTACCCCAAAAGCCATACCTCACTGGGTGTAGGTCCTGGGGAAGAAGAACAGCATGCTCCTTTGTGTTTTAGAAACTTAGAAACCCAGCAGTGTGTTAGATATAAGTCAGTTCCAATCTGATGACGATGAGAGAAATGTCTGTACAGGATCTCAGTACATAGTGGGTTCCGCACCATTTTTGGAAACAAGAGCAAAATTCAAACCCTCATCAGTCCCCTTAAGTATGAAGTGTGAGCTCCTCACTATTACTGACTGACTTATTGAGTCATCAGATTAAAGCTGACACAATATGTGAAAATGATGCACAAATTTGATGTGTTCCCATTAAAGCAGAAAAGGCTCCTTTTCTGACGGAAGATGTTAATTAGCAATAACAATATGTAGCATGTTTTAATTCTGCTCTTTCACTGATGGTAACATCTTTCTAATCTTCCCACTTTTCATCTTATTTTGTCTTCTTCCGGCCTCTCTTTGTTCAGTCTTGTTTCATTTAAATTTTTTTTCTCCTGGTGTGTTTGGAAATTTGTCATAGATTTCATTCCCAGTCTTAGAATCAGAATGTCACGGCTTAATGTTCCCAGTCCTCTTGGTGGCTTTTTAGGGCAAGTGACCATGAGGCAAACCTCCCATTAAAGTAAACCCAGGCAAAATTGTCCCATTTTCAAATTTGTCCTCAATAGTCAAGCATTTCCAACATCTATGTTTTAATCAAGACCATTTAAATCTCTAGTTATAGAATGAAACATACACAGTTTAAGAAAACAGTTATTGACTCAGGAAATGGAAAAACCTTTAGACGTAGCAAGATCCAGGTTCTCAAAGAATACGTGGTGTTCTGTCCTCACGCAGCTCTTGCTTTGCTCTCTTCTAGAAAGCCTATGTTCCCAGGCTCCCTTCTTCCCTCTGGTAAGAAAGGGGGATATCAAGCATACCTGAGCCGACTCACCAGAGTGCTGTCTTTTCTAATTGTACTCTGGAGCAGGAAGACTTAGGTCCTGCTTACACCTGTGTATAACCAAGCTGAACGAATTACTGTTAATTCTATGCTGTTGCAGAATAAAACTTAGCTCTGTAGCGGTTTGTTTTGTTTTGTTTTTTTAATTGATTTTAATGAAAGTCTACAGAGACTTTGAATTTCCATTCATTCATTGTTGCACTTTTCTCCCTGCCCACCCCTTCCCTCAATTCGCTTTTCTTTTTGAAAAGTAAAAGAAAAAAAATCGTTCCTTGTTATTCAATCCCTCCCCCCAAGTCCACTCCACTGTGCAGCCTTAGTTCTGGACTCCTGTCATAACAAGTTTTAAATGGCTGATTTTTAAAAAAATACATCTGCAGGCCATTCTTTCAAGGCACTTCTGAGTCACTTCAAGCCTCTAGCCTTGCACCACCCAGGGACTTTACATACAATGTACATCCTCTCTACACCACTGTGTAACCTTGGAGTTGGGCACAACCTGTGAATATGGTGCTATGCCAGTCCTGTGAGTGAATTGTGTTGTACGGCACAAGGACACCATCCTGCAAGGGCCTGACCTGTAAAAGCAGAGAATTTCAACACGGAAGAGGAAGTCAGAGAAGTACACTCCCTCTGCCAAAGGAAGCAAACATCCATGTGGTAAACTGCCTGTGAGAGCCGTAAGGCGCCTTGATGGCTTAGTGTGTTACATGCTGCATTGCAAACTGAAAAGTCTTCTAACTGCAGTTTAAATCCACCAGAGGCTCCATAGGAGAACATGGTTGTCTCTTCTGGTGTGGTTTACAGCCTCGGAAACCCAGTGTGCGGTCACTGTGAGTCAGAATCAACACAGTGGCATGGGTTTGGTTTGCAGGTGACTTTTAGGTGTTGGGAAGGAAAACAGGTGCTTCAGTCTTCTATGCATAACAAAAGGAATCTTGCCAACAGCTTGGAAGCTTGTGAGCTTGGAAGATGATCTTCAATCTCAGATGAAGACTACAGTCCTGGTCACCATCTGTGGTCTAGTGGGTGAGGGGTTGTACTGCCATCCCATGGGTCGGTGAGGTAGTTCAAACCCACCAGCTACTCTGAAGACTAAAGATGGGTAATCTCCTCCTAAAGTTCTGGTGGCCTAGTGGCAAGAAGCCCTGCTACAATCTTGAAGGCATGCGGTTCAAATCCACTAGCTGCTCCGTGGGAGAAGGATGGGTAATCTTTTTCCGTGTGATTAACTGCCTCTGAAAACTTGCCGGAGGGTCAGCTATGGGTCATTTCTAACTCAACGGCACACAACAATGGCAACAATCTCATCTGATTTATAACCTGAAAATCCACTATAACCTCAGCTATGAGTCAGTGAGAGAATGTATGTCACACAGTGTCCATATTAATGTGAAATGACAAATTAGTGCTTTAAGCTACTAAGTTTGTGGTAGTTTGTGATTGCCACACAGTTGAAAACAAACATAAGTTCCAAAAGCACAAATCTATATGTTAGGATTGTATTGTGGATTGGATTGTTTCTCCCTCAAATTAGTGTTACAAGCCCTAAGCCTTTTCCCTGAGTTACAGTTTAGGTGCTACTGAGTCTGTACTGACTCATAGAGAAGTCGTGTAAAAGGGAATGAAACCCTGCCCGCTACTGCACCAGCCTCTGTGTGCTCGAGTCCATTGTAGGAGGCACCACGTGGGCACTACCATCTGTCTGCTCCAGGAGTCCATTGTAGGAGGCGCAGTGTAGGAACCACAGTCTGTCTCCTCAAGGATTTTCCTCTTTTTGGAGGATGCCTTTGAAGAAGCAGCATTTTTCCAATTATAGTTTCAATGCCTTCCCACTTGACGGGTTCGTCTTCCACCAGTCCATCAGACAATGTTTTCCTGCTACTCTTGGCCCACTATTTCAGAAGAGGATGGCCAGTCCTGCTTCCTGGACTGTCTTAGTGAGTGTGGTAGCTCTGTTGAAACCTGACCACAGTGGCTGACTCCGCTGGTATTTGAAATATCAGTGACATCGCTTCCAGCATCACAGCAACACACAAGCCACCACAGTTTGACAAACTGTCCAACGAAAAGTGGAAACCCTAATTCTGTACTTGTGGAAATAGAAGACTTAGTATCACAGCACTTTGGTGCTTCCAAAAGGTGGGAGTTGTAACCCTCAATGGCAGGACAAGAAACGCCTAACAATCATGTAGAAAACATTGTGGGGGAAGTTCTACTCTGTTATATAGTGGTGTTTGGAGTCCCAATCAATTTGCCAGCTCCTGACAAGTCATCTGTTTACTAGGACACCCTGAAAGGTGCAAACAGTTAAAGGATACCACTACAAAAGCTCACAGTTGGCTAAATTCAGTCTAGATGAGATCTGGCAGCTGCTGGTCTCAGTTTCCTCAGGGTCTTGTCCCAGGTAGTGGAGGGATGCTTTAGAATTTGCTCCCTTTTCTAGCTTTGGTTAAACAAGGAAGAGACGTAGGATCCAGGGAGCCCCTCAGAGCCACAAGAAATGCATCTGTGTGAAGGCAGCAGCACTTCACCCACATTTAGCATTTTAGAAAGCACAGTAGGACAGTACTTAAAGGGAGGGTAGGTCCTTACTTCAATCCTACCCCTCCTTCACCTTGTTCTAGAAAAGGGTTAGAATCAAGCTCCTCATTCATTTATTCCATAATTTTTACCAAGTATCCTCTTGGTGCCAGGCACTGCTTTCAGTTCTGAACATTCAAACTGCCTGAGACATGGTCTTTAGTCCCAGGGACCTTTCCCACAGCAAAGTTAAGATGTGCTGTTCTCCTCCTTCAGCCCAACTTGTCAGTAAGGCTGTTGGTCTAGGAAGGGTCTAGTGGCTCATTCTGTGTATATGTGTAATATACATATGTTTTTGTTGTTAAGTGCCGTCAAGTCAAGCACGACTCATGGTGACCCTATGAATAAAAGATCTAAACCAGTTTTGTAACTATTGTCGTTTCACTAAATTCGTAGAGTTTCCAGAGGCATATGGTTTAGGAAGTGGATGTCACTTCTGCTTCCAAATCTGTCTCAGTCTGGGAGCTCCACCAAACACTGTCTACCATGGAGACACATGAGTGGCACAGTGTTCAGTATCACAGCAACCCCAAGTTACCTCAGTACAGCGAATTGACAGATCAGTACTGTACTACTTAGAAGAATGTTCATACCAAATACAATTAACACAAGGCCCAAGGACCACAGGCCCAAGGACACAACTGACTTTTAAATACCCAAACTGACCCATCAGGCTCTAAGCAAGAGGCTTCAAGTCCACAGCTCATTTTTAGTCTAATACAGCAAATCCAATCAGCTCACGCATGGTTGTGAATAAAATAAAAACAACCAAATAGTTCACTCCTGACTTTCAAACAAAACAAGAATTAGTATTAATATTCAATGTCAGATGGATCTTGGCAGAAAGCAAAGAGTACCAGAGAAATATGTGTCTTTGTTTCACTGACTATGCAAAGGCATTTGACTGTGTGGATCACAACAAACAGTGGCTAACCTTGAGAAGAATGGAAATCCCAGAACACTTGCTTGTGCTTATGCAAAACCTATACTTGGACCAGGAATCAGTGCTCAGAACAGAGCAGGGAAACACGGCATGGTTCAAAATCAGCAAAGGAGTGTAGCAGGGATGTGTCCTGTCTCCATTCCTTTTCAATCTATATGCAGAACAAGTCATCTGGGAGGCTGGGCTTTATGAGGAGGAATGTGGAATCAGGGTTGGAGGAAGACTCATCAACAACCTATGTCATGCAGATGACGCAACCTTGCTTGCTGAAAATTAAGAGGACATGAAGCACTTGCTGCAGAAGGTCAAGGACTGTAGTCTTCAATATGGATTGAAGCTCAACATCAAAAAGACAAAGATTCTCCCCACTGGGCCAATTGGCAGCACCATGAAGAATGGAGAAGAGATTGAGATTGTTAACATTTACAGCTTGCTCAGCTTTGCAAACAACACTCTAGGCACCAGCAGTCAGGAAATCAAAAGATGAATTGCATTAGGAAAATTTGCTGTCAGGGACCTTTCCAGAAGACTGAGAAGCAATGATGTCAGTCTAGAGATTAAGATGTGCTTGATCCAGGCCATGGTCTTTGCAATTACTTGCTATGCATCAAAGAGCTGGACAATGAGTAAGGATGACAGAAGAATTGATGCCTTTGAGTTGTGATGCTGGAGAAGAGTCTTGAACATACAATGGACCACCAAGAAAACAAATAGGTCTGTCTTAGACAGAGTGAAACCAAGTTTCTTCTTGAAGGTTAGGAGTTTGAAGCTCTATCTCACATATTTTCGTCATGTGGCCAGAAGGACTGATCCTTGGAGAAGGATATCATTCTCGAAAGGGTAGAGGGGACAGTGCAGGAGAGGAAGACCCCAGCTGAGATGGATTGATACAGTGACTGGGGCAATGGGGGTAAGTGTGTCAGAGTCAGTGAGACAGGCTTAGGACAGGGCAGGCTTCAGAGCTTTGTACATGGGGTAGCTATGAGTTGCAGGTGACTTGACGGCACACAACAACAACAACCACATATTAGACATTGTAGGTTCCAAAATGAATGAGACCCTATCTGTGTCCTTGAAAAACTTTGAGTGTTATTTCATAAACATCCACAGAAATAAGTAATTTAAGCATAATGTGACTAAGTTGTTTTGTTTTTTTTTTTAAATGAAGCAATAAAGGACATAACTAATGTGGCTTGATGGGTTTGCCTAACTTCTTGACTTGGTATCATTTTGAGATGCACTCATGTTGTGTTTATTAGCATTTTATTCCTTTATATTGTTGAGGAGATAAGACAATTTATTCATCCTTCTGCTCTTGAGCATTAGAGTGATGTTGTTTGTGGCTGTTAGAAATAATTTTATTTAAATAAATTTGCTCTAAGAATTCATGTACAATTCTTTGTATGGATGTAGATTTCTGTTTCTCTGGGGTAGATAACCTCAAACGGGATGGCTGCTTGCTTCATTTGTACTGTCAACATTAAAAAAATGTCAAATTACTTTTAGTAAATGGTTATAATGTTTTATATTCTCCCCATAAGTATATGAACATTCAAGTTCCTCTGCTTTGTCTCCAACAACTTATTTTCTTTTAAATTATTATTAAATTTTATTAGTTTTAATGAACTTTTACAGAGATTTTGGGGTTTCATTCATTCATTGTTGCATTGTTTTCTCTACCCTCCTCCCCAGTTCATTCTTCTTTCCCCCGCCCCATCTCCAACAACTTATATGGTCAATCTTTTTATTTTGCCCATAGCAGAAAGTGTATAGTGGTTTTAGTGAATAATATCTTATTGTGGTTTTAATTTTTTTTTAATTTATTTTTGTTTTATATTGGTTTGCATACAAAATCCATACACAGTGCTTCACACATTCCTTCATTCACATTGTGCTTCATATGATCATTCCCATACATCATACGATCATTCCCATACATTCCACTTTATAACATTAATCCCTACTAACCTAAGCTCCTTATCAACCCCA
>NW_006399807.1:9306255-9324736 GCF_000299155.1 Elephantulus edwardii | reverse complement strand
AAACTGTTAACTATCTCAATCTCTTAACCATCCATACTGATGCGGTATATATATTGTCTCTTCAGATATTTCCCCCATTTCTCTTATTATTGAGTTGCCTGAGTTTGTTGTTTATTCTGCTTAGAAGGCTTTTGTCTGATGTGTTGGCAAGCATCCTCTCCTGACTGATGTTTTGTATTTTTTTTTTCCTTTAAGGACCGTTTCAGTTAACTAAATTTTAAATAACGATGAGGCTCAATTTCAATTTGTTAAATTTTCTTATATAGTTTGTGGTGTTTTTTGTTATTGCTCCATTACAAATTGTCCTTTCTTTCTTCTTTTTTTATTATTAATTTTAATGAAAGTTTATAGAAATTTTTCCCTCTTCATAACATTTTCTCTCTTGTGTCTTATCTCACAATTTTTATTGTGTAAGGTTTTACATTTAGTTATTTTGTTGTTGTTGTTGGATGGAATGAAAATGAAAGTAAATATTTATTTGGTTTACCAGATACCCAGTTCATTGAGTATAACTGGTTAAAAAGATAATTGCTCTTCCTATTCAATTGACTATACCTTTGTCAAAATGTAATTGACCATATATGTTTAAGTATATAATATTTAAAAGTAGGGTTTTTTTAAAATTATGTGCAGTCAAGGAGCTTGCGACTCAGAGCCCTAAACCCTGCTTTATCCTGTGCCAATATTATTGTCTCTGACACATCTACTCCCAATGAATGCCCCAGTGACTGAATCAATCCGTCTCATTATGGGTCTTCCTCTCCTGCACTGTCCTTTCAACCTCCCAAGCATGATGTCCCTCTCCAAGGACTTCCTTGCAATATGTCCGAAGTATATCAAATGAAGCTTCTGAATCCTTGCTTCCAAGCAGTAGCCTGGTTTCACCTTCTCCAGGATGAACTTGTTTGTTTTCCTGGCAGTCCATGGTATAGTCAACACTTTTCCAGCACCATAGTTCAAAGGCATCAATTCTCTTTGTATCATCCCTAATCATTGTCCAGCTCTCTGACACATAGCAAGAAATTGCGAAGACTATGGCCTAGATCAGGTGCAACTTATTCTCCAGACTGACATCATTGCTCTTCGGTACTCTGGAGAGGTCCTCTCTTGATTTCCTGTTTGCTGGTACCAAGAATGTTGATTAGAGAACCAAGCAAACTAAAACTGTGAACAATCTCAATCTCCTCACCATCCATAGTGATGCTCCCAATTGGCCCAGTGGTGAGAATCTTTGTCTTCATGATATTGAGCTTCAATCCATATTGAAGGCTGCAGTCCTTGACCTGCAGCAAGCGCTTCATCATCCTCATTTTCAGCAAGCAGGGTTGTGTCATCTGCATAATGCAGTTTGTTGATGAGTCTTCCTCTAATCCTTGTGCCACATTCCTCCTCATAGAGCCCAGCCTCTCAGATAATCTGTTCTTCATACAGATTGAAAAGATATGGAGGCCAAACTCATCTCTGGTGTGCACCTTTCTTAGTTTAAAACATGCAGTGTCTCCTTGCTCTGGCTTTGATGACTGGCTCCTGGTTTAAGTATAGGTTTTGTATAAGCACAATCAAATGTTCTAGGATTCCCATTCTTCTCAGAGTCAGCCACAGTTTGTTGTGGTCTACACAGTCAAATGCCTTTTCATAGTCAAGGAAACACAGATAGGCATTAGTCTAGTACTTTCTGCTTTTAACTAAGATCCCTCCATCTAACATTAGCTATAATATCCCTAGGACAATGCCTCTTCTAAACCTAGCCTGCACTTCAGGCAATTCTCTGTTGATGTGCAGTTTCAGTCAATTTTGGATAATTTTCAGCAGAATGTTGCTTCCATATGATATTAATGATATTGTTCAATAATTTTTGCAATCTATTGGGTCACCTTTCTTTGGAATGGAAGCAAATATAGATCTCTTCCAGTCAATTGGCCAGGTGGTTGTCCTCCAGATTTCTTGTCACAATTTGGTGAGCACATCCAGAGCAGCATCCGTTTGTTGAAATATGCCAATTGGTATGACATCAATTCCAGGGGCCTTATTTTTTTCCAATTCTTTCAGAGCATCTTGAACTTCTTCCTTCATCACCACAGGCTCTTGCTCATATGTTGTTTCATGAAATTCTTCTGTATTCACCAATTTCTTTTGGTACAATGACTCTGCATACTCTTCCCATCTTCTTTTAATGCTTCCTGGATAATTTCATATTCTGCCCAAAGCATCTATAAGTATTGCCACTCATGGCTTGAATTTGTTTTTCAATTCCTTCAGCTTAAGAAAAGTACCATATGATAATTATATAGCCTTATATTATATATGGCAGGATATTTTGCTCTAATTTTCTTGGATATTGTTCAACATTACAGTTTTTCATAAACTTCATAAACATTCATAAACTTCCAAATCACTTTATTTTGTCCTAAAACTTCTATTGGCCTTTTTAGTGAGATCAGCTATAAGATTTAGAGAGAATTGTTGTCTTTTGATGAGTCTTTCAGGACAAGAGTAGGCTATGTCGTTTCATTTACCCAAGCCTTTTACGTATCATTCCATAATGTAATGTTTTAAAGTTTTCTTCGTATAGATCTGATACTTGTAAAAATTACATTTGCTTCTAGATATTTATTGCTTTTCAGTTATCTTTGTATATTCTTCCACAGTAAGTGGGGGGAAAATGCTTGAAATACTGTGAGCCATCAGATTTCAAACTTGGCCAGAATATACACATCTTCTCCAGTTGTCTGCTTCACAAGAGGACGTCAGAGATGTTGAGTGACTTTTTCAAGGCCACACAGCAAGCTGGTGGTACTAAAGATGGTGCTAAAGCCCAGTCAATCTGTCCCTATTTTAACCTTCCTTGGAACCAGAGTGCTGCCATTCAATTAAACTCTAAGCAGTGTTTGAATAGCAAGTGTTCACGCATACATTGAGCACGTATGTTTTCCCAGAGACTGCATTCACCAAGCCAGATAGGAACAACATAAAAATTAGACAGGATTTGGGGGGTGAGGGGCAGGAGAAGAAAATAAAATGTTCTTAAGTGAGAGAAAAAGCCAAACACACACACACATAGACACCACCCCCTCCCCAAACCCTCAAACCTCCAGAGCTTCCTGCCTATGAGCCGAGGAGGGGTGTGTGTGTGAGTGTCTTGGCCCTGTTGGCAGGTGCTTTCTCAAAGGCCGCATAGCCCTCCACTTCCTGAGGAGGCAGCAGCAGAACAAAGCCAGCAGACGCCTCTTTTCTCTTCATCACCCGCAGGGCCACTGTTGCCACTGCCTCTGTCCCTGGCACCTTCCCGGGAGAAAGGACAAGATGAAGTGGAGAGCACTTGTTACCTCGACCATCCTGCAGGCATGGCTCCCAATTACAGGTAAGGCCAGAGGACGTGGCAGTGACTTTCTTTCTAGAAAGTTTCTAGTCTCTGTGTGTGTGTGTGTGTGTGTGTGTGTGTGGTGGAGGAGGAGGAGGAAAAGGGCGAGAAAAGTAGGACTTTGAGGGGTCAATGTCCCAATCCTCCCTAAATCAATGAGCGTGGAACGGTGTGCCCCGATGCTGGTACTTGCTTCATTATAGCTAAGCTGAGTGTCAATCCAGAGTCAGCTGCTTGAAAACACACCTGCTCAAAATATAGATTATTTTTTTTCCAGTGGTAAAAGAAGATATAAAAGTTTATGGAGGGGAAAAATGAGGAGAGGAAGGAGGCTGAAGAGTAACTGAGCAGGCCTGTGATGGAGAAAAACACAGGGAGTATTTCAACAGCAGCTGGAAAGACCAGAAAATGTCAGCTAGGCCACATTTCATGCTGGGACGATATTTTCTCACCTGTGTCATCTTCTTTCGCGTCTTTGCTGACTCCGTCACACTGCCCATCCCTTCTTTGCCCTTTCCCTGGTCAATCAGATAGGGTGTTGGGTGGCAGCATCTTTACTGGGAGGTGAGTACTAGCTGGGTTTGGTGAGGAGGGAAATAGCATGTGGAGTGGGATCTGGAGATGACAAGGGCAGTATGGAGCACTCTGTCACCTCAGCAACTGGGAACTGTAGGTTCAGTCCTGTCATGGCTGCCCCGTGACACACCCATCACAGGCCCCATGATTCACTCCACCACACATTGAGCCAAAATGTCAGAGATGCTGACTGAAGACAGGGAACAAATGAGAGGACACAACTTGCTAGGTCATCACCTTGAATAAACCACCAACCAGCAAGAAAACTTGCCGCTCGCGTCACACCAGTTCACGGCAGCCTGACCTTGCCACCCACCTTTAACTTCTGCCAGATTATCTAGTCCAGGTCACGAGGAGGAAACTAAGTAGAAAGAAGATGAACAGAACTGTCTTAGAGGGTTGATATTGTGGAACTTTTGCAATAGGCTAAACAACATCTGCATGTAAAGAAATAGCGATGATGGGGCCAGCAAAGTGCCTTTCTCCACTTTACAAATGACCTCAAAGTGGGAGGGTGCGTAACAACATTAGGGTAACGATAAGGACAGGTCATTGTCATTTCTGTTCTTATCACAGAACATAAAGAGCCCCATTGCCCAGCTCCTTGGGGCTTCCAAGGACTTGAGTAATCGAGGGGTTTTCTGTAAGATCACTACTCTCTTCTCAGAAAGGCCAGAGAGAGCATGAGTCACGCTGAGTTTCTGGCTGAGAGCTCCACAGGGAGCCCATGACAACCCATCCTCCTTGTGTGCAGGGGACGAGAGGTTTCAAACGTCTTTCTCATTGCCATTGAGACAGAATCAATGCAAAGCTGACCCTTCAGTGGGTTTTCAGAGGCTGTCATTCACACCCAAGGAGATTGCCCATCTTTCGGCCATGGAGCAGCTGATGGATTTAGACCATTGGGCTTTGAGTTGGCAGCACAACTCCTTAATTACTAGGCCACCAGAGCTCCCTTTTAGGCACCTTTACAGCCTGCAACCACAGGGATTCAGAGTAAAGAGCTGAGGACACCGGTGTCAGAATCTGGCTGTGGATTTGGGTACTCTGAATATGTGAGACATTGCTTGTGAAAGAAGTCCGCCATACAGGGCCTTTATCTCCAGTTTCTTCAATGATGTGCACCTGAGCTCCCATGTTGGGTGCTGGGGCCAAGGTGGGAGCAAAGTAGAGTTAGAAGAGAAAATGAAAGGTTGTGTGGGTGGTTGCTCAAGTGGTGAACCTCAATTAACAACATGGAGGCCATGTCCCATTTCCACTGAAAACATGCAGGAGAAATAAACCTTCAGATCGGTGAACGTTTTTACTTTTCAGTCACACTTGCTTTGCCTTTTCAGCATTTTTAGATAAGGCTTCTAAGGCAAAATTGTTTCCACTTTGTTCCGGGAGCAGATGAGAGGACAAGAATTTCAATAAGGAACCAAGTTGTGAAAAAGGCAGGGGGATGTCTAGAGGGGTCTCTACCACTGACGGCCACAGAGCGCATCCATGTGGCCCGATTGACACCTTCAAGTTCTCCTTGAGAAAGGCTGCAGAAAGAGTTTACGTTGATGTCTTCCCTCCTTTCTTAATCATTAAGTTGCTTGTTTCCCAAACCTTTGAACATATCTATTTTTTTACTAAGATATTTCCATTTGAATTTGTAGGGGGAGGGGCGAGGATAGAAAAGCGGAGCTCTTTAGTATTAAAATAAAGAACTCAATCTCCAGCAAAGTTATCTCCCTGGATGAGACACTGTCATGACCAGAAGATGCTAAGATGGCGTGCCTAGTGGCGTGGGCACACTCGTCCGTGCAGGGCCCTCTCAGTGGTGCGAGGAGAAGGAGTTCAGGCAAGAAGCCTCAGCAAGTCTAAAGTCTCTGTGCTGTGAGGCACTCTGCCTTTAGGGCGGCGGCTGGACAGACTAGAAAAAGGACCACCACAGAGGAATCCTGACATTGCCGCTTCCTAGCTGTGCAATCTTGGGCAAGTCACTTAACCTTGCTTCTCTCACCTTCAAAGTTGTTCTTATTGGTGTTTGGTACTGTTACCAACTCACAGCTGATTCTCCAGTGGGTTTTCAGAGGCTATAAATTGTGCAAGAGGAGATTGTCCATCTTTTTCCTCTGGCACAGATGATGGATTTGAACTGTGTGCCTTTGGGTTGGCAGTATAGCTCCTTAGCACAGGCAACCAGAGTTACCTCACTTTTGAAGTAAAACTGAATGATAATACCTCTCTTGCAAAATTGTGAAGATAAAAATGTTGAGTATAAAGTCCCTACTACTTAATGTGATGGTTGTTCGTTCAGACTCATGGTGATTCTCAATGGTAGAATTGAATTGCCCCAAAGGATTTTCTGGGCTATAATCTTTATAGGAGTAGATCATTGGATCTTTTCTCCAATGGAGCTGCCGCTGTGTTCCAGTCACTTGTCTTTTGGTTAACTTTCAAGCACTTAACTATGATTCCTTTGCTACATATTATTGTTGTGTTCTGTAGAGTTGGAACTGACCCATAGCTGACCCTTCAGTGTGTTTTCAGAGGCGGTTAATCCCATGGAAGGAGAGTGCCCATTCTCCTTCAGAGCAGTTGATAGCCTTGAACTGGGTGTCTTCAGCATTACAGCACAGCTTCTTTCCACTAGGCCACCAGAGTTCCCATTTGCTAAATATTAGATAATTGTTGTTTTTGTTAAGTGCCATTGAGTCGAGCCCGACTCATAGCGACCCTATGAACAAAGGATCTGAACCTTTTTCTATAACTGTCATCATTTCTCTAAGTTCATAGAATTTCCAAAGTCATGTTGTTTAGGAAGTGGATGCCACTCCTGCTTCCAAGCCTGTCTTAATCTGGGAACTCCACCAAACACTGTCCACCATGGGCAACCATTATGGCATTTGACACGCATATTAGATAGATAAAAAGAAAAGGAAATAAAGAAAAGTAGAATTAATTATTACTGTTAAAACTTCCTTCCTCATATGGTTTCTTCTACTCCATACCCAGGAACAGGAGATGGAAATGCTTCACTGAGAGTCTTAATTTGCTCGCATTTGTGTTGCAAAGCAGCAGTGAGCTCTTTCTCCATCTGTTGACATTCAGCTTGTCCTCTTTTTCTATTTGTGAGGATACCCCTACCAGCACACACAGAGAATGTGCTAATTGGTCTGATCACTAAGAAGGGTCAATGCTTTGACCACTCATCGGATGACCATTACATCTGCCATCTTTTTTTAACACATTTACACTCTAGGGAAGTGTTTTGACAAAGTGAAAGCATGTTGGAATCTATGTATGATTAAGATATATATAAGACATGTAATGAATAGTTAAGGGGAGAAAGTAGAAACAAAGCCTACCTAGTTTTTCTTGTCAGGAGGGCCACTCTCATTGTGCTGTGGGTGTCCAATAAGAAAATTCACTTGAAGATAAATAACATAGTAAGGGAACTCTGGTGGCTTGGTGGTAAGGAATTGCACTGCCAACACAAAGTATGCTGTTCTAATCCACCAGCGGCTCCCCAGGAGAATGATGGACAGTTTTCTCATATGCTATTTACAGCCTCTGAAATCCCACTGGAGGGTGAGCTACCATTTGGACTTGACAGTACACAACAACAGTAGCACATTTATAGTCAAATTCTTAAACACCTAATCTTAGTAATCTTTGCTAAAATTGTTGGGTTTAAGGGAAGCATTTGAGTGATATCGGTCAGGTTTTTCATCGATAGCATGTTCACCAGTGATTCGACCTCTGATCACCTGGCTCCATCGTCTCATCTCGGTGAGCTATTTAACTTCTCTCCCAGGGTATTTCTTAGACTTTCAAAACTAAGTACAACTTCTGTGCTGCTAAACTTCCCCCAAAAACCGCTATAGGAAGCTCTCGGTTGATGAATAACCACTGCCATATTTATTTTAAAATTAGTTTTATTTCTGTGTCAGTCCTTTGAAAAAGTAGATGTCTTTTTTGTAGAAATGTAATTAACTTTAAAGAATCACCTACATTATGACACAAATCTTAGTTATAAAGGTATTTGCACCATTAGGAAACTCTTTTGGCAAAGGTTTTCCTAAACATTCATTGGGGATACTTTTTCTCCTTGCTGTTAGATGCTGCCCAGCCAGGGAGTTCCAACTTATAGTGACCTAACAGACAACAGAAATAAAATACTGTCTAATTTTTTAGAAATAAATACTGCCAGTGATTGGGTAAACAAATATCACTGCTAGCTCAAAATAAAGTTTTAAGACATAATCAATATTAAATAAAATGTGTATAGAAGGGTGAATGGAAAACCAATGTGATTTATAATTTCTATGCAAATAAAAAAAGATGAAAAAAGAAAAATAAAACAGAAATGTATTAGCTTTGTTTGAGTCAAATTTACTTCTAAATTGATTAGGGATATAGAGGCCTGGGTAGCAGAAGTGGTTTGAAATCCACTACTAACGTGAAGATTGGCGGTTGGAATGCACCCAGGCCTGGCACACTGCCTCCATAGGGATACCAGCCAAGCAGATCCTAAGGGGAAATTCTACTGTGTGATACATGAATTGGAACCAAACGCTTAGTGGGGTTTTTTTGTTTTGTTTTTGGTGTTTGGGGTTGTGGGTTTTGTTTTTTGTTTGTTTGTTTGTTTGTTTTTGATAGTAGATTAAATTAATTTGAACATTTAGTCAGTTTGGTTTAAAAGAATAAAACAAAATAAACTAGTCATTTGACCTGTTAGATAAACAGAAATGATCATGGCAGATACATAGTCTTGTCTTTTAGCCTGAAATGTGTTACCCGAGATGCCTCCACTTTGTTCACATTATATTAACAAGGCTGGATGTTTCCATGTAACTAAATTAACTTTAATGGCTTATTTTAAGGAGTTACTGAGTTGGCTTTGTTTTGTACCTTTCCTCTAGGAGAGTTTTAGGTGGTGTTTATTAAAAACAGAAACCAAAAAATGAAGAAGTTACACTTGTAGAATGTATAGGAAATTTGAGGGAATACGATGCTTCGGAATAAGTTGCAAGGACTGTTTAGGATAATATTTTACTGTAATGAACATTTTCTGATTGAATCTTAGGAAATTTTTTTAATTGGGTTATTTAGGACCTACAATAAAAATGACAATTTCATAAAATCAACTAATATACCTTAGCAATAAACAACAAAAATCAATTTTTTTCTCACTTGGTTTTAACACCAAAAAGAAGCAGAAAACAAATAAGATTGTTACAGTTGGGTATTTGTAACCGATGAACTATTAAATGAATGGAAGGCATCAAGAAGGGGGGGAAAGTTTTGTAGGTTGTAGCAAAGGGCAGGGCACCCAAATGTCCAATTGCTTCAATTCAGGGAAGAAAAAGGATAGGTTATCAGTCCACTGGAGTCTGGACAGTGGAGTTGAGACAATCCATTGTCTTGATTTCTAAAGAAATGGCTCAGATACCCATTACTTTCTGTTCTTATTTTTATATATTTTAGCAAAAATATCACAAATAATTATGGAAGAAAGTAAAACTTTTAAAAGAATTGTGTTCTTTACCCTATCAGTCTATTAACTTTATTATGTTCACTTTTTATTCTCGCCCACTTTTTTAACAAGAGCGTGCATATTTTTATATAGTTATAATCATAAAAAACCGGCTTCCTATGCTTCCTTTCCCATAACTATTATAAGCATTTTGTTAAGGTCTAGCTTTTGTAATTGTTTTTATTGCTGTGTAACTGTTCATAGAGTATTAAAACACAAAATTCATTATCATCAAGTCAATGCTGATTCATAGCAACCCTGAATAGACTGTATTTTCTTAACTGGCCCCTTATTGTAGACATGTTGGCTGTTTCTAATTTTTGTTATTACAGCTTACCCTGAAAGGAAATCTTTACACATATAATTTTTTAAAGTTTATTTTTTTCTTTTTTAAAATTAATTTTAATGAAGGTTTACAGAGACTTTGGATTTCCATTCATTCATTGTTTAAAGTTTATTTTCAGTTACTTCCTCGACTTCTCCAGCACTGACAATGAAATGAACAGGTTAATGTGAAGGTGTGTTTCACGGGATATGCCAGACTGCTGTGGAAAACAGTTCCTTCAAGGAAAGGAGAGGGAGCAGGTTTTGTTTGTTTTTTCTAGCTATGTAACAGCAACTCTCTGAGACCATCTGCAAGTGTTTCTGTCTTCTCTAGAGCAGACAATATGGTAGAAGGAGAGAGGTGGAGGAGGAGAAGAGGGAAGAGGGGCTCTCACTCTCAGCACATGGCTCATTTTCTGAGTCTCATTCCTCCTCTGTAAAAAGCAATAGTAATGTCTTCCTCATTCAGGTTAATACACATAGGAAACCACTTTCAAGCTTTTCCACACAAAAGGTGCTTAACTTCATGTACACCCCAAGTTCCTAGTCTGCAAATTTGCAAACAAAATCACATTTCCAACGCTATAAAGTACAAACAAAGAGACTTGCTATCAAGTTGTTAGTCACTCATAGTGACCCATGTGTGTCAGAGTAGAACTCTGCTCCATGGGATTTTCAGTGACTACTTTTTGGACCCAGACTCCTTTGGGTGGGCTCAAATCTCTGATATTTCCAAAGGCACGCAGTTCAAACCCACCCACTGCTCTGCACGAGGAAGATGGACAGTCTCTTCTCTTGTGAGTTACAACCTCCAAAATCCCACAGAGGATCAGCTAGAAGTCAGCTCCAACTCGGCAGTACACAACAACACAGTCTAGTGTGTTAGGAAGCTCTAGTGGCCTACTAGTAAAGAGTTGTGCTGCCAGCCCAAAGGTATGTTGTTCTAATTCACCAAGTGAAAAAAAAAAATTCACCAAGTGCTCCTTGGGAGAACGATGGGCAATCTCCCAACATGCAATCTATAGCCTCTGAAAACCCATTGGAAGGTCAGCTCTGACGTGGTTTTGACTTAACGACACACAACAACAATAGTTTGATGTGTTAGTATTTTGCGTCACCCAGAAACTGCAAAGAGAAACATCAATACTGAAATATAATTATTCTGCCATTAAATCATAGTATAAATTTGGGCAAGGAATGTCTCCCTGGGATTTAGCTTTCTCATACATAAAATGTGAGAGAGTGGACACCCTTTCAGCTACATGATGAAATATTGTTCTTGAGGTTTTTAAGGATACCTTGTTACCTGGTCTCCAGCTCCTATCCCACCCCAGCAGAACTGGATCAGAGAATTAACAGACCTAAATGTCTTTTACTCTTAATGTTTTTAGATCTGAGATGGGAGTGGCTGGATTGAAAAATTTAAGGGGTGAGGTCAAGTATTCTTTACTGGGCCCCTTGAAGGGCTTGGTGGGGAGAACTGACTCTTAAGAGAAAGGGCCTTTTACCAGAAGGCGCCAACTTGCAGTGGTAGCAAATGTTAGGAGCTCCCACTGTCCACTTTGCCTGTATGATCTGTGCTCTTCAGTGTGTGTGTGTGTGTGTGTGTGTGTGTGTGTGTGTATGGGCAAAATGCTTTCCAAGACCTTGACTAATTTGGTCTTCTTGATGATTCTGTCACAAGCAACAAGAAAAGAAACAGTTGTTAAATTTTGTGGACTCAGTTCCGACCCACGACAACAGTACAGATAAGAGAACAGAACATTTCCCATGATTGCGCTCTCCTCATGATTGTTGCTATGTTTGAGTCCATGCTTTAGCTGATGTGTAGTCCAACTCATTGAGGGTTTCCTCCGTGTTCACGGACCCTCGACTTTACCAAACATGATGTCCTTTTCTAGTGATTGGTCTGTCTTGATGATGTGTCCAAAGTAAATGCGGCACAGTTTCACCATTTTTGCTTCTAAGAAGTATCCTAGTAGGATTCTCTTTTGGTAAATGAAGAAAATGAGAATCAGAGGTTTGGTGACTTGCCCAAGTGTAGATGCAGGCCCCAAACACAGCTCAGCCCAGGTTAAGGGTCCACACCCTTGAATGCTCCTCACAGCCTCTCTGCCAAGTTCTTACTGGTTGAAATATCATTGCCTGGTGACTGAATTCTGAAGCCATCTTTCTGAGGTATTCCCCTTAGTAAGTTATTACTGTTTTCTCAGTTTTTGAAGGCGGAAATAGTTATTTGTTTGCTGAAGATTTTCATTTAATAGAAATGTTTCTGCTGAGTTTGGAACATTTGCTTGTTAATATGGAGCTATGTTTTGCTCTGACATAGTACTATGGTCTGGAACTCACATTTTCCCCAGAGCAAAGCAAACCACGATAAGAAATCTGATGCTCAGAGCAAAACGTGTGAAGCATTTACAACCAAATGTAGTCCACTGCCCTCAAGCCCATTCGGACAGGTTTTCCAAGTCTATGAATCTTTACAGAAGCACACTTTTCTTCCACAGAGCTGCGGGTGGATTTGAACAAATGAGGACATTTTTCAGAGATGAGCTCTTTAACCACCGTACCACTAGGGCTCTGGCATGAAGATTTAAGTATCAAGTACTTGTCTCTGGATGTGGCCATCCTCACCGTAGACTAGGAGGAGGGCTGGAGAAAGAAATTGTCAAGAGGGTCAGCAGGACATTTATAGTAGCATTAAGCAGTAGGAATGCAAATCAGCACCACAGTGGCAGCAAAGTATGTAGGGATGTGCTAACCCAAAGGCCAGGACTCCCCTCAATGGTAGTTCCAATCCACTAGCAGTTTCAATGGAATAAGATAGGCAATCTTCTCCTGTACGATTTGCGACCTCACAAGCCCGCTGGAGGGTGAGCGATGAGTTTGTTCCTACTTTATGGCAGTGAGTGAGTTTGAGATTCAGCATAAATGCTGTCAAGTTGACTTTGACTCATGACAGCCACATCTGAATCAGAGTGGACTGGGCTCCGTAGGGTTTTCAGTGGCTAGTTTTTTAATAAATGGATCACCAGGCCTTTCTTCTCAGGCATCTCTGAGTGGACTAGAACTTCTAATGTTTTCCTTCACAACCATATATGTTAGCTCTTTGTGCCACCCGGTCACTCTACCGAGCTTTTAGTATCAAACAAGGTGCCTGCTCTTTGTTGCTATGTTGTTGTAGTTGGGTGTTGTCAAGTTCGCTCTGACTCACCGTAACCCTGTCCACAGCAGAACACAACACAGCCTGATCCTGCAACATCCCACAAGCCTGATCATGTCTGAGCCCTTCACTGCAGCCATTGTGTCAATCATCTCATTGAGGGGTTTGGTTTTCACTGACCCTCTGCCTTACCAGGTCTGCTGGCCTTTCTGGGGGATTGCTTCCTCCTGCAAATGTCCTAAGCATTGCTGTAGATTCTAGGAGAGTCAACTGTATACTCTTGTATTTCACTCGTCCCACCCACCGTGCAACGCTGCACTGGCTCTAAGACATAATGTGGATGACAGCTCTAAGTCAGTCCTACACTTTCATCAGCTAGGCAGTGAGTAAGAAGGAGTGGTATAAGGTAAATTATAGAAAATACCACTTCTGGAATCAGAAGGGGAGATTTTGCAGCTCATTGCCACAGCCAGGCGAGGTTGAGTATCCACCACTGCCCACACTAGGTGGAGTGGCTTACCGTGTGAGGCATGGTGGGAAGGGCAGCAAGCAGAGCACCATTGTATGGGTTTTAAGCTGCAGTGTGGGTGCTGGGGAGTCTGTGTGCCAGTGTAGGCGTATGTGCCCAGGAGGAAGTGCAGGTGTCTGTCTGGTGTGCTGGTGTGTGCTGTGTGTGTGTTCTACCAGGTGCGTGTGAGTGCACACGGGTTAGTAGGTGTGACGTGCTCGGGGCTCTTCCGTGTGCTGATGAATGTGTGCTTGTGTCTGCAGGCATGTGTTTTTGTGTGTACCGATAAGTGGTTTTGTGCGTAGGGAGGGTGTGTTGTAGAGAGGAAGTTGGTGGCGGCAGGACAGCTCCATAGAAGGAAGGGCAAGTGTCACTTGGGCTCAGAGCTGGCAACCTGGGTAGAACAGTGGGGTTAAAGGAACCCTGATCATATCCCAGAGATCCTATGAAGAAGGGAGATAGGAAAGGTCTGCCCAGCCTGGAATCTCTGGGATCACAGGGACGTGGGATAGATCTGTTGATAGATGTATATAGGCTTTTTGAGTTGGTGAGACTCAACTCCCCTCCAAACTCTCTCATTGCCTAAATAAGCTGGTACCTGTCTTTCTTTCCCCCTCCCTTCCTGCCTCTATAAAAAATGCTGGCTTTACTCTCACTCCCACCCACCTACAGAAACTCAGTCTATCCCTCAAATTCAAGCACAGATGTGTTAGGATCGCCCATACCCTAGGGTCCACCATTGACTTCATTCACTCACTGCTATCAAACGGAATCCAACTAATCGTGATCCTATAGGACCCAGTTGAATTGCGGCATGGGCTTTCTGAGGTTGCATATCTTTATGGGGAGACTGCCACGTCTTTCTCCTGTGGAACGGCTAGAGGATTTGAACCACTGACCTTTCTATTAGCAGTCAAATGCTTCACTCGGGGTACAAGCAAGGTTACTGCTGACATTATTACCAGCATTAGAGTAGAGAGTCGTAGGGGTTGCTCTGCTAACCCAAAGCCTGTGCCTCTGGCAGTTCGAATCCACCGCTGGCTCCATGAGACAGAGATGGATAATCTCCTGTGTGACTTAAACCCTCAGGAACTCATGAGGGACCAGGGTTGGTTCCAACTGCACAGCAATGTGACTGAGCGCGAGAGAGTGGAAAATTGCTGTTCTCAGAATGCAAGACTAAGTACCCAGCACTAATTGCTCCCTTCAGAAACTCATTGTGGACACAGGGTAATAATGATTCCAGGAACACTTACCCATCAGCAGAAAATATTACCAACTCCCCCAATTCTCACCAGCAGCCATCCTATACAGTTTGACTAAAAGTATCAAAATGTATTAGATGATGTTTCTTTTTCTGGTGACCTAATTTGGTCACTAAGTCGTTGAGGTGACCACATGGATAATTATTTCAAACCATCTGGCCAGTTACTTGAGGATCAATGAGTATTTACCAAGCATCCACTGTCCAGCAGATAGTGAGCCCTTACAGCCTACGCACTAGCCAGTGTCTTGGAGATGTATGCTGAGGGAGTGAGAGCCAGTAAGGAAAAGAAAGCATTTCTGGTCCTATTACTTATGGTCTCCATTTTTATTAAAACTTTTTTTTAATACTTTTAATGAACATTTACAGAGATTTTGGGTTTCCATTCATTCATTGCTGCACTTCTCTTCCCGCCCAGCCCTCCTCCTCCCCCCCCCCCCGCCCCCCAGTTCGCTCCTCTCTTTCAAAAGTAAAAGAAACACTCCGTCCCTGGTACACAATCCCGCTGCATCCCTCCCACTGCCCCAGGTACATTCTAGTATGTAACCTTAATTGTGGACTCTTGTGATAACCATAATACCCTATCATATATCGCTTTCACAGACTGGCTTTTTTATGGTCTGACCTAATTGTCATCATTTTGTGGGCCTGTGCTAATTCCCATGTGGAATTTAGTAGCAAAGAGGGTATCTGCCAGGTATACCACCCAGGGCTGTTTGGGGGTAGGTGGTGGGCTTCAAAGAGGCCTTCTTTGATTTCCTCAGAATACAAAGAAATCTTTGTCTTTTCCCTCCACTTAACTATCAACGCTTCAAAACACAGACCTATATAAAATACACAAATTGCTTTCTGGACAAAATGAATCTTTCTCTTTTTCTTTGTGTTTCAGTGGGAACAATAAAGACTGAGCCACACAAGGGTGACCAAGGGGATTATTCTCCGTTCTTTTTACTAAGCGTAGACGCTTCAAAGAACAGCTCAGAAAGTCAAATAATTGTATTCGCTGCTGCTCACCCAGCCATCTCCCTGCAGACCTGGTCTGTGAAATCCTCTTTAGAAACTTGGCCAGTGTTCACCTGTCCAGTGCAAATGCAGTATTGTTAAAGGTCCCCATCCAGGAATTCCACACGGGAGGCTGCTGTAGCTCAAATGCCTTCCACTCAATAGAGCGAGCTTGTCAGGGGACAGCTGTTTGGGGGTGGAAGGAGCTTCTAATTTCCAAAGCCTTATGATCTCATATTAGAGAGGGAACTAGAGGGAAAACACAAGTGGACTGTGAATAGATTCTTATTCACAAACTTTCACAATCCAGTGGGACCAGTGGATGGAACATGTAAGGAAAGATTAGGGAGCTGATTTTGATCTTTAGGGTAGTTATTGGATGTTTCGGGTTTGAAATATATGTTTGTGCTAGTAATGGCTCTAAACACAAAATCTCAGACTTGAAGCTGATCTAATTCCTGGTTTGGTTTCAGACCATAACTTCCTCAGAAAATTCCTGTCAGCTATTTTGAAGAGCACAAAATGGCAACTGTTAGTTAAAGGATAATGAGATTTGTAATTTAGGTACTTTTAGATTTAGATTGAACACTTTCTAGCAGTAATTTTTTTTTAAAAAAATCATTTCTCTCCCAAATTAGCCAATCATCAAATATTCAGTGCAGAAAGATTACCAAATGAAGATGGTATTGAGATTTTTGGTGTTTTCTGTGCTCAAAGAAGAGGTCTATGTTACTTGGTTCTGCATATTCTCCTTACAAAAGCCCAAATTCACTGTGGTCTATTTCAATTGATAATGATCCTCCATCAGATTTCTGAGGCTGTAAATCTCTATGGGAGGAGACTGTCCATCTTTCTCCTGTGAAGCAGTTTGTGACTTCAAATTGCTGATCTTTCATTAGCAACTCAACCAGGCTCCTTCAAACCTACGTGCATTTCTGCCATAGTCTTTCCCTCCCTAATTTGACCCTGTGTCATCATGTCTCTCTTTCTCATCATCTCCACTCCTTATCCCTATAAAATTGAAAATAACAATAACCCTCTTCATGTGAATATACAAGTAGTCAAATTTATAGGATTTTTGAATGATGCAAATTTAAAATAATATAACATTAAAAAATTTACTGTTTTGCCTTACAATAGCCTGAATAATGTGAGTCTTACTTTACATTTCTGTGAGAAGTCATTCTGAATTTTGCAAATTCTTCAGGAGTACAATCCTCCCATAGAATGTAATTATGCTGGAATCAGAAGTGGCTTGTGAGGGGAGCTCTGGTGGCCTAGTGGCAGGGAGCTGCAACTACAATCCCAGAGGTGCACGGTTCGAATCCACAAGATGCTCTGCCTGGGAAGGAGGGACAATCTCCTCCTGTACCAGTCGGATCTGATTTGATGGTACACTCACACAAAAATAAAAAAAAAAAATAAAAAAAAAGTGGTTTGTGGTAATATGTTTAGACAGAGTAGTTATTCAGGAGTGGAAAGCTATCAATGACTTTCTCTCTAGTCTTCAAAATACTAGATGGTGCCTTCGCGCAAGCTTTTCTATAAGCAGAGTGGGGTTAGGCTGATAAGGCAGGCTTCTGGGATATTTGGGCTAAAAATGTTGTTCCAATTCATAGCCAACAGAGTAAAATGGCCCCATAGCATTTTCTAAGTTGTGATGTTGTAGAATTAGCTTGTCAAGTCCTTCTATCTTGGAGCTACGAGGTGGGCTTGAATTACTGACCTTTCAGTTAGCAACCAAGGGTTTAACTGTTACACCACCAGAACTTCTTAGAAACTATTATAGCTACCTTCAAGTTCCATTTACAGATTTTACCAGGAAAGAGTGGTAGTCCAGGAAATTAAAAAATCAATCAAGTGTGATACAGAAAATAAATGGCAGAGTCAGCCTTTGAACCAGGACGTCTGACCCTTGTTCTGTCCGTCTGTCCTCTGGGCTGCCAGGCCGCCCTCTTGTAAGTGAATGGTGCTCGAATCTCAGGTGCGTGCAGCAGACATCATGTTGGAGCCCTGCAGGTGGTTGGCCTGTTGTCTCTCAGCTCATTCACCCACAAACGAGGCTCTGCTGTCAGGCCTCCTCCACAAGCAGGCAGAAGACCTTCATCTGCTTCTGGGAGTGCACCAGGAGACCAGGCTCTCCTCCCAGTGAGGAAATCCCCTGAGGGCCGCCAGCCTTTGCTGAGGGGCTTCACTCTCCTTATGCTCAACTTCTGTGCCTTGTCCCACCACCCTGACATTGCCCCTTAGTGTTGTGGGCCCTGAGCTGCCCACCCACAGGGTGGTGGGTGCCCAAGGGCAGGGAACAGTCCAAATGTCCTGCTTCATGTCATCTGTTGTCATGAGAAAACCAGGTCCACATTCCACACAGAATCCTTTCAGGAAGAAGGCAGACGGGTAGATGGTGTTATTGTCGTTAGGTGCTATCAAATCAGGCCCAGCTCATTGTGACCCATGAGTTACAGGATAGAACCGTTCCATAGTTTCTTGATCACAATCCTTACAGAAACAGATCCCCAGGCCTTTTCCTCTGTGGAGTTGCTGTGTGAATTCTGCCAACCCTTCCATTAGAAGTTAAGGGTAAGCTACTTGTGCTAAGCCCACTGTCCTTAGTGTTCTTAGGCAGATGCATAGATGCAGAGAGAGGAGAGAGAGAGAGAGAGAGAGAGAGAGAGAGAGAGAGAGAGAAAAGAAGAAGAAGAAGAAGAAGAAGAAGAAGAAGAAGAAGAAGAAGGAGAAGGAGAAGGAGAAGGAGAAGGAGAAGGAGAAGG
>NW_006399807.1:9230972-9306040 GCF_000299155.1 Elephantulus edwardii | reverse complement strand
GGAGAAGGAGAAAAGAGAGAAGAGAATCCCCTATCAATTGCCATGTCATCGATTCCGACTCATAAGGGCCCAGTCTGCTTCAGAGTAGAACTGACCTCCACGGGAATTACATTGGCCAATTTTTATTCTTCTTTCCCTAAGCGCCAGAAGTAGATCTTGCTTCCAAGGCGCCTCTGGGTAGACTCAAATTTCCAAACGTTTAGTTAGTAGCTGAGTTTGTTAACTATTTGCACAGCCAAGGACTCCTCACATGTGCACATGCACACAAATAAGTCTAGTCGAGAGCTTTGTGTGTATATAAAGGCTTGGTAAATAAGAAAATGACCTTAATACCTTACATATCCAGGTTTAGAAATCTCCCAGAGCGTAATTGCACATCAATAAAGTTGTGATTTTTTAAATTTTCTTTTTTTTTTTTTTAAGAAAAATGTCAGGCACCTACTTGTGAACTTCACTCATTAGATGAGGCCCCTGGAAATATTAATGGAAAACAAAGTTTTAATGTTGTTGTTGTGGTTGTTGTGTGCCATCAAGTCATAGCTGACTCTTACCTGATCTGCCAGCAGGTTTTCAGAGGCAGTAAATTGTGCGGGAAGAGATTGTCCATCCTTCTCGTGCAGGACAGCTGGTGGATTCAAACCACGTGCCTTTGACATTAGAGTACAGCTTCTTACCACTAGTCCACCAAAGCTTTTTATTCAAAGCAAAATTGTGGTGAAACATTTAGGTTCTTTCTAGTTTAGTTCTTTTTCATGAGTGTGAATTCCACCTATTGGATTTTTGTACAATGGACATAAATGTTGCATTTTCATAGAGAGACAGCCCCGGTTTTCCTGGGAGTTGTTTGCCAACGAGTGTGAATCCTAGGGGAGGGCAGGATCCAGTTGTAGGCTTTGGAAGATTTCCTTAAAGGACTTTCTGTCAAGCTCATGTTACTTGAGACCTTCCCCTACTCATATTCTTTCTCATAAGAAGAAGCAGGTAAAAATGCCTTTTTATACCAATTAATCAATGGCATTTCTGACTTCTCTACTGAACCTGTCTAGGACCATGGTGACGTTCTCTATAAAGATCAACCCAAACCCATTGTTCTCAGAATCAGTTGATTCTCACAGCAGCCCCATAAAATAGAGTGGAGTTTCCATCATAGGGGAGTAGATTGTCACTTCTTTCTCCCATGGAGTTGCTGAGGGGTTCAAAGTGCTTAACCCTCTACACCACAAGGCCTACCTTAGGGACCAAACAAAAACCCCAAATCTACTACCTTTGAAATGATTTCCATTCACAGAAACCTTCTATCCAGTTTCTAAATCTGTAAATCTTTGTGGGAAGAGATTTGTCCATCTTTTTCCCAAGGACTTGGTGGATTTGAACTGCCAAACTTTCAGTTAGTTAGCAACCTGGTACATTGTACATTACACCACAAGGACTCAGTGACTTATTAAAACTGGCCCATGGAAGCCAAAAGAACAAACAAATATGTCTTGGAAGAAGTACAACCAAAATGTTTCTTAAAAGCAAAAATTGTCTCACATACTTTGGGTATATTAGCAGGAGGGACCAGTCCCTGAAGAAAAACATAATGCTGAGTTAAAGTAAGTCAGCAAAAAGGAGGAAGATCTTCAGTGAGATGGACCAACTCAGTATCTGCAATAATGGGCTTATCCATGGCAGAGATTGTGAGGGTGGCATGGGATAGGGCAGTGTTTTGTTTTGTTGTACATTCAATCATTATAAGAAGCTCTGGTGGGCTAGTGGCAAGAAGCTGTGCTGCAATCCTGAAGGCATGCAATCAGAGGCCACAAGCTGCTCCACTGTTCAACTAGTCATTGAAAACCCTGTGGAACACAGTTCTGCTCTGACACTCATGGGGGCACCATGTGTTGGCATCAACTCAATAGCAACTGGTTGGTACTTGTAGGAAATCTTGGCCAATGACTGCAGGTGTAGGAGTTGATGTATGAATATACAACCTGCCCCTCAGGTGAGGTAAGCAGAGTTACCTGCTCTATGTTAAGCTCCAAATGTTAGCAATTGTAACTAGCATGATAATTCTCTATTGATTTCTTTCACTTTCCTATGTCACTTCTCCACATACCTATCAATGTCACCCGAGATCATCTTCCAGATAAACTACATGCACTCGAACCTTCGTCTCAGGGTTGGCTTCTGGAGGAACTCTTAAGAGTTTCTTAAGGATTTCACTTTTTAAGTACAGAGAATGAGGACCTTCCCAAGCACCATTTTGATTTATTAACCCAAACACATGAATATGCATTCCAACTTCCTTTTTCCAACCAAGCTGTTTCTAAAAAAGAGTCCAATTTATTTGTTATACATGCTGCCCATCACCATGATGTGATTCAAAGCAGAAGGAGAAGAGGCTTGTTAATACACAGCCAGTGCATGGGGTCTTTGTCGTTGTTGTTATTAGATGCTATCAAGTCAGCTATGACTCACAGCAACCCTATAAACAACAGATCAAAGCCTTGACTTACCCTGCGCCATCTTTGCTCTCATCTTTTCTCTCTCCATCATGCTCAAACCCATTCTTTTCCCATTGGGCATCAGTAAGAGAGCTTTGGAGGTGCAATGGTTAAATGTTTGCTAACAGAAAAGTAGGCAGGTTTGCTCCCATAAAGGTTACAGCCTAGAAAACCATACAGGCCATCCTTTTAGTAGGATCTGACTTGAAAACACCCAATAAGAGAAGGGCCCTTCCTATATAAAGCAGAGTGGTTCCTTTCCAGCTGGGTTGACTGTCCAGCCCCTGGTGAAATGACAGTGTAGACACCAGCGTGTGGAATTACTCAGCTAGCTCAGTCTCCTCCCCACCCTGAGAAGTTGGAATAAATGTGTGTCAGAAAGAGTGCCTCCTATCTCGGGAACACCGGGGTTGCCCTTTAGAAAAACATCTGCCAGCACATTTTGCGATCTCGAAATGAGTCGGAACGGTAATTTAGGCCGCCAGGCGGGATCGGATTTTAGACAACTCTTCTACCTGCTCCAAACACTCCCGCCTGCTCCAGCTCCTCAGTGGTCTGACCTGGCAGAAGGCCCTCCCAGGAAGAGAGACAATGGGGGCAGCTGTCACTGGCCCCTCCTGGCTCCTGTGTGGTCTTGAGTGGTGAGGGAAACAGAAAAGCAGTTGTGTTTCCAGGTCACAGCTGCCAGGGGCCCCAGCTGGGAGGGCGGGTGGTTCCTCTCAGTTCTGAGTCAAGAAATGCTTTCATCAAGTTCTCCTTGGAAAGAGCCACCAGGAAGCAGCCATTTCTTTAGACGACTTTCTTCAGTCTGCGAGCATTTGAGAAATCTATGCAGGTCTAGTCCTGATGCCAGTGTGCGCTTCAATTTTCATAAGAATTTTTAGTACTGAAGTAAAATTTAATAGACTTAAGTACATTTCAGTCCTAAGTGAGCCCTGAATTTTTATAAAACAGGAATATAGTCCAGGACTAGAAACTAGAAATGATCTGCTCTTTGTATTGCAAGTAGATGAGGGTGTGTGTGTGTGTGTGTGTGTGTGTGTATGTGAGAGAGAGAGAGAGAGAGAGAGAGAACGAGAGAGAGCGAACACATGTGTGTCTTGGGAAATGAATGAGGCAGGATCTTTTAATCTTTTCATTAATAGAGTCCCTGAATGGTGCAAACCATTAACACACCCAAGTGCTGACAGAAAGGTTGGAGGTTAAGGTCCACTGAAGTCCCCTTGGAGAAAAGGGTGGCAAGTTACTTGCAAAATACTCAAGCACTGGGGGAAACCCCTTATGGAGCACAGTTCTAGTCTAGCACACATAAATTGCCATGACTTGGAATCTATCTGATGACAAGTTGTTTTGATGGGAAAGAACAGGTTTTCATGATTTCTTTTCCCTTTCTACTAGCAACCAGTACTTCAGTGGGGCTCTAGACCTGTGCAACGAGGCAGGTAGAGAGGAAAATGCCCTCCTGGGAGCAGCTCAGCTCTCACCCCGCTGCTAGGAAAGGACCCCTCCTTGTTGAGGGAGCGGGTCAACTTCAAGATCCAGAATCTCATGCTCGCTCAGCTGACTGAGGAGGAAGGAACCCCGTCCCAATGAGGCCGTCTCCATTTACTCCACGTTTCTTCTTCTGTTGGTCCCTTTCCCCACTTACCTTTCTGTTCCATCTCTAACGACATGTATCCTTTGTCTATGACACACCCAGAGGCTCAGTGGCAGGAAGATCTGGTGACTTGAAGATCATGGCTTAGACAGCCTTATGGGACAGTTCCTGAGTGAGCTTTGAGCTGGGGTCAGCTCAGCAGCCACCACCACCACCACCATGACATCATGGCCACCATGACACCATCACCACCATGACACCACCACTGCCACCATAACACCACCACCACCATGACACCATCACCACCATGACACCACCGCCACCATGACACCACCACCACCATGACATCATGGACACCATGACACCACCGCCACCATGACATCATGGCCACCATGACACCACCACCACCATGACACCATCACCACCATGACACCATCATCACCATGACACCACCATAGCCATGACACCACCACCATGCCACCACGGCCACTGACATTGCCACCACCATGACACTATGGCCACCATGACATGCCTGGTGTGTTCCCATACATCCCTAATACCACAGCTCACTTAATTTTGCAACAACCCTGTGAGGTCAGCATTAGTGTTGTGTGTTAAGCGTAAGAAACTGAAGCTCTCAGAGATGAGGTGATTTTTCAAGTACTTTCCACTTGTCAGTAGTGCAGCTCCTCTTTAGGGCTGGAGTCTGGCCACACCCCTTCTGGGGACTCCCATGCACTGTGCCCACCAGTAAGATAGCTGTACTAGGAGGTGCCAGCCGAGGAGGGGCCTTTACTACTGGTGCTGGTGCCAGGTCTGAATCTCTTCGCTGGTGCTGGTGCCAGGTCTGAATCTCTTTTCTGGGAGGAAGAAGCTACAGGGAGATGAGCGTGCTTCTGACCAAGTGTCTCCATGTAGGGCTATAAGCCAGACCTGCCGCGGGTACATGGCCACTGCCAAGACCAAGCCATCTGCAGCCAGCACCTCTAGTCAGCACCTGAGGCAATAATTTGCACTTATTTCTTCCTGTAATACCCACTCCTGTGCAGTGACAGGGTTGGATGCAGTAAAACAACATCTACATGTAAACATTTCATAGATGTTCTCAGTGGGGCCTTGGGGCAGTTAATCTACTGCCTTCTAGTCCATTCCAACTCATAGCAAGAGTGGAACTGCCCACGGGGTTTCCAAAGCTGCAAAACTTTGAAAACAAACTCCCTCATTGTTTCTCCCTAAGCAGCTGCTGGGTTCAAAGAGGTAACATTTCTGTCAGCACCTGCGTGCTTTTAATGACTGTGCCACTCTGCCTGCTTGGGAGTGTTAGTCCTTGGAAACTATTCTCTGATCAGATCTCCTTCCCCAGAGCTAGGTGCACATGGCTGATGTGTGACATAAGCTTTGCTTATGAAGGGAAGATTCTTTTTCTCCCTTAGAATCATCTCCCTCATTCCCCAGACTTCTCTGCTGTCTCCAGAGTTGTTTTGAAGCCCATCCCAGATGACAGTGACCCCTCCTTCCGCTGACTCCCACTGAGCTGTTGGTGAAGAGCCTGCGTTGAGGAGCTACACTTTGGTGTTATTAGTGTTAGCCAGCATCTGCCCCTAACTCACGGGGACGCTCATGAGAAGCAGAACCAGACGCTGCCAGGTCTGGGGACACCCCGTGCCCTGCTGTGGATGGAACCATGTGATTCTTAGGGTTTTCAAAAATTAATTTTCAGATTAAATATTGGGCTGCTAATTGTTTTTGGTCAAGCATTCTTCTAAGTGGTATAGCACTGGTCTGTCCATTTGCTGTACAGAGGTAACTCATGGTTACTGTGACACTGAACACTGTGACACTGATGCGTCATATGTGATAATGGTTACACCCCATGGCGGACAGTGTTTGGTGGAGCTCCCCAGTTAAAACAAGCTTGGAAGCAGGAGTGGCATCCACTTCCGAAGTGGCTTGTCTCCAGAAACTCTATGAAGAACATGGAGAAACAATGAAAGTTATACAAGTGGTCAGGTCTTTCGTTCATACGGTCGCTATGAGTCATCTATGATTCGACAGCAGTTAACAACAACAAAAAAAAATTTAATAGATAAGTGGTTCGCATCCACCAGCCAATGCTCACAGAAAAAAAGAGGCAGTCTGCTTCTTTAATGTTTTAGAGACTTGGGAACTCTGAGGAGCAGATCTGCTGTGTCCAACAGAGTCACTGTGAGTCAGAATTGGCCAAAGAGCAGTTGGAGAATTTCAGAAGCAGATCACTCGGTCATTCTTCCTAGTCTGTCTAAGTCTGGACATTTTCAGCAGTACGGCACTCTGCCTCCATTGACATATGGGTAATGGGGTGCACATGAGGTGCTGTGGCCTGGAACTGGACTTGAACTTCCCACATGGAAGTCCCGTTCCTACCACTGATCCACCACTGTCTCACAGAGTTATACTTATGGCGTCCAAATTCTTCCTGTCGTTCTTCATTGGCTGTATGTCTCTGAGGCAAAGAGAGACTCTCTAGACCTCTACAATGTGAGTAATTATATCTACCTCCAAAGGGTTTTGTGAGGACCAGACTTTATAATGCAGGAAAAGTGTTTGGCTTGGTGCCCAGTAGACAGGTATTCAATATTTGCAGGCTGCTAAGATCACCACACTGGGGTATCATTTGTCATTGCCTTGTATCATCATCTAACTCCTAAATCAGTAATTAGACTTTCATGCAGTTGCACCTGTTTTCTTAACTGAAAGACTTTTGTGGCAATGACCCTGATACTCATGTCTTTATATTTCCTTATACAAAGGAGCCCTGGTGGTGCAGTGGTTATATGTTCAGCTGCTAAAAGAAAGGCTGACCGTCTAAACCCATCCAGCGACTCTGAGGCAGAGAGGCCTGTCACTCTGCTCCCATAGAGACTGCCCCCCAGAAAACCCTATGGGGCAATGTACTCTTATCACACGGAGTCACTCAGAGTTGGGGTTGACGCAATTCCACTCAACAACAAAACATGCCTCAAGTTTTTCCAATATCCCCTTCACGTGATATCCCTTCACTGAACCAGTGGTGCATGGGCTACTTTAGAAGAGGAGAAGTCACATTTTTTGTTTGGTTTGTTTTTTTTTTTTTGAAACCTCACAGCAGAGGTTCACCCTAGAGTGAAATGGAAAACCAAGCCCACATTTGCTCTGGTTCTCTGATTTGCTCTGTTCGTGGAGATTTAGTCATAGGGGTTTCTGTTCTCAGGAACTCACAGCCCTTGGCTATGTCACAGCTCATTTGCCCTCAGAACAAATCTACTTTGCATAACAAGTCTTTATAGGCAAGGGGACAGCGGCAATTATAAGAAACCGTGTGCTTAGAGTATTTTGAGGTCATCAAATAAAAGCTAACAAACAGAATAAGTGCACATGCAGCCACCTACATAGTTCATACTAGCAGCTCAGGTTGTAATAAAAAGATGGCATTATCTTATCTATCTATCTATCTATCTATCTATCTATCTATCTATCTATCATCTATCTATCTATCTATCATCTATCTATCTGTCCTTCAGAAATGCATTGATTTTTAAGTTTAAAGTTCAATATTCTATTAAACAAAGACAAAATCAGACTAGAATTAAATTGCAGTGTTTCTAGCAATGTGACAAAAATTGCCATGGCCTAATAAAGCATTTGATGATGTCAAAACATTCATCAGTTGAACTGTGATAAGCTGAACCCTAATTACTGTCTGATAACAAAGAACTCTGGTGGCCTAGTGGCGAGAAGCTGCACTGCAATCCCAAAGACATGGTTCAAGGTCACCTGCTGCTCCATGGGAAAAGGATGGGCAATCTCCTTGCAGGCGATTAACTGCTTCTGAAAACCCACTGGAGGGTCAGCTATGGGTCATTTCCGACTCTACAGTACACAACAGCAACAACAATCACCCAAAGCTTACTCATTGCAGTGGTATAGATTGTCCTCTTGGAAGCAAAAGGAAGCAATTCCTTTGGATCGTGAATAAAATAAGTTGAGTCCAATGTTTCCATTTCATTCTATAGGGAATATTTCTCCAGAGCCATGTGAGATAGACAATATCACCCAGGAGATGCTTACATTGGCATCAGTAATGTGGGGGAGATTTAATAACACACCCAGAAGGAGAAACCCTCTGTGCAACCACCTACAGTTAGGCTCACGTTGTGCCCTGTTCTGGTACACAAATTACCTGAAGAAAACCCCTCAGCCCTGTGGGATATGAAGGTCTATTTTACAAATGGGAAAACTGACGCTTAAAGAAGTTAAGTGACTTGTCCAGGGTCTCTAGTTCATGGTAGAGTTGAGATTTGAGATTTGTTCTGGATCCAGATCCGAGCTCTCTCTCACTGCACGACTATATCTGATCAAGTTATGTATTACTCTGTGGTTTAGAATGGAGAAGGGTTTGTGTGTGTTCACGCATGTGCACGGGTAGGGTAACCTTAGGGGAAAAATATGCTATACTTAATGAATTTGCACATGAACTTCCATTATTACACTTATTTTTTCATTTTCTCTTTGTTTTCCTCTCAGAGGTTAAATTTTCCATTCCTGATTTTAGCTCACAGAAAAGCTAAGCACCTTCTTTTTTTTTTTTTTTTTTTTTTTTTGCTAAGCACCTTCTATAGGCCAATCTTGAATAAGGCAAACTGGGAAAAAAAATGCCCAGTGCGCACTGACTAGTCTTAGAGGATGTGGACACCATTGGTCAGAGCCAACGCTTGTACAGTTTCACCTACCAATGACTTCCCAGGAATAAAGCACAGTGACGGTAACAACGGGCTGGGCCGAAGCCCAGGGGAGATTGTGAGGATGTGAGGCACCCAGCAGGGTTTCCACCAGGTGCACACAGCATCTCTGAGAGTCAGAGTCAACTGGACAGTAACAACAGCCTTGGGGCAGACTTTCTCAACCTCTGCACTATGGCATTTTGGGTGGGTTTGGTTCATTCTTCGTTATGGGAGCTGCAATGTGCTAGATGCCAGCCTCTGTCACTATCCTTGCCATCAACTCAGATCTGACTCATAGTGACCCTCCAGCGCGTGCCCAATGCTATAAATTACACAAAAGGAGGTTGCTTCTGGAATGGCTTTCCCCGAGGGAACAGCCGTGAGCCACAGACTATGCTGTTTGAGGACGGTGACCCCATTGTCAAGATCCTCTGTCAGTCTTCTAGCTGAATTTTCACTCATTTGAGCAGGAAGTGGAAGGTATACAGATCTATGAGACCATCAGAACTAAGTTAAAATCCTGGCTTTCTCACAACTTAGCTTTGTGACTATGGGCAATTCATTTTACCTCTCTGAAAGTGACTTTTCTTTATGAAATGAGGCTGATTATGCCTATTTAAAGAGTTGTTAGAATTCTAGATAGATCCAGGCCAGATCAATGGGTGAAGAAATTCTTTCTGTTACCATAAGTGAATAATGAGTGAATGAAGAGAAAACAAGGCCAAATGGAGTGTCCAGGTGTCTCCGACATGGTGGGTGGGGTCCCAAGGGTCATCTGAGGTGCACACTCACTCTCAGCCCTTTGGTGCTGCTCTCCTCTGGCTTTGCCTAATATCCCTGCTCCTCCAACCTTGGATGCATCTGGTCATTCCAGAACAGAAAGTTAGGAAGATGTGGATTCGTGTAGAACCATGCCAGGGCTTCATTGGTTACAGCTGATCTGACCTAGGGTGTGGGGAACAGCAGGTTACTGAACCAGAGAGTGATACAAACTCAACTCTTTGAGTTGAGTATCCTAACAGAAGCTGACGACTTAGACAAAGGATGAAAAGGAAGCTAAAGGACAAGAGGGGTGGCAGAAGGTGCCCAAGCCCAGGGTACACAAGACCAAGCCACTGGCACTCATGATGCATCAGGACCTGTGTCATCAGAGTCAAGTCCCACTCCTGGGGACAGCCTGTGTCAGAGAAGACCTGCGTGCCATAGTTTTCAGTAATCCCTTTTCTGGTCCTAGATCACCATGCCTTTCTTTTGAGGCACTTCAAGGTGGACATGATCCATCAACTTGTTGGTTAGCAGCTGAACATCTAACCATTTGTATCAACATCTCCTGTCCGTAACAGGCCTACAGCAGACATCAAGGAGAGAGGGGCAGGCCTGTGATGACGTATTTGGCCAGGGCAGCCATAGGTAAAACTGCATAGGTTTTATCTCCCTTGTTCTCTTCCTCCTTCTGCAGCATAGAATCTATGCTCGGTAAACGACCTTTGTCCTAATTCTTAACCTCATTGGCCCAGAACCAGAAAAAAATGTTGTGGATGGGATCCTGGGCATAGATAGGGTGTCCCTTGAAGGGGGAGCTCTGAGCTTGTTCCAGTCGAGAGTTTGGGATCCTGTATCTATCACCTGAGACTGGCTCAGTCCAGTGTTCTTTCAGTCATGCCAGGCTACCTCCCTCTTTCTATATCACGATAGCTCAAATTCCTGGGATAACAGCCATTCAAAGATATCCCCATCGCTTCTAAATCAAATGTTTTTAGATCCTGATTTGCTTATTGCTAGTTTGACCCCTAAAAGTGGTCATTATTTACCATGAAGATAAACCTTCCTTTGCCCCAGGTTGCTAAAATAATGGAAAATAGTAAAGCCGATCTGTGTATCAGCAATTCCACAGCATCCTATTTCAAGTGGAACCAAATTTGTTTCCTGCTTTTAGAACTTAAAACCGCACACTTTAAAAGGTAATCTTTAACATACTTTAGTAATTACAAGATGGAAACACATTCACGGAAAATATCAAAAAGGATATAGAGAAAACAAAAATCACGTCGTAAATTGTTTATTACCAGGACTCATTAGCATGCTGGTGGCAATCTCACTAGGCTTAAATATGTGCATTTAGATTTGTAGCGTTTTTTCCTGTAACGATAAATCATGTACATCTTTCCATACCCTTAGATGTTTTTCAATGCTGTTTTTAGTGCCTGTAGAGTAAGATAATTTATTTTACCACCGCCTGTCTTTGGGCATTAAGGTCATTTCCCATTTTGAGATATTACGAATCACGTTGTGTGCTCACTCCTGTACGTGCACCTTGAGTGTTTCTTTGGGATGGATTCATGGCAGGACTGTTGTCCCCACTCCGTTCACTGTTGGTATCTCTGCTCCAGCTATTCACGCATCGTTCAACCACCCTTCTAATGCTTTCTAAACTCCAGGCCCATCTCTGTTTGCCAGAGAGCTAATGGTGGCCTTGTCCTATTGTTCTTTTTCCTCCAAAGAGCAGTTCAAATGTGGTCATCAAATACAAGAACGTTTCTCCTGATGCTAGTTCCTAGTGCAGCAGTAACAGAAATAACTACGCAAAGTGGTGGTTTTAATGAACAGAAAATTATTTCCCCACAGTTCTGGAGGTTAAAGGTCTAAATCAGGGTCTCAGCCATGTTGATTCTTTCCTTATAAGTAGCCTCACTCTCTCTTTGGTTCCTTAGCTTGTAGGTGATTCTTGCCTGCATCTCTCTTCCCACTGTGTGTGTATGTCATCATGTCCACTTTGCTATTTTATACTTGAAAACTCTTACTTAGGTTTAAAGCCTGCTTGGAGGCAAGCAAGGCTCTACAGAAAGCCTGGAAGGCACTATGCTCACCACGATGCCACCAAAGCGGCACTCTGTAGGAAGCCTGGTGGCACGGTGCATGCCGTATTGGACTGCTAACCTAAAGAATGAAAATCTGAATCCACCAGACACTCTTGAGAATGAAAGATGAGCAATCTCCTCCTCTAAATATTTATAGTCTTAAAAGTCTGTTAAAGGTTTTGCTTCAGGATTTGACAGAAAACTATTACTTTTGAGGAGTCCTTGAGCCCAGGGCGCTCAGAGGCTGGCCAGGGAAAAGTGATGGATGGTACAGGGGTCATGTTTTTGCTGCCTCTCCTGGAATACCCAGGTGCTTGTGCCCTTGGCATAACCCAAGCATATTAATCTAGGCATAGCAGTCTGAAAGTTTGAGGCACTATCTTCATTTTGGAGACTGGGTGACTTGGCAGGACTCTGTAAGATGGGTGTTCTTGTTTTTGGTTGAAGGTTGGGTAGAATTTGTTTTTTATTAAAGCCTTTTGTTTAGTGTCAACAAGATCTCTCAGCGGTCTTGTTATTATATTTTGGAGGAACATTATTCTAAATTGTACAGCATTCTTCTGTCAGTTTGCTGTGCTGAGGTAATCTGGGTTTGCTGTGATGCTGAGCCTTTTGCCACTGGGATGTCAAATGCCATAACGATTGGCCATGGTGAACAGTGTTTGGGGGAGCTCCCAGTTTAAGACAGGTTTGGATGCAGGAGTGACATCTACTTCCTAAACCACATGCCTCTGGAAACTCTATGAACTTGGAGAAATGATGACTGTTGCAAAAAATCTACAGATCTTTTATTCATAAGGTTGCTATGAGTTGTGCTCAACTCGATGGCAATCAACAACAACAACAACAACAGCCAAACTATCTTCCCACATAATTGTCACTCAGCTGCCTCTTTGATGGATAGAAAGCTATACTTTTTGGACCACTTCTTTGATAGACCTCTCTTTACCTTAACACTTGCCCTGTGCTTTATGCCACAATTCTTGCCGTGCAAGAAACCCTGCCACTAATGATATTCATGAATTTATTTCTTCAGTAAATATTTACTGAGCATCTATTACATGCCAAGAATCATTTTAGTGCTTTGGAGTAAGGAGAATGAATAAAACAAAGGAAAAAGAAAATCCCTGACCACAGTAAGCTAATGTTCAGAAGATAATCAGCAAGGTACATAAATGAAACTTATATGGTAGTCACAAGTTATAAGAAGAAACAGTATTACAGGAGAATGCATAGGAAACATCAAATGGGTAACGGTGCTTCAGGTTTTTTTCTGCTGTTCTATAGCATTTTTTTTTTTTTATTTCTTTGGGTTTTTCTTGATTTGGGGTTTTTTTTGGGTTTTTTTGCTTCAGTTTTATGTAAAGTGTTCAGGGGCATTAATGCTACATTAATTAATGTTATGATTTGGTGAAAGCAAATAAAGACTCCAATTAGGACTCTTGGTGGAGATTTCTAGGGCAAAGCTGTGTAAAGATGGAAGAGTTGTCGGCTCGATGTGCCCATGCACCTCTGAGGAGGCAGCCATGGCGTGCGGAGTGGAGAGAGTTAAAACAAAGACAGAAGAAGTGAGGTGCTGAGTTCCAGTGAGGCAGACCAGGACAGTGACATTTGTGTATGAACTTGAAGGACAATAAACTCCAAGTAAGAGGAAAGTCAAGGGGGGGTGGGGGTGGGGGAGGAGTGGGCAGGGAGAAAAGTGCAACAATGAGTGAATGGAAATCCAAAGTCTCTGTAAATTTTTATTAAAATTAATTAATAAATTTAAGGACTTGGAGCAGAAAAGAGATACAATCTTACGAAAAATATAAGGATAAAAGGATAAAACAGCAGGATAACTCTAGCTCCTGGCTGAGAATTTACTGAGCGGACTATGAGAAAAAGCATTATGTAGATAGTTGTGCTGAATTCAAATGGAGTAAAATCTCTTCCCCCCACGTAGATCTGTGTGACATCTACCCCCAAAACAACCATTACTGTCATTTAACCATTACTTTGATGCCAAGCTCTATGCTGACATACCATGGCCATTATTACGTCTACTCTTCTCAGCAACCCATGAGAGGATACTTTTATGATGGCCCCATTTTACAGGTGCAGAAACCTAGAGATGTTGATAGCTGAGAGCCATCACACAGTTAGTGAGTAACCAAGCGGGATTCAAATCTTGGACAGTCTTCCTCTAAAGTCTGTGAGCATCATCACGCTGTCATTTTGGGGGGCTTTCCTTCTTACCCAGTGCCTTGAAAGTTCTTCTAAGCCAGAGTGAGAAATCTGTTGAAATCTTTCAGGTGACTAACATGACCACCTGTCCTCCTTCTCAGGACACGCACTCCTGCTGTGTCTGCTACAGGCCTTCAGGGTCAGACAGGGAAGAGAGTGGATTCTAGTCTCAAGCCGGACAAGTCGTTTGACCCCTGGACTGAATGTCTAACCCTCCTTCCAGCTCTAAAATCCAAAGAGACCACAATCAGATTGTAGTTATTAGCTTTCTCTCGTATTTTTTCCAGGATTTTTCCATTCTATACTTGTTGTCTTAGTATATATGTCTTGATTCTAGTACGGTTGTTCTGTACTCTTTCTTTAATATGTCTTTATTGAGCATTTACTCTATACTACTTTGTACACTCTCATTGCCATCAAGTCAGAGCTGATTTAGCCTCCAGTGGGTTCTCAGAGACTTCTGTCTTTGAAGGAATGAAATCAAGCTGCTCCTCGGAGGCAAGAAGCTCCGTCTCATATACCTTGGGCATATTATCAGAAAGGGCCAGTCCTTGAAGAAGGACATGACAAGAAGACCCAGGATGAGATGGATTGACATGGTGACTGTGGCAATGGGGTAAAGTGTGTCAGAGATGGTAAGGTTGGCTCAGGATAAGGCAAAGTTCAGAGCTGTTGTTCATAGGGTCACTACAAGTTGTAGTTGACTCGATGGCACTTAACAACAACAACTACAACAACAAATTGCACAGGAGGAGATTGTCCGTCTTTCTCCTGAAAAGCAGTTGGTGGATTTGAACCACCCGCTTTGGGCTGACAGCACAGTTCCCTACCCTCTAGGCCACAAGAGCTCTGTAGGGGAGACAAAATGTAAGGCTCTTTCTTGCCCTCTAATGAACATATGATTTAAGATCTTCTTTGATTCTTGTAACAATTCAATGATACAGATAGTATAAAACTACAGTGCAAATAAAACTAGGAAAATGCAGCAAGATCCCAGACCTTTGCATGGTGCTTTGCATACATTACTGCCTCTCCACCCATTTTCTCTTTGACTTCACAGCAGTCCCATAAGGTCAGCAGAGTGACCCACCTCTCAAGTGGGGAAACTGAGGTCCAAGGAGCTGTGTGATTTCTCTCAGGGTCCTGTTCACATAAGTATAGCGGACCATTATATTTATTTGCCTTAAATTCTCAAATAACACAATACAGGTTGTGTGGAGATTCCATTGTTGTTAGAAGCCACCAAGTTAGCTCCAATTCATAGGCCCGCACGTACAACAAAATTAAGCCCTGCCCAAATCAGCTCTATTCTCACAATTGCTGGACCATTCTATTTTGAGGACCTTCTACATGGTCCTCCCATGTAGAAGGAGAACAGCTGAACCTTTTAGAAAACTTGCTAACCATCGTTAAGTCAGTTCTGACATAACGATTGAACTGAATTGATTGACTGAACTGATCCTCCACTGAATTTCTAAGACAGAAAATTGCAACCTGAGGACAGAGCCCATCTTTCTCCCTTAGAGTGCTGGTGGATTCGATTCTCCAGAGAACATGGTTTTTGAGTCAGTTAGAAGCCCAACTCACTAGGCTGCCAGAATTCCCATAACAAATCCCTAAATGCCCTGGCAAGGGTTTGTTGAGCTGGTCACAGGGTTTCTCCTTGACTGTAACTAATCAACACAGAAAGCAAATGACCTTTCAGAAAGCACATGATATTTACCAGTCACCCCCACATCCATCCTCCACCTCCTTCATCTTCCACATGTCACTTCCGACCCAGGTGTAGCCCCTGCTTGTCCTTCTCTCCCAATTACTCAGTCCAGATGACCCAACTATAAACTAAGCCTTGTCCTCCTTCTGCCAGAACCTGGGATCCCACAGATGAGCCTTTGAAATAAGGTTCAAGGCGTGTCCACCTGAAGACACAATAGATTAAGAAAACAGAACAGCCTAACTGGGGTTGCAGGCCAGTCTCTTTTGGGGCTTTACCTGGTTCCTTGTCTGACCAGGCGATTGTTTAGTAAAAGCTTCTTATTGTGAGTTAGAGATTCTGACAAATAAACCTAAGAGAAACTCAGCCAGGATGATCGCCTCTAGAATAAAGAGGGTCTCAGAACGTGAAGACTCACTTCAGTTCTGGGCTCGGCCCCTAACTAGCTGGTGAGCCTCAGCCTGTCACTTGTTGCCCCTGAACCTCTTTTAGTCTGCCCATGCTGACGTGTTTGTACAGAGACGGTCAGGGTGAGCCTCCTAGCACGGAAGCAGTCATTCTGGAAAAACAGGGCAAGAAATAAACACAAAGTCTACATGAAGTCACAATCCAACTGTGAGCTGCTTTCTCCTACCAGCTAAACTTGTCCCCTAGTCCCTGCTTACATGATTATCATCAGACATTGGGAAAGGAAGGAAAAGCCGTGGGGCGGGCATGGAAGAAAGGAGCGCAAAATGGATTAGCAAACAAACTGCAAGATAATGAGAAGTCTAGATTTTGCCACTGCCTAGCTGTGTGACCTTGAGCAAGTCTCAATGCCTCCGTATCCTCATCTTTAGCATGGGCATAAAACACCTATCTTATATGACTATAGTGAATCTCCAAAGGTATAGATCAAGTTAGCTTCAGCACAAGGGAACAGTTTCTGATCTCTGCCACTAACTGGCTGTGTGGCTCGGGTTTGTCACTTGATGTCTCTGACCCTTTTCCTTCCTTCTGCCCGTTACAAAGGGTTTAAGCAGAGAGAACCCTTCTGAAACTCAGATTTTAGGGGGAAAGGACAAGATATAAGCACAAGGGTCTGTATTGATGTTATGGTTCTGCTTTGAGTAGTGCTCAGCTGGGTAACTGCTCTTTCTGTCTGGTGATGCTTACCTGGGAAGCAGAAGGGGATAAGGTGGAAAAGAGGGAGAAGGAAAAATGTGGCAGAAAGATGTACACAGAGAGAGATGGAAAAGATTTCAGGATAATACCTATTTGTCACCTGCCCAGAAGAGAATGATATGTATGGGCATTAAAGAATAATCCAGTCCACCTCCCTCTCTTCTCCCCTTCACCCATAAGGCCCCATGACACCCCCAGGAATGATGTTTTTGTGGCTGTGTTCCTCAGTACTAACACCATCCAGTGCCCTCCCAGCTCGGCCTCCCTTCCCCACGCCCACCTTCTGTGAGATCCCTTTGAAATAGAACCAGGTGGTTTCCCACCTCCTACTAGGTGGGAGCTGTCAGTTCAAGAAGGTGATTTGGGGAGACAGTGTTCCCCACCTGAGGCTAAGACAATAGCCTTTGGGACCTGAGAGGAAAATTCCCCTTCCCGCTAAGCAAGAGGTTTCACTCATCAGCCTGTTGTTTTCGTGTGTGTGTGTGTGTGTGTGTGTGTGTGTGTGTGTGTGTGTGTGTGTGGTGTTTTTCTTTATGCGCATAGACGTGTCTACATTTTAAAAGCTATTTATTACCTTTGTCTCACAAAGCAATGGAAAATACTGGACTTAAAAAAAGAAAGAAAGAAAGAACTACTTGGAGAGTAACAGTGAGGTGAGCTTCCCAGATTGGCGGGGTGCTGTAAGGGTTGAACCTTTCTGCCCGGAATGAACCCAAAGTCCTGGACTGCTCATCTTGGGGCTCCTGGCCTCTCATCTACAAACTCTAAACACGCAGCACCTGAGACAGCGTTAACGTGCTTAACTCTACTGTGCTTTCTAACAGTGTTAAAAAATGAAGACATGCCAAGCCCAGAATTTCCAAATTTAGTTTATTTTAATGTCTATATTTAACAAAGGGAGCTCTGGTGGCCTACTGGCAAGAAGCTGTGCTCCAATCTAGTGATTCTATTAAGAAACACTTAGAATTGTAAAGTCTGCTTTTATCAGTTCATACTAGAGGAAAAAATGGAAAAAGGGAGCGGATGGAGAAGGAGAGGAGGAGGATGAGAAGAAAAATTGGGGGAAGACACATGATGAGTATGAGCTGCAGAAAAGATTTGAAAAGGCAGCATTTGGAATAGTGTTTTTGGAAACATGAGGTCAGGTCCGTGACCGATCCAGTTGGATGGCACACCCCCCTCCTGTAATAGATTCTGATCTGCATTTTACTCGGGGAACGTTGTTTGTTTTCTACAATGTGTCTTTGTGCCAGAAGGGGCTCAATGATCCGACTACAGTTTCTTATTTGTGCTACAAAGTAAAGGGAAGGTGGGAAAGGTGGAGAGAATGTTGACAGCTTGAATGGGCTCTTTCCTCAAGACTGAAAGGGAAGGGCCAGCTGTCCTAGTCCCTCAGCTAGGACCCAGGTTGGAGCTGGGCAGAGTGGTAGTTTGTCTTGTGTTTGCTGCATTCTTAAATCTGCTTCGAAGGAACAAATGACAAGCTCTTTTCATTTCAAGGAAATGGCCTGTGTGGAAAATGGGAAGTGGGGAAACGCTGAGCCCTGGAGGGGGCTGCTGTGGGCTTTTGTGGAAATGAAGGTGTGAGGCTCCTTCAACAGCAGGGCTCTTCACATTTTCCAGGTCCCTGAGAAGGAAAGCTTGTGTCAGGAAACGTTTGATGGAGTCTCTGGGCAAACAGAACCTTTACGTAGGTGAGCAGCAGCTCTTGGCTTTTCTTGTTCATGAAGAGGACCACATGTCCTTGAAATTCCACTGCAGAGCAGAGGAAAGGAAAGAAAACGGAGCAGATAAGGACAGAATAGACAGGCCACCCGTGCTCTCTACACACTTGTGTCACCTGCTCACAAAGCAGACGGGAAATTTTCAATTAACCTTGCTCCAACGTCTCATCCTAGTTCAAGGAATATTTTCAGAAAAGGTGATGTGGCCGCTCTAAAAATTTTATTATTCAGGTGTTAATTTGCACTCCCTGTATATTCTGCGTTGTTGTAAAGAACCTACAGTCTAGACTGATAAACCTAGATATAGGGGAAAATACCCTTCCAGGAACTCTTATTTAGCGCTTTCATTTTTATTCCACAGTGACACAGCCCTCTTGGGAAAATCCTGCCCTGGATTTTTATTAGTCTTTTGTAGGCTTCTGGGTACTAAAACCTCACAAATCCATTATGTGCTTCCTAGCCCTGCATTTCCAGTCGCCTCTCCACCAGGCATGAACTAATGAAACAGTGGAGGAAGCAGCTGCTCGGCTCTCTCAGGAGAGGCCCCCCCATCACCCTGTCCTCAGGGAAGCCGTCCTGGCAGCCCCTCCGTGTGCTCTTCATGTTCTCATATCCCTGTGTTTTTATTCAGAGCTATTTTGAACAAGACTGGTGAGAAAGCAGTCATGGCCCAGCGCAGAGGGAAAGATGGTTTTGTTCTGTCAACCAACCAGCAGCCATTAGAATAGGTGTTAGTACTTTAAGACCTTAAATCCACAACATAGGACTTTCTTATCTTTTCTTCTTCTTTTTCTATTATATACATTTTTATTTTTAAAAAAATTAGGGGAACTGTCAGAAACTGGGAAGAACACATATGTGCCATTGTAAATGCTGCTTCTCTGTCTTTAATGCCCTTCATCTCCTCTCTCTCGAAACTCCTCTATCTCCTTCATGACCCAGCTCCAGTAATCTCCTCAGTGATGTCCACAGGGCTTTGAGAGGTTGGATTTTTATGGAAATAGGTGACCAAGTCTTTCTTCTGGAGCATCTCTCTCTAGGTAGGCACAAACCTCCACACTTTTAGTTAGCCACTGAGTACATTAACTAATCTAGGCACAGACTCTTTTGCTTAATTAAACAAAGAAAAAGAAAAATTTAAAAAACAAACAAACAAACAAACAAAACAACCCAACCCAAGTGGAATCAGCTTGATGCAAAGCTATCCAATAGACTAGGATAGTCTCATGGAGTTTCCAAGATGGCGTATCTTTACAGAAGTACAGTGCTTCACCTGTTTCCCACTGAGCAGCTCGCGGATTTGAGCTGCCAGCTTTACAGTAACCAGTGGAATGTGCTACCTCTGTGCTACCACAGCTCTGTTTTGAGTCATTGTTGTTGTGAACCGTGGAGTTGGGTCCAAGCCGTAGGTGAGCCTCCACCGGGTTTGCAGAGGCAGTATATTACACAGTAATCAATTGCCTGTTGTTCTCTCAGAGAACAGCTGGTAGATTTGAACCACGTGCCATTGAACTGGCCACATAATTCCTTACCACTAGACCACTAGAGCTCCCTTTATTTCATTAGACAGGGCCCTTTTCTATTATTTCAGAATTTTCTCAATATTACCATTATATCATTGTAGCAATCACATTTTTAAAATATTTAAAATATTGTTAGCATGTGTGATGTTGTATCTCACAGGTGTATAGACATGGTGACTGCAGCAATGGGCTCAGAAGTCTTTGCGTTGATGAGGGTAACAGAGTTGTTAGGATAACAGCTCTGAGAGTTGATGAGGATAACACAGGACAGGGCTCAGGGCTGTTACTCATAGGGTTGCTGTGAGTCGTCCTGGACTCCAGGGCCCCTAACAACAACAACGTGCATATCCTGTTACCACTTTAGAAAGGATTCTCATGATCTCATTTGCATCTCCAACAGACCCTGGTGGCACAGTGGCTAAGTGCTCCTGCTATGTTAAAGAGCAGTTCACACCCTCCAGCCATTCTGTGGGAGAAAAGATTACAGCCCAATTACCTCTGGGAAATTTTACTCTGTTGTGTAGGGTTGGCTAGGAGCCAGAATCCACTGGACAGCACACAACAACAACAAACCTTCAAGGCAGTAGTTGTCATTCCTGGTTAGCAGATGTTGAAATTGAGGTTCTGGTAGGTTGAGTGACATTGTAAAGTGAGCATAGTTAGAATGTGGATTTAGGGGGCCGGGTTACACATCTTCATGCCTACTCTAATGTTCTTTGTGATTAAATAAGCTGTTGGTCACTAAATCAGAAAACCAAATCAGTTGCTCTTGAATTAATTCCAAGTCATGATCACTTCATGTGTGCACAGCAGAATCATACGCCACAGAGTTTTCCATGACTGTGACCTTTCAGAAGCACATTTCCAGCCTGTCTCCCAGTGGACCCCTGAGTGGGTTTAAACTCCCATTCTTTTGGTGAGTAGGAAACTCTGGAGCTGCATGGCTAAGACAGCACCTCTGGCGGTTCAAATCCACCAGCAGCTTCAAGGGGAGAGAGGGTTTTCTGAGGCTGTAAATGCTCTGACGGCCTAGAGGCAAGAAGCTGTTTTGTGATCTTGAAGGCATGTTGTTAGAAGCCACCAGCTGCTCCATGGGAGAAGGATGGGCCGTCTCTTCCCATGTGATTAACTGCCTCTGAAAACCACCAGAGGGTCAGCTATGGGTCAGTTCCAATTCAATGGTACACAACAACAACTTACAAATTGATTTTGACTCAACAGCAATGAGTTAGCCTGTAAACCGTTTGCAACACTCAAGGACTCCTTTGTTACCTGAGGACATTTGCAGGAAGAAATATGTTGGACTCCTCCTTAGAGAATGAGATCACTGGCCACGTCAGTCAGTGGGTCCTAGTATGGATATTCAGGTTTAACGCTGGACAAGCGCATTGAACCCAAGCCACTAATCTGTGTCCTCCCTCACCTAGATGGCCCAGGGGCAGGTGCCTGGAGGAAAAGAGCCTTCAGCTCGCCTGGGCTGCCCTCCACAACTACATTTTTCTGATTTCCACAGCAGCTGGCAGTGGTCCGACCATCGGTGGTCAGGGCCTGTTCACAGTGTGTATGTGGGATTTCTGTGCTGACCCTCTCAGCAGACAGTGAGACCCACAAGTAAAAGAGAAAGGATGTGGTAGCAGAGACTGGCCTCTGTAGGGTGGGAAACGGATCTGCGTGCCATCGGTGACTTGTCTGCTGAGCTCAGGGGTGCTTGACCAGCTGGCCACAGGCTGGGCTTGGGGCCATCTGGGCTCTAGTTCTGCCACCAGTCCTTTTTGGTTTAATTTTTTTTAAATTATGTGTTCACATACGCTCCCTCAGCCAGTTTTCACAGCCCTCAGGAGCTGGAGCCCACTCCAGCATGGCTCTGCTGTTCAAAGCAGCCCCGTGTGTGGCTGTGCCCTCAGCACGTCTGCTCTGTGCTTGTCTCTCTCTAGCTGCACTGACTCCCAGTCCCCCAAGGATTGGAAATCTCATTTTTAAAGTGAGGGGGTGGGTGCAAGAAGCAGTTTTTAATCTTGCTTTTATGAAAACACGTTTTCTTCCCACTGACTTTCCACACTGCTTTTTTTTTTTAACCTAATAATCGATGCCTCTTGGGAACAGCAGTGCTGAGGCCACTGCCCCTCAGAGCATGGTGTGTCCTTTACGGGACGGGGCAGTGTGGATAGGGATGAGGCTTCTGGAAGGTGACCAACAGAAAATCATACCCTTGCCCTGACCCTGCAGTGACTTTCTTTTTGGTGAATGGTCCAGTGACTCAATCAGCCTGTAGCACCAAGGAGGAAGTGTCCCTCCTCCTCCTGTCCACCCTTCAGCCCTGCAGGACTCTTGTGAGGGTCAGACAGAGGGAAGTAGAAAACAAAAGTCTATTGTATTCTAATGAACAGTTAAGATGAGCCTGCCAAAACGGGGACAAAGGCACCAGGCCCAAACTGCTAATCTGCTGTATTCCTACAAGTGACTATTGGAATTGGTGACCGGAGTCAAGACTGACAGATTGAGAGAGGGGTTCTCGAGTCTCTGCATCTTGCCCTCTCCTGACCCAGTTTAGCCACCAATTAAGTCACACATGGATGTGATTTGAGAAAGCGTGAGGTCCTCCTCATGGGAGCCCCATAGCTGAGCGCTTCCAGGGCCAGCACTGTTGATAGAGAGGAGAAAGACAGGGGGGCACTGGTCTCGGGGAGTCCTCAGAACTTCAGAAAAGGCAGATGTGTGAAGAGACCCATCAGTTCCTTGGGTGTCTCTGAATCTACACCCTATACTGCATTCCTACTGCCACCCACAGGGCAAAGGAATTTCTCCCCCAGAACTGAGTTCTGGCCTCACAACCTTCTCCGTTTCTTCCTACTACTGCTCCAGCAGTCGGCAGGGCCCAGGGCCTTAGCTGCCCAGTCCCTCATGTTTCCAGCAGACAATCATCTAGCTGCTGGGCCCAGCAGGAGGCGACAGTGTTACAGCAGAGGACCGAAAGGGGCTGGCGGGGCATTTTGGTGGACTGAGTTTGCTGTTCTTCTCTCAAACCTCCTTTCATTTTCAGAATGTCTCCCTCAGCTCATCTAGCTCAACCCTGCATCAACAGAGAAAGCTATAGCTAGATGCACATTGTGACAGAGGTATTTTTGAAGATGGTAAAATTTAGGAGAGGTACAGGGTTTGGTCTGATTCTTTTCTCTTGAGGACCTCAAGTATAGACCTTGGGGTCCCACCAACTTGAGGTTTTCATACCAAAGGAAGTCTGGATGAGCTTCTCTCTGAGGGTGTGAGTGACCAGGCTGTTGCTGAGACTCTCTCCCCTCAGCTAAAGGACTAGTTGTCACGCTAGTCTTACCTCACGGAGGGGTGAGCATCTTAAAAACTCTTTTTAAACTGTAGCAAGTTCCATTGGGCATAGCTTCCATCCTGTGATGTGGGCTCAGGTGGTAGGCAGGAAGAAGCAGGTACACCACCAGCATCCTTGGGCCACTGAGTGTGCTCTCCTTGCCCCAGCCATCTGTGGATGACCCAGAAGTTCAGCCCTGTGATCTTTGTTCAGCACCCAGACCCGTGCTTGCCTCTGCTTTCACACAAGGCAGCTAAATGTAGGAGGTGGCTCTTAGAATAGTCAGAGGCCTCCAGGGAACATCTCACCATCCAACTGAAGGGATTAAGGAAGCCTGAGAGACATGACCGGTCTGAAGAGGACAAGGTCTCACCCAGCTTCTGAGCTCCCGTCAGGGACAGGGTATGGAGGGGGCTGCCCCTGAGACGGAGTCTTGGGGAGATTCTGCCCTCTCAGGAGCCCTGTGGGGAAGGAGAGGACATAGGCAGAGAGAAGACAGGCAGGATGGGCTTCACGGTTAGAGGAAGTATCCTCAAATGACCAGCTTCCTCCCAGAGAAATGAGGAGAAACCGTACAGGGCCAGGAGAAAGGACTGACTCTAGCCCAAACCAGAGTGCTGGTGAGTGAGCTTGGAGGGAATACAGCTTCAGCCTCCACATGAGCTGAGCACGGCCTCTACACAGGAGTTATCTTTATGAACTCTGGTTTGCACCCAGTCTCAGGTTCTTGGTCTGTGCCCTCATTCAGGCAATATGTTACTTTTTTTCAGAAGTGACAATTTTGCTCCACCTGGGGGCCCGACCAGAGGATAGCTCACAGGGTCCGGCTGAGATAAAGTCGATGGAACACTTGCTGTGGGCAGTTTGTTCAGGACATCTCCCACTCTCAGGGGCAGTCCCTTGGCCAGATGACTTCTCATGTCCTTCAGGAAGTGGTCACTGTAGGCAGAGGGAGGGAAAAGAAGCAATGTCTCTTCTCAGGCTGAGGGACACTGCTGAAGGGTACCGTATAAACAAAATATTTTTCTTTGTTATTGCTGTCACCATCTTTGGGCATGTTGTGTCACTTTTCAGAGCTGTCCTCCAGAGCCAGGTGCTGCACTGAAGGTGGCACTGACCCTGCCAGCTGACAGTCTAGCCTTTTCACCTACTGGCTGCGAGACCTTGGACATGTTGCTCAATCTCCCTGAGCCGCTGTCTCCTCATCTGTAAAATGAGTGTAATGAGTGGGCTGTGAGAAGAAAACAAGATGAACATTTATAACAGTGCCAGGAGATACCATCTCTTGTGTAAGAGAGTGAAAAATGCTAGCTTCTTTGTGGGCAAAACTAGCATGTGTTTATTTTTTGGTTTTTTGGGGTTTCTTTTAGCATGTATTTTTTAAAAGTATATGAAGGCCTACAAGGTTGGTAGAACAACTGAGTGAAGGGAGAGGAGTGGCTATTTTTTAGGGTTTAGGTATCAAGTCCTTGGTAATCTGAAATCTAAATCTCACTGCTACTGGGTCCCTTCTGATTTATGAGGACCCTGTGTATTAGAATAGGCCTGAGCTTTATAGGGTTCCCTGGACTATAATCTTTATGAAAGCAGATAGCCAGGCCTCTCTCCTGTGGTGCTACTGGGTGGATTTGAACCACAAACCCTTTGGTTAGCACAAACCATTGTACCACATAGAGACCCTGACTTTCTCCAGCAGGGCACTATCTATTAAAAAGTAAAGGTATTGAGATGCTAGTTAACTGCTTCAAGGTCAAGCAAGTCATGTGGAGTCATTAGACCATATGGAGCATTTCAGGGAGAATCTAAAGCAAGAGTCAAATAAGGGCTCATCCAGGCCTTTCCACCTCCACTTTAATTTATAATCTTGAGATAAATGTGGGCTCCCTCCCCAGTTAAACTATGTACCCATGTGCCCAGGGTACAGGCACTCTGGACTCTATCCCACAAGAAGACACAGATGAGAAAAGACAGATGGTCCAGGGTTCCCCAGAACTGCTGTCAGGCCTCAGCACCCTGCCTCCAACCTTGTGCTCTTAAAAGTCAGTGCCTGCCTCCACCTGGGGCTCTGTTTCTAGAGCGGACGAGGGAAGGGAGAAGAGTGCAGTCAGGAGTCCCAGCTAGCAGGATGCAGGCAGGTGATGAGACACAATCAGAAAAGAGGAGTCCAAGAGGCAAAAGGAGATTCAAACACACACACACACACACACACACACTCCAGCTGGGAGGAGAGCCCACCTGCTTTATCAGCTCCTGCATGTTGAGAGGTGATTGATGGTAGCTGTGTGTCTGATGTGGATTCTGACCCCACAGTACAGAGAACTTCCCCATGAGGTTTTTTGCCTCTCTTCTTTTTTCTTCTTTAAAATATATGCCTTTCTTTTATAAAATAGATTTTAAAATAATTTTTAACATTAACTTTTCTATATACAGAAAAAAACGGAAAATTTTATGACTCATTTTATTGCAATATTTATCAAGTGGATGGTCTAGAACTAAACCCACAGAATCTCCAGTACCATAAGCACCTAGTCTGACACAATATCTGGTGTGTTGGAAGTATTAAGTAAAGAGGAGTTTAGGTACAGCTGGAGGACAAGTCTAGCATTTTTAGCTTTGTGGGCATGGCACGTCTGGATAATACGGGGGTCACATACCTGCCCTCTGCTGGGTTTACTTAGCCTTTGTATATGGGCTCAGGCCCTGACTTAGTGATTTAAAGCTACTGTAACAGAGAGCACAAAATAATAGTTTTAACAAACAAATTTATTCTCTTGCAATTTAGGATGTTTGAAGTTCAGATTCAGAAGGCCAGTTCTGGGGGAAGCCCATTCTGTCCGTTTAGAAGGTCCATAAGGCTTCCCATGCTGTCATCTTTATGACAGCAGATTACTAGGACTTGTCTTCTGTGGAGTCCCTGGTAGGATTGATCCACCAACCTTTTGGTTAGCAGTCAAGTGCTGAAACACTGCTACCAGAGAATGCATGGGCCTGGTGGCTTTGAGTTCTGAAAAGTCACTGGGCAAAAGAGAGAGGAGGTGACACCTTGACCCTTCATGGAGAGCAGAGTGGGAGGTGCTGCCCCATAGGACAGGGAGGGAGGCTGAAGCTCTGGGGTTCATGATCATCCTCAAGTCTGAGGGCCTTCTCATGGGATCTGGGAAAGGCCTCCCACTCAGACATCGCAAGGCTGAGCTGCCTTTTGAAATCGAACAAAGGTGAAAGAACAGGTACCCAGGAAGTCTTGGTTGAGAGTCAGGGAAGGAAAGAGGGGGTGGTTAGGTAGTAGAAGGAGAAGTCAGACACCACTGCACAGGGCCCCAAACCACCTTCAGCAGGAGCCTGGAGCCTTCTCAGTGCCCATGCCTGGCTGTCCTAGGTCTCAGGACACCCCCTATAAAATGTATCTGCACAAACATTCCTGACTGGTCCCACAGAGCTGATTAGAGTGATGTTCGTTATCCTGGCGACCCAACAGCTTTTTTTTTCTGGAGAAATTTAATGTGATAGTGCCATTTGCAACATAGCTCTCTCTCAACAACTAAAAACTCATAGCTATTGAGTCCAATCCAATTCATAGGTGACACTTCAGTGGGTTTTCTGAGGCACAGGTCACAAAGAAGATTGTCCATCTGTCTCCCATGGAGCAGCTTGTAGATTAGAAACATCTCTCTATAGTATAACATATCAATCAATTCGACAATCTCTTTCTTAAGCCCCTACTTCTTAGGACCATGTTGCATCATGAATTCACTGCCTCAGTGACACATAAATTTGTGAAGCAGTCCATATTTTTAAGTCCCTGGATGAGACAGATTGACAAGTGACTGGGATAGTAGGGGCAGGTATGTCATAGTGAGATTGGCTCAGAATAGGACAGGATTCAGGGCTATTGTGCATGAAGTGACTGTGAGTTGCAGGCCACTCCATGACACATAACAACAATACCTTCCTCCATAATACCCATAAGAAACACAAGGTTTAGTGGAAAAATTATTATAGCAATAATACTGAATTTGTGTTTAGACTTCAACCCACATTATGGATGGCACCAAAATGTGTGTTCCCTGTGTATTTTTACTAATGTCCCACTTTCACCCAACTTCCACATTTCTTCCTCTTACTCCACAAAATTTCAAGAGATTTTTTAAAACTCCACAAAATTTCAAGGGTTTTTTGAAAATTAAAATAAGTGAAAATTATTTTAACATAGGAATTAATTCCATTGATAAAATTTTATGAGTAAATAATTTCTAAGCTCTAGTATTTTAACAGTTGTAAATATCAACTTTCTTTCAACAACTCCTAATGGATAATGGCTAAAATCCTATATGTTATGTCTAAGGTAGTATGTCAACCTTGTTGTTGAATGAAATATTCAGATGAATCTCAGTACATCTGAAAATTAACCTCAGATTAGATTTATTTTTTTACATCACAAAAATTCTCAAGAATGTCCAATAAAGTCAAGATATTATAGCCACTCATAAGGCAAATAAAATACAAACCATATAATTTCAAAAACAAAATTTCCAAAAATATTTTTGAGTTTTCATAATAAAATATTTTTTACATGGAATATAGGGAGCTCTGGTGGCCTAGTGGCAACAAGCTGCACTGCCAGGTACGTAGTTCAAGGCCACCAACTGCCCTTCGGGAGAAGGATGGGCAATCTCCACTTGTGCAATTAATTGCCTTTGAAAACCCACTGGAGGGTCAGCTATGGGTTGATTCCAATGTAATGGTACACAACAGCATGGAATATAGAAATAATAAAATCATATATCCAAAATAAAATCATCTTTTCTACAAGATTGCTGTGTTGGCTTAGTGGTAAGGACTTTTGCTGCCAATCCAAAGGCAGTTGTTTCAAAGCCACTGGCTGCTCTGTGGGAGAAAAATGGGCAGTCTCCTCCCATATGATTAACTAGATGGTCCAACTATGAGTTGGATTCAACTCAACCCTATATAACAGTAACAATATGGAGTATATGCACAGCTTAAAGTGTTTGATTTCTTGTAGGATGGATTCAAGATTTAAAAGAGTTTGCAAGGTTCTGCTTAAACTATTTTCTAAAATATGTCTCCCTTTTCCTTTAGAATCACCTGGAGAAGTTAGTTCATGGTTGTCCTTCCTTGCATACTCCAGTACCTACAACTGCAGGCTTAAAAATATGTCTGAAACAAAACTGTAAGCTTTGGAACAGGAAGGATCTTGTGTTGGCTACGTGACTGGTTGAGAGTTCAGTCAGGCTGCTTGAAGGAGTGCCCAGGGCACCAGAACTACCATAGTTTTTTTTTTTTCTTTCTGGATTGAAGACTCTAGTGTAACTTCATCTCGGGTTTCCTAGCTAAATGACCTCTATTCTCTTTCCTTTATATTCTGTTTTCTAATCAAAATCCCCATTTTTATGATCCTCTCTCATTCTTCACTTGGCCTGGGTTGGAGACTTATAAAATACCAAATGATCAGAGAAGAGAAGGAGACAAGCCGTTATTTCACTCCAAGACAAGAATGTGTCAGAGGTGGGGATTCCTTGGCAAATCACCTTTATTTAACTTGCAGGTCTGTTGTCTTTCCAGGTTTGCTTGATTTTGCCCTATTGGTTCTTTCACCTATGCTAGGATTAGGGGGTGTTGAACCACAGAGCAGTGCCTTGAGGGGCAGAGATTAGCATCTCTGAATACACATTCAGTGCTGAGCTAGGTGATTTTAACAATGGTTGGCAAATGAGAAAGGGAGAATGTTGCCCAGCCAGGAAGTTCAGAAGAAAGACAGTGTCCTGAAGAAATTATTACTTTTTTTTTTAACAAAATGTAATTGGTACGAAATTGCTTAATGCAGTTACTGGCATTTGAAAAAGGGAGCTCAGTGCTCCCTGAGTGACCAGGGTTGACTTGTAGAAGAGATGGCATTGACTGAAGGGTAAAATGTGAATTAGTTTCAAGGGTAGAATCATTCCAGGTATGGAATCGGCAATGGTCTCAGTTTAGGGAGGCCTTAAGAAGGCTGAAATGGCTGGGTGATGGGATGGGGGTAGGTGTGCTGTGGCTAGGGGGACATGGTGGGAGGTAGTGGCCAGATCAGATGTGCTGAAGACCTGTGGGGTAGAGAGGAAGGAGGTAGGTCGCAGTGTGATGCAAAAGCAAACCTGAACTCCTAGGAGGTTTTGTAGCTGGGGTAGATATGACCACTGTTGGGCTGCGGTGTGCAGCAGATCGAGGCAGGCATGTCATGTGTCATGTCATGGAATCGCCATCATCTTGTGGTAACAGAATTGTGGTCAAGGGACCTAGGTGGGTAGGTTTATGGGGAACTTCGAGCGAATCTAGACTGACTACCCTTCTTTTTCATTTCCTTGTCATTTACTTTCTGGTTCCAGCTAACCTTCTCTCTTGTTTTTGAATTTCTGAAAATAATAAAGGTAAAACAAACCCTTTCCCCCATCCTTCTTTTCAGAGTAGCCACTGTTGTCAGCACCATCTGTTTCTGCCTGGTCTCTGTTTTACACACTAATGTATTTACCTGATTAGTTTGTGACTGTATTGTTATTAGGTGTCACTGAGGCAACTCCGATTCATAGCAATTCTCTGTGTAGCAGAAAGAAATCCTCCCAATCTCAATCCCTCCTCACAGTCTCTGGTGTGCTCAGTTCTTTGTTTCAGTTACCATGTCAATCCATCGCATTATGGATCTTCTCTTTCACTGACCTTCTAATTTTCCAAACACGATGTCTTTTTTTTAGGGACTAACCGCTCCTGATAACATGCCCAAAATACATGAGACCAAGCTCTCACTATCCTTGCTCCTAAGGAGTGTTCTGGCTACACTTTTCCCACCAGTGTGTTCTTTTGGAAGTCCATGATATATTCAGTATCCTCATCAACACCACTATTCAAGGTCTCAGTTAATCTTCGGTCTTCCTTATTCACTATCCAACTTTCACACATATAGAAAGTAATTGAAAATACCATGGCTTGGGGCAGACATAACTTAGTCTTTAAACTGGCAATTTCGCTTTTTAACACTTTTTGTTGATGATGATGTATACTATTGAGTTGAACAGACCCATAAATGACCCTCCAGCAGATTTTCAAAAGCAGTAAATCTCATCGGAAGATACTGTCTATCTTTCCCCCTCAGAACAGTGGATGGATTTGAACCATATTCCTTTGGATTAACAGCACAATTCCTTACCACTGAGCAAATGGCTCAGTGGTAAGAAGCTATGCTGCAATCCCAAAGGCACGCAGTTCTAATCCACCAGATGCTCCACTGGAGAAGGATAGGCAATCTCCTCCTCTGTGATTTACTGTCTCTGAAAACCTGCGAGAGGGTAGTTGGTTCTGACTCAACAGCACATAACAATAAGCCACTTGCAGAAGATTTGCCCAAGGTTTGATTTCTTGGCTGCTGTTTCCATGGCTGTCAATCGTGGATCCAAGTAAAATTAAATCCTTGGCTCTTTCAATCTTTTCTCTATTTACTATAATGTTGCTTACTTGCTGCAAAGGGTCAAGGACTGCAGCCTTCAGTACGGACTGAGGCTCAATGTCAAGAAGACGAAGATTCTCACCACTGGACCAATTGGCAGCGTCAGGATGGATGGCAAAGAGATTGAGATTGTTCACAGCTTCAGTTTGCTTGGCTCCACAGTCAACACTCTTGGCACCAGCAGTCAGGAAATCAAAAAGCGTATTGCGATGGGAAAGTATGCTGTTAGGGACCTCTCTAAGGTACTCAGGAGCAACGGTGTCTCTCTGGAGACTAAGGTGCGCCTGATACAGGCCATGGTATTTGCAATCGCTTGTTATGCATCAGAGAGTTGGACAATGACTAGGGAGGACAGAAGGAGAGTTGATGCTTTTGATCTGTGGTGCTGGAGAAGAGTATTGAATGTACCATGGACTGCCAGGATAGAGCAGGGTTTAGGGCTGTTGTGCATAGGGTCGCTATGAGTCACAAATGACTCGACGGCACATAACAACAAACAACAACAAACTTGTCTAATTGTAAAGATTTTTTCCTTTATGTTAGGGTATAATCCATACTGAAAGCTATAATCTTTGATCTTCAATGAGTGATTCAAGTATCTTCACTTTCAGCAAGCATGGCTGTACTATCTGCATACTGTAGATTTTTTATGAGTCTTCCTCCAGTCCTGAAACCACAGTCTTCTTCACAATCAGTATATAGATTGATAGTTATGGTAAAAAGTACAGCCTGATGCACACCTTTGCTGGATTTAAGTCTTTGTTCTGTTTGAATGACTGCCTCTTAGTCTAATGTTCTACATGAATTCAATTAAGTGTTCTGGAACTCCTGTTCTTTTTCAATGTTTTCTATAATTTATTATGGTCCACACAGTCAAATGGCTTTGCATAGTCAAGGACAAATGATTAGTATTAAGCTACATAAATAGCATGGATGTCCACTAGAATAGGGGTTTGAGCACGTCCAGGGACCAAAATAAAAAGCGCAAACCCAGCCCGTTACGACTGAGTTCATTCTAACTCTTGGCACACCCACCAGAATGTCAAAGTATTTTAAACTTAATTATCAGGATCCCAGTACCTTTCTAGGCAAAATATGCCTAGAAAAAAAAGAGAAAGCTTTATTTAAAAACTTGTTTTTATATGCAAAGTACATCATTGTGGATGGTAAAGAGATTAAGATAGTTAACAGTTTTAGTTTACATGGCTCTACAATCAACACTCTTGGCACCAGCAGCCAGGAAATCAAGACATGAATTACATTGGGAAAATCAGCTGTGAGGGATCTCTCCAAAGTACTGGAGAGCAGTGATGTCAGTGTGGAGACTAAGGTGCGCCTGATCCACAATTGATTCACAATTGCTTGCTATGCATCAGAGAGCCGGACAATGACTAGGGATGATAGAGAATTGATTCCTTTGAGCTGCGGTGCTGAAGAAGAGTGTTGCGTATACCATGGACTGCTAGGAGAACAAACAAGTTCGCCCTGGAGAGGGTGAGGCCAGGTTGCTCTTGGAGGCAAGGATTCTGAAGCTCTGTCTGACATACTTTGGACATACTGCAAGGCAGGATCAGTCCTTGAAGAGGGATGTCATGCTTGAGAGGGTGGAAGGACATCAAAGGAGAGGAAGACCCTCGATGAGATGGATTGATTCAGTGATTGGGGTAATGGGGGTAGGTGTGTTGGAGACAGTAAGGTTGGCTCAGGATAGAGCAAGGTTTAGGGATCTTGTACATAGGATCGCTATGAGTAGCAAGTGACTCGGCAGCACATAACAACAACAATAATGGATATGCTTGTTGTTAGGTGCCGTTAAATTGACTACTGTTCATTGCAACCCTGTGAACAACAGCTCTGAACCTTGCTCTATTTATCTCCATCCTCATGAGCTGGGCCATGCTCACGCCCATTGTTACAGTCACCGTGTCAGTCCATCTTGTTCAAGGTCTTCCTCTCTTTCTCTGAGCCTCTATTTTACACAGCATGATATCTTTTCCCAGGACTGGTCTCTCCTGAGTATAAATGTTTACTGAGAACATAACAATATTAGAGAATTTGAAAAATCAAATAATCTATGATCCTTTTATTTTGAAATTCTGTTATTCTGAAATAACTATTGTTGCTTGTGTGTGTGTGTATGTGCACACTGGGTCAGGGGGGTGGTTCTATTTCTCTGTAGTAGTCTTTAAAAAAATACATTTTATAGCACAACAAGATAAAGGTAAATAATCCAATAGAAAAATGTGCGCAGGGTATGAAAAGACACTTCACCCAAAAAGACATTCAGATGGCAAACAAGCACATGAAGAAATGTTCAAAATCCCTAGCTCTGAGAGAGTTGCAAATCGAAACAACTATGAGATATCATCTCACCCCAGTCAGAATAGCAAAATTTAACAGAACAGCAAGCAACAAATGCTGGTGAGGTTGTGGAGAAACTGGAACACTTATTCACTGTTGATGGGAGAGTAAAATGGTACAACCACTGTGGAAGGTGGTATGGCACTTTCTCAAAAAGTTGCAAATAGAGATACCATTTGACCCAGCAATTTCACTACTGGGAATATACCCCAAGAGACCATAAATGACATCCAAGCAGATATATAGCACACTCATGTTTATAGTGGCTTTGTTCACAATAGCAAAGAGCTGGAAACAAACTAAGTGCCCATCAACAAACGAATGGATAGAGAAGCTGTGGTACATTCACACAATACTATGCTGCATTGAAAAACAAGGAACTCATGCAATATTATTCAAAATGGGTGACTCTGGAGGACATTATGTTGAGTGAAGTATCTCAGTCACAAAAGGACAAATATTGCATGGCGCCACTATTGTAAAACAGGACTGACCTTGGTGTTGTGGAGAGACTGAGAAAGATGGGTTCAATAATGTATACTGCATTGAAACAGATGAGGGAGAAAACTTTTTAAAAGGGATATGTGATTAGGTATTTTTGTCATGACAGGAGTCTAGAGCGAAGGCTACATGGTGGAGTGGACCTGGGGGAGGGTTTGTAAAACAATGAAAGAATTTGTCTTTTACTTTTCCAATAGGGTAGTATACTAGGGGGGGAAGGTTGGGAGGGGAGAAAAGTGAAACAATGAATGAATGGAAATCCAAAGTCTCTGTAAATTTTTACTGAAATTAATAGTAAATTAAAATTTTTGTTAAAAGATGCAATTTAAAAATCAGTGGAATGACACAAGGTACAATGGGGATCTACTTTGCTTCTATTACCCTGTCATACAAGTTTCCATTTCCTGACAATTATGACCATCTTATTTACCTAACATTTACTGAGTTAGCATGAGCCAGAGCGAGCTGTGGTGGTGAAATCCGTAGAGAATTGTGCTGCTGACCCAAAGGCCACACCTCTCTGGCAGTTCGAATCCACCAGGAGCTCCGAGGTAGAAAGATGGGTCATCTCCTCCTGTGAGATCCACAGCCTCCAAAACCCTGCTTGAAGGAGAGCTGTGACTCAACAGTGAAAAGAGAGTGAGAGAAAGGGCGAGAACATAACGAGGTTAGTCAAAGCATTTAGTGTGTATTATCTCCTTGAGTCTTCACAATGACGCTTTGTGACAGGGGCCTTGTTAGCCACACTTAACAGAGAAGCCAGCTGTGGCAAAGAAAGTAACATTTGGAGGCCGACCACACTGCCTCTCTACCAGGTTCCTGCTGAAGTTTCCTTCTCCTTTCTAGATTTGACATCCTTACCTTTTGAGCCATCTTTAGTGGCAGAAAGGCTCCTCACCACACTGGTCCCACAGGCAGGTCTGGCTCCTCAGGCTGGTTAGATGTAAGTGCACAGCCGTGTTACTTGTCCATGGAAGGTTGGAGCCAGACTCTCAGCCTGTGTGCTCGGTACCAAGCATGTACAGCATAGACAGAGGGGCACTGGTTTTGACCTAAAGCCCCTGAGCTGCAATAAACAGCGTGTGATCTCCAAACCTCTCTGCCCCTCACAGCTCTTGCGAGCCTGGTGATTAATGCGGAGAGAAGAGGAGGTAGGCATTTGCAGAGTTCCTAGCCTGGCTAGATTAGGAGGTCCTAGGATATATCCTAGGCCTCTGTGTTGATTCACACTCTGTGATACTATATAAGGTCTCTGAGGTTATAAATCTCAAAGAAAAGAGACTGTTCAGCCATCTTTCTCCCAAAGAGAGGTTAGTGCATCCGAACCACCAACCTTTTGATTAGCAGCACAGCATGCTACTGACTATGCCACCAGTGCTCTGATTAGGAGGGCCTGGTGAGGAACCAAAATGGTCTTGCCTGGGTCATCATGATATGAAACAGCTCCAAGGTTTGCAGTGGGGCTGACAGTGGTTCCAGCAGCACCAGATAGAAGATGATTAAGTTCTGTCCCAGGATGTGCTGAGCAGTCGGAAGAGCCAGTCTCCAAGAATTTTCCAGGTGGACAACACAAACTCAAACTGAAAGCATGCTGTCTGTCAGCACGTCAGTTCCAACTCATAGAGACCCTCCATCAGGATTACAAGCTATACATCTTTATGGGAACAGACTGCCCATCTTTCTCCAGTGGAGCAGCTGGTGCATTTGAACTACCGACCTTTAGTTTAGCAGTACAACATGGAATGCACCGTACTACCAGAGCTCCTTTCTACAGCACAGGATCCTGCAAACTCCTCCACTTAGAGTAATAATAATAGTGAATAGATTGATAATAGACAACTCAGTAGGGAGCTCTGCTGGCTTAGTGGTAAGAAGCTGTACTGCAATCCCAAAGGCACAAGGTTCAAATCCACTGGCTACTCTGTGGAAGAAAGATGGGCAGTCTCCTGAAGACTTCCTAGAGGGTCAGCTACGAGTCTGTCCCGACTCGACGACACACAGCAACAATAAGAAGTCAGCTCAATAAGGATTTAACATGCATTAGGCACTATTCTTTGGAAGCAGGAGTGGCATCCACTTCCTAAACAACATGCCTCCGGAAACTATGAACTTTGATAAATGTCAATAGTTACAGAAAGGTTTCAGGCCTTTTGTTCATAGGGTCGCTATGATGCATGCTTGACTCAAAACCAATCAACAATAACATTAACAACAGGCACTATTCTGGAGTGCTACGGGAGGAAAAAGAGAAGAATCTTCAACAGGGAAGAGACCTCCTGGCAGGTATGAGACTTCCATGGCAAGTACGTCCTTGTGCAGCCCTGGATTTGGTTAGAGAATGTGAAGGGACAGCTTTTCTTGTCCTTCATCTGGCTCTGATCACTAGAAGGGAGTGTCAGGGTCGATGCCAGGTAAAATTGCCAAGGTCGCTATACTTGACCTTAACACCTTCCTACCTTTCTGGTCTCTTTGGCTCAGCCCTTCATTTTCACTCAGGGCTGAAAAAGAGAAACAAGAGAGAATAATCGGATGAGAGACTTCAGATTGAAGTGTTAGTGTTGAGTGGGTTCTCAATATGTTACCCTTCTGAGGGAATTTGATTCAAGATAAAACTTTTTCATGTGTTGGAGACCAAAGTGCCTCTATGCAAAGATTATTTTTTTTTTTTGGGTGAGAAGCATCTTGCTGTCCCTCAGATTACAGCCTTGAGGCCAGAAGCTCCTCCATCTCTGTGGGATAAAAGCAGTAACACAGACACATAAGGTCCTCTGTCTCCTCATTTCCTCTCTTGTGAAATGAGAGTGACGGTAGTATTTGCTGCAGAGGGGCATGTGACAATTAAATAAGAGGCTACATAGGAAACTCTTGGAATTAAACCTGGATGTTAGTCTTCAATATGTGTTCGCTATTATGATTACAGGGAGCAGGAGACATAGTCTGTAGGAAGTTGTACTTCTAACCCAAAGGCTAGGCTTCTCTGGTGGTTCAAATCCACCAGCAGCTCCATGGGAGAAAGGTGGGCAATCTGTGTGATTTACAGGCTCAAAGACCTGCTGGAGGCTCTGCTATGAGTTGGTTCTGACTCAGTGGAAATGAGTGATTATGATTACTGTGAATTGTTATTTTGATTACAGGACAGGCTCGAATGTATATGCCGTTTTATACTCACAGCTCTCTCTGAAGTGTTATTGCTCCTGTTTTATGAATAGACAGAGGGAGTTGAGGGCATATAAATGTGCAGCTAATTAAGTGAGCTGGAACAGGGCCTCCACCAGGGAAGCTCAGGCAAGAGGAGTCCTCTGTTTCCTCAGCAGAGGTGTCACAAAAGACCACAGTGGACAACTCGGCTGACCTGGAGGACGCAAGAGAAGCCCAGAACCAGACTCGCCACTGGGACATGTCATCAGCCTAGGAAAGGATGCATCTCCACCTACAAGGATGTACTTACTCGCCTTCATGCCGCTTCTGGGAAAACGCTCATCACTGCTAACCAACTCCTTGTCTTCCCAATGGGGAGCCAGGGCTGCTGTTTATATTTCCGACTCATAGAAAAGTAGAACAGTGTCATGAGCCCCCAAGTAAATCTAGTACATGCCACTAAAAGGTAAGGAGTCTTTTGACATAATCATATGCCATTATCTCATCTCGAAAGAACAAATCCCTTCTATCAACAAATATCTAGTCAATATATAAAACTTCCTCGTTGTGTGTGTGTATATGTTTTGTATATTTGGATTAGGACCTAACTGGTTTATATTCCTTGGAGAAGGACATTGCTTGGGAAGGTGGAGGGTCACTGAAGGAGAGGAAGACCCTCAACCAGGTGGATTGATACAGTAATGGCTACAATGGGCTCTTGCGTGTCAGGAAGTGTGCGGATGGCACAGGACAGAACAGGGTTCAGAGTTGTTATTCTTAGGGTCACTATGGGTAGTACTTGACTCAACAGCACCTAACAACAACAAGAAGCCTCTTTTTATATCCTTAGCTCCCTACTCCCACTTATATACACCTTAATATGTATCTGTTGAAGAAATCAAGTTGCTTGTTGGTTAGAGCCTCTCATGTTCTGACATCCCTGTGTTGTGAGGTTTTCTTCTGTGTTTCTGTAAAGTTGTCATCTGATTTGGAGGTGTGATCAAATTCACGTTTGGCATTTTAGCAAAAAAATACTGCAATGTGACTTGATGACCTATGTCAGCACAGCCATGATGTTTAGTATCTGTCCTTTTGTGATATTAGAAGCCACTGTGACCCTTGCTTTTTAGGGTTTATTACTTCCTCCCCTCTTCCCTATTTATTACCTGCAATGAAAAGAGAAACTTTCCATGATCAACTTTTTTGGTTGCCCTAACAAATCTCCAAGGTAAATGCTTGATTATTTCTCTTTATTTGCAAATTTGTACATTAAATGATGTAGTGCCTGTAATTTGCTCCGAAATAATCGAGAAGGTAGGGGAGTGGCGAGGGTATCCTGGAGTAAGAAGAGCTGTAAGCTCATTGCTTTCTATAGTGACTGACAGGTGCATTGGGATTTGCTATGCTAGTCTGCTTTGAGATGTATTTTATATTTTTTGTCTTAGAAAATGAGGTTTTTTAAAGTAAAAACTAATTAAATAATGTTGGGATTCCAGCATCCTCCCAAAGTGACCAATGCTTTTGTTTTGCTGGTTGACTTTATTTTCATGATGAACATATTGTGTTCAGTATGTGATTTAATCCACATTTTCCCAAGACACAGGAGACCGTCTTTCATGGTTATTACTGTTGTTAATTGGTTCCAAGTCATAGCAACACCAAGTCCGACAGAAGGGGACGCTGCCCTGTGCTGCGTCACTCCGACAGTCGTGGGTGCATTTGAGCCCATTATTGGAGTCACTGTGCATGCCCACGTCCATCTCATTTAGGGTCTTTTCTTTTTTGCTGACCCTTTATTGACCAAGCACTATGTCCTTCTCTGGCCTGGCCCTTTCTGATAACATGCACACATGATGTTAGATGAGCATCACCAACTCCCCTTTTCTAAGGAATATTCTAGTTGTGTTTCTTCCAAGTCATATTTATTCAGTCTTCTGGCAGTGCATAGATGTCCAGTACTCTCTGTCAACATCGCAATTCATAGGTGTACTTGACTTAGGGTCTGTTGTTCTGCGGGGTGTCTCTTCCCATTCCTGCCTGGCCTCCGTTACCTAGAATGATCTCTTTGAGCTTCCAGCTAGACTCTGTGGCCAGGAGCAGAAAACTCCTGCCCACACAGCCAGTGTTCTCTGCCACCCCCTACCCCCACTGCTGCCACACTCCCACCCCCACTCAAACAGGTGTCTCAGAGATGCTGTTGACTGGGTTGGTGGGTGGGTGGAGGGGGAAAGGAGATTAAAATCTAACTTTAAAGTCTCAGGCAGTAACTTGCTTGAGGCTGGCTCGCCCTCCCCAGCCTGGCCCCCAGGCTCAGAGCCAGGGAGAAGGAAAGTGGAGGGCAGTGGGAGTGTTCACTATCTCTATCTATCTATATTTAGGCAGATTTAATCTTGCAGACTAAATCAGAGAGATACATTCAAGGAGTTAGGCATGGGGGAACCTCTGGTTCCCATAGCTTTATCTAATCTCCTAAAGTAGTGGTGGTGCACACAACAGACAGAGCCCTCCAGAGATAAAAATCGAGCCCCCACTCAGCACAGCTCCCTCATGAGAGAAGGCCCAGAGACCTGGCCCCGTTAAGGTTACTGCCTCAAAAATCCCAGGGGGCAGCTCTGCTCTGTCACATGGAGTCATTCATTGTCAGTTGAAATAGGTACCTGATAGCAACAACAGCAGAGTCAAGGCCAGAAGCAGCATTCAGATATGTGAGGCATTACTGCACGGAAGACAGAGCAGATGTCAGAGAGCCAAGGTACGATCTGTGGGGCAGGCTGACAAGGAAACCAGCCGGCCGTGGAGTGTGGGGCTGCCTTGTGAAGTCCCCCTTCCTGGGAAGAGTCCCAAATGATGGTGGGCTTGTCACTGCCTCTTACAGAACAATGGGGTCCTTTGGGTCAAAGAGAAAGCATGGAATTGTGTCTGACAGAGTGGAAAAGACTTGTGACACGAGGTTAGGAACCAGCTGTGTGAATTTGGCCAGGCCCCTTTCTGCCTTTTAAAAATTTCTATAATGGGGCTAATAATCACCCTTCACTCTCGAGGCTGCTATAGGTGAAGGGAGCTGGTGAGCTGAGAACCTCAGTGAAGCCTTATGTAAGGGTTTGGTTAAATGGTCTCTAGCCACTATTCTCTCACAAGTGTGGGGTCTATAGGTAGGCAGGGAGCAGACACAGCTGTCCCCAAGACAATGGCCAGGGTGCAGTAGCCTCTTTGAGATGCAGGCTGGGTGATTGAGTCCAGGGAAGAGAAAGGAACCAGGGAAGGAAGAGCCAGCCTCTCTCCCCAGTTCACTTCTCCTAGGTGTCCATTGCTACCCCAGTGAGGACACAGTGGATAGGTTCTGGGAAGGGGGCCCCAAAAAGGTCATAAGAGGGGATCTGGATTTGTAACTATTAGTTTTCAGGATCTCAGAATAAAACGCCTTGTGTGACCATGTGGTTGATTGCTGTGTGACATTGAGTCATAGCGACCCTGTAGGACAACTAGAAACTGCCCCGTCGGGTTTCCTAGGCTGAAGTATTTACCTCAGGTCCCCGATGTCTTATCTCCCTCAGAGCCACTGGTAGGCTTGAACCACAGCCTTCAAGTAAGCTGTGCAACACTTAATTATTGTATAATCAGGGATCCCGCATATGAATATAGAAGTGTATATGTTGATTAAAAAAAAACAAACCACAACACACAACTCATCAAAAAGAAATGGTGGTAGATGCCTGAGGAGTCAGCACTTGGTATTCCACCCCCAGACCAGGCTCTAGAATGTTTGTGTAACCTGAAGGACAAAAATGTTCAAGTCTAGGAGCAAGCAAGCAGAGGAGACTGAGAGACTAAAGTGAAAGCCCCAGTGTGTGTCCCCAGTCCCTGAGGTCAGGCCTCATGGGGTCTAGATAAAGGTACAGAGGAACCTTCTCCAGGAGATGGAAGGCTTTGGTGACAAGGCCCTCCAGGTACTCATAGTTTCTGATTGTTATTGTGTACAACTGATCAGAACTGACTCATAGCTGAACCTCCAGCAGATTTTCAGAAGCAATAAATTGCAAGGAAAAAGACTGCCAATCTTTCTCCCACAGAGCAGCTGGTGGATTCAAACCACGTACTTTGGGTTGGCAGCACAGCACCTTACCCCTAAACCACCAAAGCCCTCTCACCATCTCTAAGGAATAGGAAAGAGATGGGCAGTCACCCTTTCCAGAGCATACGTGCATGGAGAACTCCTCCAGACTCCTCCTGCCCCTATGATTTGTACTCCTTTAAAGGAGCCTGTGAAAAATTAAATTCACAAGCTGAGAAGATTATAACAACAGCAAAATCACAGTAGAAGAATGATGTCCTCTTCAAATCGACTGTAAAATAGTATCGTCATCTCTGTTGTTACTGTCTATGTGAAAAAAACCACAATTTTGCTTTCTTAATTTTGCATTGAAATGTTGTTTTTATCTATGGTTGACTTGAAAATGACTTAAAGCTGACCATCCATCAGGTTTTCAGAGACCGTAAATTGCACAAGAGGAGACTGCCCATCTGTCTCTCAAGGAGTAGCTGGGGGTTTGAACCACAGGCCTTTGGATTGGTGAAATTAATTTTGTTAGACTCTCAGGTGCAACATTAATTGTGCCCATGTGTGCAAATACACTTAACAATTGATATTGTCTGTCCTGGGTGGTGTAATTGGTTAACGAACTCAGTTGTTAGCCAGAAGGTTAGAGATTGGAGTCTACTCAGAGGGTGCCTCAGAAAAAGGGCCTGGCAATCACTTTCCAAGCCATCAGCCACTGATAACTATGGAGCACTCTGACACATGTTGGGTCTTTCTGAGTAGGAATCAAATCCATGGCCATTGGTGTTGATGCATAGTTTTGCTGCTAAGAATACTGCCAACTTTTTAATTGTGAAATTTCTTTTGAAAGGAACATCATTAAAAATAGTATCTTTAGTAAAACACAGGTGAATAATGTATAGTTTAAGATTTTCTAAGAAGGGTTTCCAGGAAAAAGAAGACATGGAGAGAAGAGTAAAAATAATAAATAGATCATTCAACAGTTATGAAATTGGGGAAAAGTAATAGACAATCAGGGGTCAATCAGACATTGTGGCTGATTAATTAACGTAGTTAATATTATAAAAAGGAAGCTCTGATGGCTTAGTGGTAATGAGTTGTACCAATCGAAAGACACAGGGTTCAAATTCACCAGCTGCTCCATGGAACAAAGATGAACAAACTCCTCTCATTCAATTTGCTGCATCGGAAGGTCAACTTTGAGTCAGTTACAACTTGATGGTACGTAACAGCAACAAAGGTATAAAACAAATCGTGTATAAATGACTGAATGAAAAATCAATCTGATTTGTAAATTTCCATTCAAGTCACCAATAAAATTAATTAATTTTAAAACTTTCTAAGGCTATGAGACCCAAACAAAATCTGCTGCTAAGAGACCCTCCATTGGGTTTCTAGGACACGAAGGTTTTATAGGAGGAGAGTGAAAACAAGCCTTTGATTAGATTTCAATTTTTATATGTCAAGGAGACCAAAAAAAAGATAGGTAAGAATGTGGATAATTGTAGTAATCATCTAGGAAAAGGGTGGACAGCCTGGCTCTCTGAAGTGTTAGGCGGAGATGTGAAATGTAAAGGAAGTGAGGGAGGGAACCAGAGGGAAGTCTGGGGGAAGAATATCCCAGGAGATAGAAAAATCAGGTTAAAAACCCACAGGGGGAAGCTAGCCGGGATTATGTGAGGAACAGCAAAGATGCTGGTGAGGCCAAGTGTAGCCAGCAAGGGGAGAGTGGACAGCTTCCCAGTGGCCTTAGGTTTGTGTCGCTTTCGTCGACATACCGCAAGGGGAAGGATGGAATTGGTGAGAAGCTGTTGAATAACCCAGATGACAGTGACTTGGTCTGGTAAGAGAGCACCAGAGATGGATTCTGAAAATACTATTTGGTTGAGCAGCACGCTGTTCTCACAGATAAACTATTAAGTGAGGAGATGGGGGGAAGGAGCTAATTCTACCATCTGGGTTTGTGTTGTTTTGTTGTTATTACTTTGGTGCTTTGAAGAGAATTGCAGTTTACTGAAATGAAGATGATTTCTGTGGAAGGACAGACAGATGAGAAATAGGGAGTTCAGCTTAGCATGCTAATGCCACGTTGTCCCTCGGAGACCTCAGGGGACATCTGAGTTTGCATTTCAGGGAGAACTGGGGCTGGAGATATAAACAGTGGGTCAGCAGCAACAAGATATTTTAAAGCTCTGAAAATGCATCCTATCACCAGAGGATTGTGTTACTAACCAGAAGGCTGTGTGTCTCCCCAAGTTCAAATTCACCAGACGCTCCAAGGGAGAAAGATGGGCATTCTCCTCCTGTTAAGATTTACAACCTTAGAGACCCGATGGAAGGTGGCCATGAGCCAGAATCTACTCCATGCCAAAGCGTCTGGATTTGACTTAGTCTAGAAGCTCCATGCAAAATCTGTGTGCTCTGAGTGACGTTGCTGATATATGAAATATTAGTGTCATCACGTCCAGCATCACAGCACCATGCAAGCCACCACTGTATGACAAAACCAAAGCAAACCCCCACCAAACCCCAAACTCACTGCTGCCGCCTCACTGGGATAAAGTCTTAGCTGACTCTCCATAGGGTTTCTGAGGTTGTGAAGCTCATGAGAGGGAGTCCTGGTCGTCTAAACCATACAGAGCCATGCAGCTAATCAACAGGCCAAACCTCTCCAGCAGCTCAGATCCACAGGTGGCTCCAAGGAGCAAGAGGAGCATTCTCTTCCCGTGCAACTTACAGCCTTAGAAATATGCTGGAGGGTCAGCTAAGAGGAAGTTCCAACTTCACCCCCTGAGAGTTAAGAAACCGCACAAGTGGAGATTGTCTATCTGTCTTCTGATGAGCCACACTTGTGGATTCAAACCACCAGAGAGGCCTCCGGTTAGTAGTGCATTTAGCCCCTATCAATTTGTTGATAATGGTTTAGCAGCAGGCAAGGGAGATGGGGAGAGAAGAGGTGGTTCCTAAAACCTCTGTTTCCCCTTATTGGTAGCAAGGTTGGAAACAAGAGCCCTTCCTGGGCGTTCCTGATCTGAGTCCCCCAGATCAGCCCAGTGAAGTGGGCTTCCTGTGTAAACCGCAGAACTTAATAGAAGGAAGAAGCCTTTACAACAGCTCCTGCAGGGTTGCCAGGGGGCTGGTTTGAGAAGCCTTCGCATTAAACTGATTGATGGTGTCTCCGTGTCTGGGAGAGGTGTTTTGGCTGCATGTCAGAGCACCCGTCAGAGAGGCCGGCGCTAAGAGAGGTTTGAAAAATGATTTGGATGAAAAAATTGACTCTGTTCAATAATAAATTATAATGATGCTTTGTATTTATAGTGCATCCTTCAACTCTTGAGGGAGCTCCGAGTTCTTTATGGATATTAACTCACCTCTATCACAGGAGAGAAAAGATAATTTTGTCAATTCGATATTTTTGTGTCTTTCCCCCGCCCCACTCTTACAGTGGAAGAGGAGGTTAGCTGTTACAGAGGTATTTTCTTGTATTTATTTGGAAGCAATAAATCTTTTCTTTTTCCATTGGAAATGTTTTCTTATTGGATTCCACATAGGAAATTAAAAATGAATAGGGAGGCAGTGTGTATGTGTGTGTGTGTGTGTGTGTGTGTGTGTGTGTGTACGTACGTGTATGTGCATTTATATCTGTGTGCCTATAGTAGCTACATAAATATTTCATTTTTATGGTCTAAACCATCTCCTTCAGTTTTCATGAGCAAGAATTTATTAGCTACTGAATGCTAGGGCTATTATTATTTGCCTTTGCACCTAAATGATTTAAAAGTCAATTATGAATTGGTGAAGGGGGTTGGAGAACTGTGGCGTGTAATACAGCTTCTGCAATTTCAATTTGTTGCCAAATGTCTGGGATGAGGAAGTGTCCAGGATGGGAAATAACCCAAGATGTGCCATTCTGTTATTAAACCTACCAGACAGAGGCCCCAGGTCACTGTGCTATGAGCACCCTTGTTGGGTTACAGCTGAGGGCGTTAGGGGGACAGAGGGAGCACATGAAGGGGAGTTTACAAGCAGACACAAATCTAAAGACTAAAGCAGATGCCCAGAACTTCCCACAATAGCCACTAAAACCCAGGAAAGCCCAGGGAGAAGCTGGTGGTAGCCAACTGCCCCCAAGACTTATGTGCGCGTGTTAAATGTCCAGCAACAATCAGACATGCCCCAGCATGCCCAGGGTCTGCCACTCTGCCCACAGCTGCAAAACGACCCACTGCCCTGTCACAGAGGCAGGAGAGCACACTGGAGGGAGGTAATAACCCAAGGCCACTAAATGATCTGACTAGAATATTCTCCCTTGGAATTCATGTCCCTGGAACGTTCCAAATGGAGATGGGAGTTTCCGATTGGAAAAGAAAAGGGGTGGGGGGAGTCACAAGACTCAATTCATGCACAAGGTCTTTGTGACCTGTTTGCTAAATTGCTGGCAAAAATCAGATTGTGTTAGCCTCTGAATTAGCCAGGAGCAAAAGATGAATCATTGTGAACAAGCTCAGAGCTGACAATAAATTTTAAACAGTGAAAGCACCAGCAGTGAGCATTCGTAATAAACCCTCTATTGCCTCCCAGTTCTGGTCTGGAAGTTGAAGAGGATAAAGTATTGTGGAACTCTTTCAGGAGCTGAACTCCTGATATTTTTACATGTTAATTGGCTAATCAAGGTGCTCTGGCCAGGCAGACACTTGAATCCTGGCTATCATTCACTCTGCTTCATAATAGTTCTCCTATCTTCAAACATTCCTGTACAGTATTTCTTAGGGTATAAATAGAGTCTTTTGTGCTAATCCAAATGGCCGAGACTCTTTGGCAGTTCAAATCCAGGGGCACTGGACAGATGGACAATTTCTTCCCATGTGATTGGAAACCTAACGGAGGGACAGCTATGAGCCAGTTCTGACTCAACAGCAGTGAGTGGATGTTAGGTAGGTGTGTGCGTGCGGTTGTCACTGGCCATTGAGCATGTTCGGACTCCTGTCCACTTCACCTCTTACGCGACTCCGAATCTCTTCTCTAGTCTCTAGTCTTTCTTTCCCCTCAACAATATTTTCTGGTGTTTTGTGTGGTGAAAGGGTATGCAACTAATTAGTTTCCAATTTTACAGCTTCCACACAGATTGCTCAGTGACATTAGTCAGGTTTGTCACAGTGTGTCAGCCTTCTCTTTCAGTACGTTCTGTTTGTACCCCTTCTAGTTTCCCCGTTTCCTGATCATCTCATCTTCAGTTTGTAGTAATCCTATTGATGGTTTTAAATTAGCGTATCTATCTCACAGGCCTTCATTTTGCACGTGACTCCTCTGTTTTGCTAAAAGGCAACCTGTTGTTGTTGTTGTGTATTATTGAGTTAGAACGTACCCATAGCTGGACCCTCTGGTAGGTTTTCAGAGGCAGTTAATCGCACGGGAGGAGATTGCCCTTCCTTCTCTCACAGAGCAGCTGGTGGACTTGAACTGCGTGCCTTCAGGATTGCAACACAGCTTCTTGCCACTAGGCCACCAGAGCTCCCGAAAGGCAACTAACCTAGGGGGATGTAAGTTTGTTCCTAGCTTTACAGAGAGTCTGGGGATAATAGTCTTGGTAGTCCTCTGTTCTCTAATGTCCAGTGTGCCTGGCTTTTAAAAAAAAATAAGAATTTGAGCTCTTCTTCATGTGTCTCTCCCATCTTTTCCAATTATTGTGACCCTGGTCAGAGTGGTCTCTGGTGGTAGTCGGGCACCATCTCGTCCTTGTTGTCTCAGAGTAGATGATGTTGTGTCTGTGTAGACTTATTTGCTCTCTGCACTTTCAATTACCTTCATGCCATTTTGTTCCTGGTAAAGAGAGACCTCTAGTATGTCTTAGATAGCAGTTCACAAGCTTTTAAGACACCAGGTGCTACTTATGTCACTGGGAAGCAGATCGTGACTTTTGTCCACTATGTTAATGCCACCTGACTGAGTGGTCCTATGAGTTAACGGCCGGCATCTTCAAACCGAAGAAACTAATCCTGGAAGGTGTTTGGCTACGTTTGGGGGATATTGATCTATATTTGCGTCTTCAGTTAGTATATATGCCTCCACCTACATAGTTATATTTACATAGAGTGTGTAACGTATCAGGCTGCTGACCGAAAGGTTAGTAGATCAAATTCGCCAGCCAGGAGGAAAGGTTTCCAGCCTTAAAAAGCTGATGGAGGGTCTCTTTGGGTTGGAACTGACTCAGCAGCAGTGGATTTGGTGTTTTGGTTCCATCAAGTTCTCAACAAGTGCACACTGTGCCTCCCAGTATACCAGCATGCCTGTGTCCATCCGTATGTGCTCAAAACTCATTCAATTGGTTCTAATTTTTATGGAAGCCATTTACTAGGTTTTTCTTGATATGTGTGTGTATAGGATGTGCATATACACACATACATACATACGCGTGCACACGCACACATACAGGAATCTCGGGTGGCCTAGAGGGTAAGGAGTTGCTTTGCCAAGCTAAAGGCAAGCTGTTCAAATTTGCCAGCTGCTCCAAGGTAGAAGATAGGCAATCTCCTCCCGTGGGATTTACAGACTGAAAACCCACTGGAGGGGCAGCTATAAGTAACTTCTGACTCAACAGCCAAGGGCTGAGTTTTTGTTAAGCATATATGCTTTCTCTCATAAATAAAATTGACATTTACTTACAAATGAGAGTGACTTTTGAAATGGAAAGAAAAAAATCAAGACCAAAAAAGAGAAACTATGCTATAGGTTAATCTCTAATTGAAAATTTCCCTATGTTAGTTCCAAATTCTAGTGTTAAAACAAAGAAAGTAGTGCAATTTAAAAATGGCCTTAAAGTTAATATACAAATCCTCCTTGTATCTGGTCAGTCCAAAGGCAAACTGATCCTTTTTTATTTTCTTAGAAGTTAGAGTTATCTCAAGTGAATAGTCTGAAAATTGTGGGGGTGGGAGAGGTTTTTCCATGGGTTAATTTATTTGATTTTCGACACTCCTACGTGTAGGATTGGTACCAATAATGAGATCTGCGCGGAGCCACGTGTTTCAAAACTGCAACCCAAGCCCCCAATGAAGTTAATTAAGTCTGAGTCTCGTGTTCCACAGCCAGTTGATGCCGGAATAAATCTAATAGGCTGTCAACAGGCTGAGCCAGAAGAGTGGAGCTCCAAAGAGGAATTTCTATGCAGTAAATATCACTTAAATTCCTCTCAAAGTTGGAGCCAGTGTCAAAGCCCAAAAAAGCAATATTCCCAGGCAGCTGCTGTCAGGAGCGCGTGTGTGCATGGCCATGTATCATCTGAACACTCAAATTAGCAGAGAAGGAAGATAGTGAGTTAATATCACCCGGCTGACTGCTCGAAGAACTGCTTTACCATAGCCAGAGAAATATGGAGGGGGCTCGGCCAGCCATCAGTGCCCTCCAAATGGTTAGAATTTTCTGGCCGCCTGGGCTAGATAAATAATTCCTGCTGTGAAAGAAATAAATTGCCCCGAATATTCCAGGGAAGCCAATACTTTGGTTCTCCAGTGGCTCAGCTGCAAGGAGCTGTAAAAATACTTATAGGAGACTGGGAGAGTTGGGAAGTCTGTGGACCAGTGACTTCGTTTAATCTCACTGTCTCTGGTTTATGAATGCTTGGTCACACCTGTGAGGATGGCGTGGTGGGTGGGAGGGATTTTGTGTGTGAGGTCTTAAAAATATGATTCAGTGTCTGAGCTTGTTTTTGGAAGTAAGGGAAGGAGAGGAAAATGAAAAGTTATATATATATATACACATATACACACACACACACACCCCCCGAAAGAAAGAGAGAAAGACGGACAGAGAAACAAAGAGAGTGGGGAGTGGAGAATCCAGTGACAGAGAAACCAATAAAAAGGAAAAGAAAAAAGAAAGATAGAGAGGCTCAGAATAACGACATAGCTCTCAGAAGTTGCCGGCACCTGTTTCACAGAGCTCACACAAGCAGATAAGCTAGGGCATTCCTGGAGCCTTTTCAGTAACTGTCTTTCTGAAATAGTCTTTCCTTTTAAAAAAATTTTAAGACGTTTGGTCTTTAAAAGGGAGACAAACGATGTTTCCGGTTAATGCTGTCACTCTCAGTCCCCAGTTGTTTCAGAGTCAGAACAGCCATGGGCAAAAAAATTCTTCTCCCCTACCCCATCTTCCCACACTCACCCCTGACCTCTCAGATTTCTGCCTTCAGAAAAGGGGTAGACTGAGCCAGAGGCTAAATTAACTTTAGGGTGTTCAGGTCGTTGGGAGCCAACCAAAGCTGGAGGTAGGTACCAGTCCAGAGACTCCCCTCCCAACCCCAGCTGCCTCAGGAGACCATTTCTGAGACTTTTGTTGAAAGAGAGGAGCCACCCCTGGAGATACTCTGAACTGCGTCCAAATGCCTCCTCCCCTGAAGAAAAACAGCGGTGTGGGGAACCCACAACGCAGCAGGGAAAACAGCCTCTGTCTTAAGTGTTTGTAAAAAGCCTGTCAGAAACTCTGGCTGGGGAAATAAATCCATGCCTTCAACATGGCACAAATTGGGAACACAGTAAAACTGCACTTCCTGCTGTGTTCCTGCCAAATCTTGGGCTGACTGGGGTTCAAGGAGAATGGCATCTGCTTGGGGAAAGGTAAAACTTGTTACTTCTGTTTATAAAGTAAGCGTCTCAAAGGAAGGAAACTTAAAAATAGCTTTCTAATTACCCGGTGAAAATAGAAATACTCTTGGTCACAGTTGGCATGCTCTGGGGGAAAACAATGCACAAACACATGGTATATTCAACTGCAGGGTGATTTTATTTTGCTTGTTTTTTGTTTTTGTTTGTTTGTACTGAAGCAATTAATTGGGCCTGAGGAGTCCTCATAGCAGAGTGGGTTGAGTAAGCGTTGGGCTTCTAACCAAAATGTGGAGAATTTCAACCCACCTGCAAGTCATTCCTGGAAGAAAGACGTGTCCATCTTCTTCCATAAAGAGTCACAGCCTCTGAAACTCCATGAGGGTAATTTTACTCTGTCCTATAGGACTGGGCCCGAGTCCATCGGAGACTGTGAGGATGGCACAGGACCGGACAGGGTTCAGTGTCGCTCTGAGTCATACTAGACTCAACAGTACCTAACAACAGGATCACTATGAGTTGGAATTGACACTCCAGAAGTGTGTCTGGTGGTGTGTTGGTGTTGGGATTTCTGTGGTATTGTCTTGTCTCATGTAATGAAAAGGACATCTCTAGCTGCAGTGTTAGAGTTCTCTTATTGTAGTACTCTCTAGTGCTTCTTAAATGGCAAATACAAAGATTATGAACAAGCAAACCAACCTTCTTTTCCTCTTCACCATTCCCCTGATCACCATAAGCTTCACAGGACGCAGTGCTCACAGAAAACACCCAAACGAAACACAGTTCAGGTACTAGCCTGACACCCTCCTGAATTTACTTGTTTTGGGAAATACATTTAGATAGATAAGAATCAAATGCAAACCAGTTGTTTCCATGAACTTAAAAAAAAAAAGGTTACATTTGCTTTTGCTCGACTAATAATGACTCTCTGCCTTTGGTATTCAGCTGATAAATTCACACAATTTTGTTCAAGTCCTAAATTAGAGGCTAAAAAGCAGACTTGAGAGAAAGGATTGCAAACCTACATTCTAGCTTCTAAATATCCCAGCAGATGAACTCCATCAGACTGGCTTTTCTTTTTGTGAGTGAATAACTGTGTATGTCTCCCATTTTAAAAAGAAATGATGACTTTTTCAGGTCTCTGTTTCCAGATATGAAGGGCTCTGGGTATTTGAAGTCAGATGGGAGGCAGGAATGAGTTCTGCTAATTGGATGCGTCCTGGTGCGTGGATAGAAAGGGCACAAGCTCCAGCATGGGTTTGGAGTTTACTGTCTGCACGTTAAGAGCGACTCCACGGCCCCAGGTCACAGGTCACATTGCAGATTCGGCTGTAATTCCCTGTATGAGCCCCGCACCTGAGTAGACCATGTGATCATTTTCGTTAAATAGCAAAAGCAGCTTATGCTCAGGGCCATGCAGAAATGCAGCCCACAGTCGCCAAGGAGCATTACTGTAATGATGGCCTTGAGCCTGCTCTTCTCCAGAGACAGTCCACTGAATAAAGAAGCCTCCAAATCCCTGGAGCTACTGGGCATGTCACCAGAGCCTACCAAAATGACAGGAAGTAGTTAAACAGGAGAAGGGTGGAGGAGAAGCAGGATAAGATGACAGAAGAGAAAATAGGTAAAGAATTAAAGAAATGCTGGAGGGAAAACATGAGCTAGTGTGTGAAGTGGATAACATGGGCAGGAGGGTCCCGAGGATGCCAGGCTTACAGCAGTAAGGCTGAACTTTCAAGTGCAGAGAATTTGTACCCCGTTCTGGTGACTGCCTGCATTCTCTTGACCTCTTAGAGAGATTCTCAGGGAGTCAAAATCTACTCATACTGACCCTCCAAAGAGTTTTTTGGGTAACTGTAAGTCACATGGGTAACTGTAAGTCACGTGGGAGAAGATTGCCCCCTTTTCTCCCTCAGAGATGCTAGTGAATTCCAACTGCCAGGAAGGTGCCACCTTTGCCGTTAGCAGCACAGCTCCCTGGATCAGAACCACCAGAGCTCTCTGAGAGAATCTTAGGTTGAGGGAAACAGCCTGGGTGTCTCCTTATTGTAAGTGGGTCACAGAGAAGGCCCTGGAAGGATTCTATCAAACCTCTCCGAACAGAGGCCTAGCCCAGCCCAAAGGGGTACATGTTTTACTCTTTGTTGGCTCTGCAAACAGAGCAGACAGTGTGTGTGTCCCCTCCCACACTCACTCCCACACACACCAGCCTATACCGACACACCTAGGAGCACCAGGCCTCCACCTGGTGTTGAAAGCAGACTCCACAGCTGTGTCCTCATTCCTGACTGCTCCAGCATTTGTTCCCTAAGCCACATGGGCCCATCTGTGCCTGGAAGGCTCAGGCCTCTTTGAGGACCAAGCTGTTTGGAAGGGATCCCAGGGATGCTGGTCTGTGACCGAACCACAGCCTGGCCCCTGCCCTGTGATGTGAAAGCAGAATGTTGGTCCTGAAGGGTGGGGAACACGTGTGCTTAGAGCAGGGACCCAGGTAGGAGGGTAAGCATGCCTCTGAGGCTCCCTGCTGACTGGCTGGTGGCCCTACCAAGTCCTTGAAATTTGTTGTTATTGTTGGATGCCTTTGGGTCGCTTCTGCTTCATAGCAATCCCATATGATGGAGCAAAAGCCCCATAAAACTTTCCTGAGTGGAAATTTTACTGAAGCAGGTTGCCAGGTCTTCCTCCCGCAGAGCTTGGGTGAGTTCAAACTGTCAATCTTTCTGTTATCAACTGAATGTTTAACTGTTGCACCACTAGGGATCCTTTTCTCTGTGATTTTTCCATGTTCAATGGCCCTTTTTTCTCCCAGGGCCTTTCATTGCCCTGTGAACTAGTCAAAACCAATCTCCACCTCAAGTAATCCATCAACCACTCCTGCTGCTGGCATGTACGTGGAAAAGGCAATGTAAATTCAAACCAAAGCCAAAGTGTTAACACACAATTAGAGGGGTAAGCCTGAAAGGCAGAAGGAGGGAAGCTCTGAAGACATTGACAATGTGCATCTACTGTTCTCTCTGATTTATTCCTACACAATATATTATAGAACTTAGAAAATTGGGAAATGCATCCAGAAAATGTAAATCTCACAAACCAAAGATGAAACTACTGTGGAGTGGTTGCTGTGTGTTCTTCTGATCTGTTTTCTTCGCTGATTTCTGTTTCTATCTATTGGTTAAAGCCTATGGTTGTTAACCCAAAGGTCAGCATTGGAAAGCACCTGCTTCTCTGCAGGAGAAAGAGGAAAGAGTCCGCTTCCACAGGATCGAGCTGCATTTTGATGGCAGCCCAGCAGGCTGGTCCTCAGCCCACAGTCACCTTGTCCCCTGTGTCACAGCTGCAACAGAGGCAGTTTTGTGGGACCTTTGATCCATGCAAAGTGCGTCATGGGCAAATGTTTGCATGGCTGGACACACGGCATATGGAGGGTTACGAAGCTCACAAACATGCTCCTGGGGAAGCCTTTCAGCTCTGGCCTGAGCTACAATCTGCTGTCCTCAACCTCAGCTCACCCCACTAATGACCTAGAGTAGGTAGTTTGGAAATGTGCCTGCATCTCTGTTGCCTCAAAGCCCGGACTCTGAAACAAGCAAGCAAACAAAAAAGCCAAGCTGGTTGCTGTGTAGTTGACTTTGACTCATGGCAACCCCATGTATGTCACAGTAAAACTTGATGCCATGAGGTTTTTAATGCTACTTTTTCAAAGTAAATCACAAGACCTTTGTTCCAAGGTGCCTCTGGATGGATGAGAACCTCCAACCTTTTGGTTAGCAGCAACTAAGTACATGGATCATTGGCTCCACTAGTGACTCAGAGCCCAGATGCAGGGACTCAGAAATCACTCACCAAAGGCTGCAGGCCAACCCAGCAGGAGATACAAGCTAGAAGCTGGGTCCTCATACCTGCATTCTTTTTTTCTTTATTGTAATTTCTCTGACTTTTCAAACACAGTAGTTCTCAGAAAACTCAACGCATAAACTGCTAAACACATAATCAAATTGCTCTGACACATGCAGAAATGTCTTGTTGACATAAAGCTCTTTTGACATCTTTTTATTTCTTCTCAACTGACTTTTGGAAAGATTAGGAGAACCCAACTTGAACACTGTCCTATCATGGGCCACCCTCGGACACAGCATCTCTGTCACACTAGATTAGGGAGAGAAGGTTGAAACACAGACTTGCCACTCTGGGCTCAGCCCCAGAGGCAAAGATTCAGGAGCAACACAATTTGACTTTTACATTTCTTTATTCATTCATCAAACCCTATGATCACCTTCTGCAGGCTTACAGCCAGTGGAGATTAAGGAGTTAAGAGTGAGTAAATAAATAAATAGATGAAATATGTCCCAGACCTCTTGGCTGTTAATTGTGAGAACAATGAATTGTTAATGGTGAGAACAGATCTTTTGTCAAATAACTAGTGAAAAAAAATATTCTGAGAATGACAATGCCTGAAAGACAGAAAGATTATCATAAAAAAAATTTTAAACAGAATACGAGCTGCATTTTCAAACAATATGCTTAATGTATTTCTTCATCCTCCAGATATCTTTTTGGGAAATACCTATAAATGTAAAGCCACGATCCCAGCTGTTTCTTTGAACAAAGGATAAATACACCAAGAGTCCAGAAGTCTGAGAACACAGAGAAATTAATGTCTTTTTGTGCTTTTTTAAGATTAACAATTTAAAAGAAAAATCAGAGGTACTTTTTAACCAAATCCTACACCGTTCTGGCAGTTTCAATCCACCAGCAGCTCCTCTGGGTGATTTAGAGCCTCCGACAACCCACTGAAGGGTCAGCTATGAGTTGTTTCTAACCTGAAGGCAATGTATTGCTGCAGGTTTGGGTTTGGTTTTTTTTCCCCAGCTGAAAGATATTTGGAGATTAAAGAAAATCATATTGAGCTAGTGTTTTTAAATGCATCTAACATTCATTCTGTTTATTGGCCAAATTAATCCATGATTCTCTTTCTTTTCTTTCTTTCGTCACTTAGAAAGAGAAGGAAGTCCCTGGATGGTACAAACAATTAACACACACCGAGCTGCTAACCAAAAGGTTGGTGGTTCGAATACATCGAGAAGTGCCTCAGAAAGGTCACAGACTTGAGGTCACAGAGCATAGTTCTGCTCAGGCACTTATGGGGTCTTCGTGAGTTGTAACTGACAGTAACAGGTTTGGTTTTGGCTTTATATTGGAGGCAAAAAAAACCCGTTAAGAATGAAGTAACTTCCCTAAGGGTATATACTTCATGTGAAAGCATTGGCCACAGAGCCCTTAAAAATTATCTCTGAGTTCTCTTGCAAGTCACAGATTCTTTAAAGGTAAAATGACAACGTATATTCACTTTAAGGCATTAATGACATTTAACAAATTAATTTCGTCTATTAATTTCACAGTTTTTCAAGCAACTATGTAATTACTTAGTCCTACAGAGGCCTAAACCCAGTGGTAGAAACAAAAGACCTGGAAACCAGGGTCTTTGCTTGTGAGCAGAATCTTTGGAGACACATTTAAGGGTGAGGCTTCCAAGGCAGCGGCCAGCACCTTCCAGGCTAGTCCTCAGCTAATGGCTGGATGTCAGACAAACACGGCTAGCAGAGAGAAAGAAATTCCAGAATAGTTCTCATTGGTGCGCTTTGAACAAAGTGCGTCTTTAGATAGCTGTGTTAGGTATGGCATGATAGCCACTCGAGATTACACCTGGACATAAAACGTGGGGGTTGAACAAAGACAGTGCTATGATTCTAAGTGATGGCTCACTCCAACCTGATTCTATAAGGTAGCACTGGGCAGCCTTCCCTCAAGGAAGAGAAGTAGCCCTGGATCCATTTGGAGACTTTCAGACCCACTCAGCCCAACAGGCAGTTGTTCAGCATGTGTAGTGGATGTGAAACTTATGAGGGGGCTGTTAAAGGGGCACTGGTGGTGTGGTGTGCATTCTGTGCTGGGCTGCTAACTGCAAGATTGGCAATTCTTATCTACCAGTCACCCTGAGGAAAAGAGATAAGGCATTTTCCTATTATAAGATACAGCTTTAAAAAACCCAATTAAAGGGTCACCATGAGCTGGAATCCACTTGGTGGTAGTGGGCTTGAGTTTTGATTAAAATGCACAATCTGTATGTGCTAGCAGCGATTGTAACTTCCCCTGTGGTGATTCTGATGCCAAATCTTGAACGGGCTTTGAAACATTGCTAAGGACTCTTATTTGGCTTAGATGACATGGTCCCAAAGCAGTTGCACTGCTGGCCCAGAGGTGGCACTTCACTTCTTTGGCAGTTCAAATCCATCAGCCCCTCCTCAGAAGAAAGATGAGTCGTTTGCTCCTGTCCAATTTGCAGTTGCGATAACCCAGTGGTGTGTCAACTATGAGTGGGCTCTCGACTGATAGCAATGAGTTGTAGACCAAAAAGAAACACCCTCTAACCCCAAAATTCCCTCAGCCACCATTTCTGTCCTATGTCAGAATTTTTTACTTCCGCATTTATTCCATAAATACTTTGCATTGGGTCCTAACTCAACTGAGAGGAAACTAGACAAAACTGGCCATAGCACCCCTCTCTTCACAGCCCTTCACTCTTGCTTGAGAATCCATCCACAGATACAGCCCTAGCTCTATCCAGAAACCTCTCCTCCACAAAAACCAAGCAAGCCCAAACTATCATCCAGTGATTCCAACTCATAGTAACTCTACAAGACATAGTAAATCTGTTCCGTAAGGTGTTTCAGTATAAATCTTTCCAGAAATGGACTGCCACATCTTCCTCCCATGGAGGGACTGAACCACGAATCATTCTGTGACTTTTAAGTGCACTGCACCACCAGGGCTCTCTAGAAATCCCCCCATTACAGAGGAAAACAAAACTCGGTGCTGTCCCAGTGGTTGGGCGTTTGCCCCAGGAAAGCCCTGAAACTGAATACGTGTGGGGCTCCGAAGTGAAAGCTGCTGTCACTTCTGAGAATGGCAGCTTTGACGACATTTGGAGTCCCCTGTGTCAGAGCAGAGAGACCCCCAGTGCTTCCTCCTTGTACTCTGAGGAAGGGGAGGCGCTCCGAAGGGGGAGCCAGGCACGCATCTCCTCTGAGGGGGCGTCTCGTGGGCCTGCAGACAGCCTGTGTTCATGGATGTGCAACTGAGGACGGGTAGCAACAAGCTTGTGAAGGATATGCGTGTGCCAGACATGCACTGGGGAGAGCAGAGCCAGCACCGTTGCCGTCCCATCACTGTCCCCGACCCACGCAGCCCGAGAGTGGCCCTCTTTCCTATCAGGGGAGGACCCTGACATCTGGGAAAGCGACCCGCAGCCCCCGAGCACCAAGAGCCCCGCCGCGACCCACGTCACAGTTTGACAGCTTGAGGGCTCCCACCCCCGGGTCGACTTCTCAGTCGCAGCGCAGAGGGCTGGGGGCGGCGCGGTTTGGGGGAAAGGGACCGCAAGTGGGGGCGGGTGCCTGTGTGTGAGCAGTGCGATGGGAGATAACCGGGGCCGGGATGGCAGCCTCGACAGGAAACCTCGAGCGAGAGAGAGAGAGAGAGAGAGAGAGAGAGAGCTGCTCTGCACGCCGGCGGGCGGGCGCGCGGGGGGCGCATGGCCGGGACGCGGGGCTGAGCCGCTTCCGCTGCGTCCTCACCCTGCTGCGTGATGCTGGTCCCGCATGCGCCCCTTCGCTGTGGAGGGAGAGACAGACCAGTGCCTGAGCCCACGGCGGGCGGGGGTGGAGGCGGGATCCCTGGGACCCCTGCAGCTCCAGCTCCAGCTTGTCCGCTTTCCATTGTGCAGCCTTAACACCAAGGACCAAGTATCTGGGGGCCTAGTGGTTAAGAATCTGCGCTGTAATCTCAAAGGCACCATGGTTCGAATCCACCAACTGCCTAGCGGGAAAAAGATGAGTAATCTCTTCTTATGCCATTTATTGCCTCTGAATATCCGCTGGAGGGGCAGTTGTAGGCTGGTTTATATTCGCCTGCGAGAACAGGTGTTGGCCTTGGGAGGCTCAGGCTTGTCTCTAAAATTCCGATCAACTGTTGCCTCTATCTTCTATCTGTGTATGTTTTCAAATATAAATAGCATTTCCTCTCCCACCCTCGGGGGGGAGCTTGATGCAGTGGAAAGCTACGCTATATGTGGCCCCCTTGCCTAGTCCGGGATCCTGCTGGGTGAGGAGCCTATAGTGGGGTTACAGAGGCCGGAGAGGCACTGTCCGTACTTGGTGAACCCCTGCTATGGGTACCATGGCAGGCAGGGAGGTCCACAGGTGTCCACTGTGGGTATGGGGAGCCCTCATTGGTACCTCTCAGCCGCTCAGGGCAGTCAGACAGGTCTCCCTCCCCTGGAGACGCTAAGGCTGCAGGTTCTCACTCCCTTTGGCCTCAGAGCCTCGCTTGAGTTCTCAAGCCGACTCAGACTCCGTGACCAGAAACCTCTATGGTTTTGGGAGAGTCTTCACCCTAGTGTTGGACTGGTTGACTAAAGGGTCTAGATCTCACTTCACCTGACAGGCGACAGGGGCTCAAGCTGGAGGTGGAACAAGAAGACTTGGTGAAAACATCTCTTTTCTGTGGCTTTGGGAAAAGGGACTAACAATCATGAGGAACGTTTTGCTTGTAGCAGTAATTGTTCCCCCCCCCCTGTCAATTTAATTCCGTTTCCAAAGTACAGTTGCCATGGAAATAACCTGTATATCCGAGGAATTGCCAAACACTGGCAAGTCATTGCCAGAAATGGAGTGCACTAACCAAGTTCAAGGTGTTTGCTAAACGGAGAGTCGTGGCCCCTCCGCTTTCTGCTTTGCTGAGAATTCTGCCAAACAAGCTTCCTTTGATTTCACAATCCACCTCCTTTATTTTCTTTTGACTGTTTGATATTATAAAAGTAATAGGTTTTTAAAGTCAGAGTTTCAAATAATACAAAAAGTTGCCAAGTGAAAAGTAAATAAAATTTTCCTGACTTCTTTCTTCCACAGAGGTAACTGAAGAGTTTTTTGCGTGGTAGTTGTTCTATATTTTTATGTCTGTATATGCAGGCCTATAAAATATATATATTCTTAAATACACAAACAAGTATTTGATGTATCAGTCTACAGCTTGCTTTATTTACCTTATTATCTTGGAAACTTTTCTCTAATGGTATATACAATATTGCTCTAGTTTTTGTTTTGTTTTGTTTTTGTTTGTAAATGTTTATGCTGTTTTTAGGGGTTTTGCTTCTGCAGATAATGATAAAATAAATATCCTGTACATATGTCTCCTCTTACTTGTTCAGGTTTATCCAGAGAATAAATTTCAAACCCAGGATTTGCAGAGTCTGAGAGTGTGCATTTGGAATTTTGAGAGAGAGCAAAATTCTGCCTAGAATTTTGACAGATTTCATCTAGTGAGGTTTTCTTTTAAATGGTGTCTAGTGTACAAGAACCTAATCTATTTTGTTATTGTTGTTTTTTATTTCTTTCTTGGTTTTTCAAAATTTATATTTAATTGAAAGTTTACAAAAAACTTGGATTTTCCTTCATTCACTGTTGCACATTTCCCCCCTACCCCTCCCAGTCGGCTTTTCTCTTTAAAAAGATTCTTTCATTGTTGCATAATTTCCTCCCCCCGCTCCTCAGACCACTTTGTTGTGCACCTCTTATTCTGGACTATTGTCATGCAAATAATACCTAATCATATATTTCTTTTAGACAGTTCTTTCTCTCATCTATTTCAGTGCAGTGTTCATTATTTATCGCCTCTTTTCTTAGTTTCTCCTTAACCCCCATGTCAATCCTGTTTTATAATAGCAGTATTATTCAGTATTTGTCCTTTTGCGACTGAAATATTTCACTCAACATAATGTCCTCTGGGGTCACTCATTCTGTATAATATTTTATGAGTTCCTTGTTTTCAAGTGCGGCGTAAATTCCATTATGTGAATATGCCACAGCTTCTCTAACCATTCATTTCTTGATGGGTGTTGTTATTCTTTAATTTTCATTTTATATTGGTTTGCTAATAAAATTCATGTACATCGTGCTTCATAGGATCCTACATTCACATTGTGTTTCATACAATCATTCCTATTCATAATATTTTCTAAAATTAGTCATCATTGAGCTATACCAACCATTACCAGATCCCCTTTGGATCTTTTCTATTTCTTTTACCTACCCCTCCCTCTACCCACCAAATTGTGTGACCTTGTGATTTCCCCCTGCCTATCCTTACATCTCTGCTTCCCCCACCCCATGGATCTTTATGCACATTTTACTAGTTATTTTTCTATTTCTACAATAATGGTTCAAGAACATGATGTGAGAGGAAGTACTATGTTTGGAAGAAGAAGAGTCTGGCAAGACCTGGCTTCTGACAGGTTATGTGCTGCATGACCTGAGGTAGGAAGTATTACTCCACCTTTCTGGCCTCCCGTCTCTTTATCTGCAAAGTGGAGCTATTAAGGTCTGCTAACGTGCTTCACTCAGCCATTATTAGGATCAAACGATATCAAGTATAGTAAGAATAGTGCAAACTGAAAATATTTGGTGCAGGCGTTTTATACAACCACTGTTACAGCCTCTGTCCCTGGAGGCAGCTGTGTGCCTAAGTCATCTATATCACCTATATCTACAGCATCTGTTTCTCTGTCATCTGCATCTGTAGCACCTCTATCTATAGCATCTGCATCTCTTGTTATATGACTTTATAGCATCTCTATCTATACCTGTTATCTATAATGCTGATACTATCTATGGCTAGCACACAAGCATTTACTAGTTAAATGAGCAACTTGTGTACTGGCTTTTTGGAGCTGATAGGCAGATAGGTGAAGGGAACTGAAACCTGCCAGTTGTTCATCAAGGAGGTCATTTGACGGTCACTGCACTGGGGGTTGCTGGGGTACCACAGCGAGCTGTGCTGCTAAGCCCAAGCTGTGAGTCTCCAGAGGTCCCAGTCCACCCGTGATTCCTCAGGAGAAAGATGGGCAGTCTCCTGCTGTTTCATTTATAGCCCTCGAATTCCTACAGAGTCACCATGAATCAGAACTGACTGGACAGCAGGAATCCGAGTTTGCATCGCGTTACAGAGTGCTGTCGCATGACATGATAGGCCTTGTTTCCCCATGAGAGGCCTGTATCTGTGTTTTTTTTCAGCGTCCTGTGCATCCCTCTTTTATAAAGATCTGTTCACTCCTTTTATGGGTTGAATTGTATCCCCCAGAAAGAGATGTTGAAGTCCTAGCCCTTTGTATCTCTGAATGTGATCTTGCTTGGAAACAGGTTCCTTGAAGATGCTGTCAGTTAACTTGAACGTCACTCATTGCTTTGGAGTCAGAACTGACTCATAGCTCACCCTCAGTGGTTATAAATTGCCTGAGAAGAGATTTCCCATCATTTGATCATATCCATGTAAGAGGAGTCCTGATCCCATTAGAGATGTGTCATTATAAAGGAGAAGAGACACTGATACAAGGGGAGATGACTGTGAGAAACAGAGTGTATGAAGAGAGAGCTGTGTGAAAGCAGGCTGAGTGAAAGTATGCATCTATAAATCAGGAATTACCAGAAAATGCCAGAAGCTCAGAAGAGGCAAAGGAGGACTTCCCCTAGATCCTTCTGAGGGAGCACGGCTTTGCTGACAGCTTGATTTCAGACTTCTGACGTCCAGGACAGTGAGAAAATGTATTCTGTTGTTTTAAGTCCTCCAGTTTTAATGTTTTGTCAAGACACCTCTTTGCTTGGCTGTGAAATTGCCTTGTGCAGCACCAACACTTAATTACCGTTGCCGCCACTGTGCTTTGAGGCCTACTGTGTGCCAGGCTTGTGTGGGGAATGTCTCCTCCTTACTATAACCCTGAAGTTAAGAGTTATTTATGTGGCTGTTTTTGGAGAAGGAAAGCAAGGCTTGGTGGCCAAATGTGTATATGGGGTGTGCACGCATGTGTGTGTTTCATTTTTTATTGTGATTGAAGTGAAATTTTATAGAGCAAATTGCTTTTCCACTCAGCACTTCCTACACACTTTGCTTTGTGACCCTGATGGCAATCTCCGCAGTGTAGCAGCACTCTTCCGGCTTCCTCCCTGTGTTTACTTTTCCTGCTCGTGCATCTTCCCTATCCTTTCCTGCCTCTGAGCCTTATCTCCGGGCAAATGCCCTTTGGGTCTCCATAGTTGGCTGTTCCAGAGAATGTATATGAATGTGATAATACTGTTCCCTTTATAGGCTGGTTTATTGTTTGACTGCACATTGGGCCATGGGGACAAGTTCAGTTCCAGTCCTGAAGAGAGTTTAAGGGCCATGGTCGTTCTCCTTAGGAGTTAATATGTGTTAATGAGTGATGGATGGATGAGCTGAAGCATGGATGAATTTGCAGCCTCTCAGTAGAAGGAGGTTCACTTTTGGGAAGACATGAGGAACTCTATACTGGGGTGAATGCTGGCAGAGAATGGAGGTTTCTCCAGAACAGGCCATGTCCCCACAGCATCACCCAATCTTAGGCCCTGTCACAGAAGGAGAGACATCCACTTCCGAAATGGCTTGCCTCTGGAAACTCTATGAGCAGTGCTCAGGTCGTTTGTTCATAGGGTCGCTATGAATCATCTACGACACGATGGCACCTAACAACAACAATAATCCCCTTAAGGAAACAAGTGTAGAATCAGAATGTCACCTGCTAATTACAGTTCGATCCTTGGAGAAGCAAAGACCCAAGCCCGATGGGGACCTATCTCCCCAGCCTTGACAACTGGTAAGTTGCCCAAGGTCAACACATGATAGTGAATAAAAATGTGGACTCTAAACCTCTAAGTCTCAGTTTTTGTAGTTGGAAACTCAATGTTTTTTTAAAAAAATGTTGCCATAGAGTCAATTCTAAGCCACCATGTCCCAGGCTAGCACAAACAATGAAGGGCCTTGTCTGCTGAATGAAGTTTGGAGGTACAACTCGATCTGCAGATGCCTCAGAAGAAATGCCTGGCAAGTCACTGTCCTAAAATTAACCACTGAAAAATGCTGTGGGGCCCAGTCCACCCTGACACATATGAGGTCCCATGAATCGAAATCAATTTGACAACAACAGGCTCTTTAGTTCAAAGAATCTACAAGAGTCATTATCAGGATGCAGTGAGAAAATTCACATGTGGGTCCTGGCACTGAACAAATCTTAAACTAGTGATTGTGATTGTTGTTTTGTGTGTCTGGCCTAGATTTTCTCTGCCGCGGTGCAAATTATTCGCTCAATGAAAGAGAGAAACACCCACCCACATACAAACATGAGTACAGAGGAGGAGGTCTGAGTGCCCGTAGTGCTGTGACCAGCAGGCTGGGCATCACCCTGACATTCTGCCCAGCACAAGCACCCAAAGCTGTTGCTGCCTTCCTGAGAACATGTGACTTCCTGTTTTCTCAACACTTAGCCTGAACTGTCATTACTAGTGGAAGCTGGGGCTGGGGGTGGGGCTCAGCCCAAGATTAGGGGTACAAAGGGAGGAAGGTCATGGGCCTTAGAAACTGCTGCTCCCACCTGAATCCCAGGCTTTTGTTCTTAATATCAATGCAATTCTTCTCTCTCCCTCTCTCTCTCTCTCTGTGTATATATATATGGTTATTGATTGCCATTTACTCGAGCATGGCTCATATTAACCCTATAAACAAAAGGCCTGAAGCCTTTCTATAACTATCATCATTTCTCCTAGTTCATGGAGTTTCCAGAGGCATGTGGTTTAGGAAATGGATGCCACTCCTGCTTCCAACCCTGTCTTAAATTGGAAGATCCACCAAACACTGTTCACCATGGGCAGCCATTATGGCATTTGACCCCCCAGTGGCACAAGGTTCAGCATCACAGCAAACCCAGATTACCTCAGTGCAGCAAACTGACAGAGGAGTGCTGTACAACTTAGAAGGATGTTTCTCCAAATTAAAATAACACTAGACCCTCAGGCCTAACTGACTTTGAAATACAAGGGTCCCAAATCCTAAAGTCTTTCTATAACTATCATTGTTTCTCCAAGTTCATAGTTTCCAGAGACATGTGGTTTACGAAGTGGATGCCACTTCTGCTTCGAAACCTGAATCGGTCTGGGAACTCCACCAAACACTGCCTGCAATGGGGAGCTATTATGGTATTTGGCACACCTATTTTTTTTTAAATTTTTTTTTCTAGTTCTATTGTACTGCTACTGTGACACTGAAGTGTCAAATGCGTTAATGGCTGGTTACCCAATGCGGACAAAGAGTGGGGTGGAGCTCCCCAATTAAAACAAGCTTGGAATGAGGAGTGGTATTCACTTCCATAATAACTTGCCTCCGAAAACCCTATGAACCTGGAGAGAGGATGAGAGGCACCCAAGCGTCAAGGGCTCTCCTTCATAGGGTGGCTATGAGTCGCCTGCGACTCGACAGCACTTAGCAACAACAATATGGCACAGTTGTTCCATTATGGCATTTGAGACCCCAATGACATAAGAGTCATTGTCACAGCAAACCCAGATTATCTCAGCACAGCAAATTGACCAGAGTGCTGTATGACTTAGAAGAATGTTCCTCTAAAATATATTAACAAGGGATTAAAATAGGCCCAATTTAGGGGAGTTCTGGTGGCCTAGTGTCAAGAAGCTGCACTGCAATCCCAGAGGCCCATGGTTCAAATCCATCAGATGCTCTGCCGGGAAAGGAGGGACAATCTCCTCCTGTACCAGTCAGATCTGATTTGACGGTACACACACACAAAAAATAATAAAATAATAAAAAAAATAGGCCCAACTCTTAAATATAAGGGCCCTCCAAGAGGTTTTGTTGCCTCTAAACAAGTAGCTTAAATAAAAAACACCCACACAATTCACACAGATACTCAACTAAAACAAGAACACCATCTTACAGAGTCCAGCCACTTCACCCAACTCCAAAATGGAGACAAGGGCCTGGCGATATATGTTGTTGCTACATGTCTTTAAATAGTGACCCTAAAAACAAAAGACTTTAAACCTCTTCTATAACTATAATTTTTCTCAAAGTTCATAGAGTTTTGACAGGTATATTTAGGAAGTGGATACCTCCTGCTTCCAAGCCTGTCTTAATCTGTCAGCTCCACCAAACATTGTCAACCACGTATAACAATTATGGAATTTGAAGCACCACTAGCAAACAATTCAGTATCACAGCAGTCCCAAGTTACCTCAGTATAGTGACATAAGAGTACAGCGTCATAACACATAAGACAATGTTTATTTAAAACACAACTAAAACTAAAATGAATTTCAAAAATCCCCAACCTACACATCAGTCTCTTATTGGCTCCAACAAGAGGCTTCCAGCCCACATTCAGCACCAACCAGCCAGGCCAGAGTAAACCTCCATAAAGTATAAAAGAACTCTTGGCACCAGCAGTCAGCAAATCAAGATGAATTGCACTGGGAAAATCTGATATAGGAGAGAGAGAGAGAGAGAGGGATCTGTTGTGTATATATTTGTTGTTGCTGTTATGTATCACAGAGTCACAGCTGACTCATAGCTGACCCTCCGGTGGGTTTTCAGAGGCAGTTAACACACAGGAGGAGACTGCCCATCCTTCTCCTGGGGAGCAGCTGGTGGTCTCCAAGCGCATGCCTTTGGGACTTTGATATTATAGCGCAGCTTCTTGTCACTAGTTCAACTAGATAGATAGATAGATAGATAGATAGATAGATAGATAGATAGATGATAGATAGATAAAGAGAGATAGATATATACATATAATTCACATTTATCTATCATTCACATGTTCTTGTTGTTGTTGTTATGTGCCGTTGAGTCACCTGAAACCTATAGCGACTCTTTGTACAACATCTCTGAAGCCTGCCCTGTCCGAGCCAATCTCACTGACTCTGACCCACCTACTCCCATTGTCCCAGTCACTGTATTAATCCATCTCACCTGGAGTCTTCCTCTCTGGTGCTGTCCTCCACCCTTTTGAGCATGATGTCCTTCTTCAAGCACTGGTCTCTCCTGGCCACGTGCCCAAAGTATGTGAGAAGGAGCTTCAAAATCCTAGCCTCCAGGAAGAAACTTGGTTTCCCTTTCTCCAAGACAGACCTATATGTTTTCTTAGTGGTCTATGGTATGTTAAAGACTCTTATTCAGCACCACAACTCAAAGGTATCAATTCATCTTCTGTCATCTTTAGTCATTGTCCAGCTCTTTGATGCATAGTAAGTAACTATGAAGAACATGGTCTGGATCAGGTGCACCTTAGTCTCTAGACTGACATTATTGCTTCTCAGTTCTCTGGAGTGGTCCCTGACAGCAGCTTTTCCCAGTGGTCTTCACAGTTAGTTACTTACCCTCTTGATTTGCTGACTTCTGGTTCCAAGAGTGTTGATTGTAGAGCCAAGCAAACTGTAATTAACAACCTCAATCTCTCCTTCATCTATCATGGTGAGAATCTTTGTCTTCTTGATGTTGAGCTTCAATCCATATTGAAGATTTCTGTCCTTAACCTTCTACAGCAAACACTTCAGGTCTAAATCAGTTTCAGCAAGCAAAACATAGGTTGTTGATGAGTCTTCCTCCAATCCTGATGCCACATTCCTCCTCATAGAGCCCAACCTCCAGAATAATCTGTTCTGCATATATAATTCACATTTATATAAAATTAATTGTTGTTGTTGTTGTTATGTGCCGTCGAGTCGTTTGCGACTCATAGCGACCCTATGTACAACAGCCCTAAACCCTGCTCTATCCTGTGCCAATCTCATTGCCTCTGACTCACCCATCCCGATTACCCCAGTCACTGAATCAATCCACCTCCTGCGCTGTCCCTCCACTCTACCCAGCATGATGTCCCTCTCTAAAGACCTGTCTCTCCTTACAACATGTCCAAAGTATGTCAGGCGAAGCCCCAGAATCCTTGCCTCCAAGGAGCAGCCTGGTTTAACCCTCTCCAGGATGAATCTATTTGTTTTCTTGGCAGTCCACGGTACATTCAATACTCTTCTCCAGCACCACAGCTCAAAGGCATCAATTCTCCTTCTATCCTCCCTAGTCATTGTCCAACTCTCGGATGCATAACAAGTGATTGCAAAAACCATGACCTGTATCAGGCGCACCTTAGTCTCCAGAGAGACACCATTGCTCTTGAGTACTTTAGAGAGGTCCCTAACTGCGGACTTTCCCATCGCAATACGTTTTTTTATTTCCTGGCTACTGGTGCCAAGAGTGTTGACCGTGGAGCCGAGCAAACTGAAGCTGTGAGCAATCTCAGTCTCTTCACCATCCATCCTGATGCTACCAATTGGTCCAGTGGTGAGAATTTTTGTCTTCTTGACATTGAGCCTCAGTCCATATAGAAGGCTGCAGTCCTTGACCCTCCGCATATATATATATATATATAAATTAATATATATACACATACATATGTGTGTGTGTGTGTGTGTGTGTGTAAAACTCATAAAGTATTTCTGGTAGTTTGGTGGTAAGGAATTGCCAACACAAAGATATGAGGTTTTAATCCACCAGCTGCTCTGTGGGAAAAAAAGGTGAACAATCTCCTTCTGTGTGATTTACAGCCTTTGAAAATTCGCTGGAAGGTCAGCCATGGGTCGGTTCCAACTAGATGGTACACAGCAACAGGTATCAAGAATACTCCATTTCTGTGTCATACATCCAGAGAAGATGGTGTGATTCTTCCATGGTTCTACAGCCGGTTAAACAGCAGGTTCAGGTCTTAGACTCTATTCCATCTCCCTTGACAGCACTTACTCTTACAGGACATATTAAAGTGCTTTGCAGTCTGATGGTGACCAGCTGCACGTGGATGGGGCTTGAAAGGCTGCACTGTGGAAAAGGAAGCGTCTGTGTCTAGGTGCTTCTGAAGGCATGGGTCATTAAATGAAAATTACTTCTCAGGGGAGACCTTTCCTTAGCTTTTTATGTTGTTATGTGCCATCAAGTTGGAACTGACTCAAAGCTGACCCTCCGGTGGGTTTTCAAAGGCTGTAGATTGCACTGGAGGAGATTGCCTATCTGTCTCCCATGAAGCACCTTGTGGATTTGAACCACTTGCCTTTGTGTTGGCAGTGCAATTCCATACCTCCTTACCTAGAGATTCCTTAGCTTTATATAATAGTGGTCTATTGTTCTAGAATCGTGTTCTGTAATAGAATAATAGTATCTATAATAGTGTTCTGTTGTCACTGACTCACAGCATTATGCCTTCTAGATGCATCTGTTTCATGCAGTGTGTCATGAATATTTTTTTAGTGTGACATAGTAATCCATTGTGTAAAAGTACCATAGTTTCTTTTCCCAGTTGTCTTTTGTTGGACACTTGGGTGGTTTCAGTCTCATTGTTATTATAAACAATGCTGCCATGAACATGGGCCTTCATGTATCTGGCCCGTCTGTCTAAGGTGTGTCAAGCTGTTGTTTTATAGGCTAATCTATTATTTGTCTGAAAGATGACCTGTGGAAGTGGCTTTAGTTCACAGTTTAAAAGTGTGTCTTAGGACAATAGGCTTGGATATACCTCTAGATTCTATCAGTCTAGTAAGTTTGGTGGTTTTGTTTATGGAATGAGTTTTGTTCCGTATTTTTCTGCCATTTGAACCGAGCCCTTCTCTTGTGTCTCTGGTTGTGGTTGGTAGTGGTAGCTGGGCCCCATCTAGTTCATCTGGTGTCAGGCTAGAGGACGATGGGAGCTCATGGGGGCTATTACTCCTGTGGACCAATTGCTTCCTTGAAGACTGACATTTTTAGACCTCTTTTTAGGTAGTAAATAATGGATATATACTCTGCGGTCTGTCTCTGGCTGCCTGGCGTTCCTTCTGGTATCTAGCCAAGAGGTCAGCAATTTGAACCCTCTCAGAAGTGCTTCAGAAGAAGGTCTGGCTAACTGTTTTCTACCCTCTGTGGAGCAGTTTTACCCTACACATACGAGGTAGCAATGAGCTGAACTCTATTCAGTGCCACCCAGTGACTGTCATATCCCAAGTTCTCTACCCTATAGGAATGATTTGGTTTTTACTCCTGATACCCCCCTACTAAGTTAGCTCCTCCATTTAGAGAGCTTACGCAGTAAGGAGTTGTGCTGCTAACCCAAAGCTGATCCTCTCTGGTTGTTCAAATCCACCAGCAGCTTCTTGGGAGAAAGAAGGGCAATCATGTGATTGAAAGCCTTGGAAATGTACTGGAGGCTCAGTTATGCATCTGTTCCAGCTGCACAGCGGTGAGGGTCTGTGCGTTGTGGAGGGAGATCTGGGGGTGCAGATGGGAGCTGCACTGCTAACCTAAAGCCAAGCCTCTCTGCTGGTTCGAATCCACCAGCGGCCCTGTGGGAGAAAGATGGGCAATCTTCTCCTGTGACAGCCTCAGAAACCCACGGGGGGGCGGGGGGAGTTATGAGTCGGTTCTGACTCATTAGTGATAAAATAATAGACCCTCTAAGAGGAAAGGTACTGTTGTTGCCATTTTACAGATGAGGAAAAATAGGCTAGAGAAATTAAATCATGTGCACAAAAATTACAGAGTCGGAGAAGGGCTGAAGTTTCATCAGTGTCTTTCTTTTTCTCTGTGCTTTTACCTTTGTTGGAAGGTATCGCTGTATTTTTATGGAAATTTGAGACTCCTTTTCACTTGTTCTGTCAAATGTTGGCTGCGTCTGTGTGGTGCTGCAGCTCTCCACCTCCAATGTGGCCACACTCTCCAACCCAGAAAGTCAGAGCTCCTCCGAGTGGGGAAGCTGTACTCTGTGACACATCGGAATCTTCTTGAAGCTGCCTCCCAACAAAAATGTGGGGGGGAAAAGGGACACAGGCTGGCCTTGGGGTGAGAGGAGAGAGGCTGCCCGTCCTCCCGCAGAACCTCGAACCCCGTGCCTTTGCTATTGCAGCGCAGCTTCTTGCCAGTAGGTCACCACAGCTCTACCCTTTAGGTAAATTAACATATCCTCTAAGGTTCAGAGCACAGCCAGCAAGTGGCAGGGAAGGAACTACTGTCCACTGAGGACGCCCAATCTAGGGTTCTTGATGGCCAACAGTCCAATAAACGATTAATCAACTACATCATAGAATTAGGGTCCCCAGGTGGATGGAACTTTCTGGGCCCCGCCCCCGAGCAGGGCACAGCTAGGAGTCGGGGGAAGGGCTCCCTACGCGGAGACCCTCCCCCGCCAAACAGAGCACGCTAGTCATCGCTGTACCGCTGTACCGCTGTACCTCTGTGCTGCTCTTTACAAGAAAGAAAAGCCACGTCCCTATTACTTATCTGTGGAGGCACCCCATCTCCCTGCACCCCGCTGTGCTGACTCTGCACAGCACAAAGAAATATTTCCTCTGATTTGCTCTAAATTTACTGACCAGTAATTTTTCTCTTCTCATTTTATGGGACAGGCTGAGCCATTTTCTCCCCGTCCTTTTTCTGAATCTCAAACACCCCCGTAAATTGCAGCTGACACCTCCTCTCCAGTCCGAGGAAGAAAAACGGCCTCTGCGGTGGTGGCCTTCACTGGGGACTGGCCAGTCTTCTGGGGGACCTTCCGTTCGCTCCCCCCCTTTTCCTCCTTGCTTCCCCAGAGGCTGAAGAAGTCTTCGTTCAGCACTGACTTTCAGGGGCTGCATCAGGGCCAGAGGGCAGGGCAGCCCGGGGCTGGCCTCCAGCTTCTTCCTCATCACCGATGTTCAGCCCGAGAACCCCAAGCTATCGAATGAATGCCCGCCACTTTCCCTGATCTCCGATGCAGCTGCAGTGTGTACATATACACGCTTTAGAGGGAGGGGCACCTCGTGGTCTCTGCAAGTCATGTTTGTAGACAATATGGAGGAAAGGAGTTCTTGCGGCATACCGTGTACTGTGTTGGGCTGCTAACCAAAAGGTCAGTGGTTCAAATCCATCAGCTGCTTAGAGGGTAAAAGATGGGCAGTCTCTTCCCTAAAGATTTGCTGTCTTGAAAATCCAATAGAGGGTTACTGTGAGTCAGAACTGACTGGGTGGCAGTGGATTTGGGTTTGGGAGATAAGCTCTTGCACCCACATCATCGCACAGCACTGCAAGGTGGGCAAAGGTGGGTGGGACACAAGTCTGATATCTGCGGGTGTTAGTGGAAGGGATGGAGCTAGCAGTGGTCGGGAATGTGTGTGTGTGTGTGTGTGTGTGTGTGTGTGCGCGCGCGCGCGCGCGAGCAAGGAACTAATGTATCCAATGAAGACAAGGCATCATGATGTTAGGAGGGGGCGAGGGTAGACGTGGTGGGAGCCGGCCCGCTGGTTAGACAGAGTCAAATCCGGGCATTGACAGGGAGTGTGAACCTTTCTGGAGTGACTGGGCCATCCATAGTTTCTGAGTAGAAATCTGGGGGTGGGAGGGTGTTAGATCAGCTGCTTTGGGCTGGGAGGGTCCTGGATTAGTGGTCATCAGGGACAGGGACACTGGGCACAAGCTCCATGGTGTGTGGGGATGACCAGCAACGTGTACTGAAGAGTAAGTGGGAGGAGAGGGGAGGAGGGACAGTGGCAAGCTTAAGCCTAAGCTGGCATCTCATGTTCTTAGCTCCTGGGTGATGCTGAGCTCTCTGGGCCTCAGTTTCCTGATGATGTGGCAGAGATTTTTAATTATTATTTATTATTATTATTACTATTATTATTAAAATTATTAAACTTTTACACTGAGAAAAAGTGTCCAGCAAAGAGTTAATGCTAAAGAAATGTAACTTTTATTCTGCTTAGCAGAGGCAGCAGGTGAGGCGGGTTTAAAGAAAACCACACAGATAGACTGACACAGTGACTGTAACAGTGCAGCATGACAGAAGTCCTGAGAATGCAACAGAATAGAGCAGGTTCCTATCAGCTGTTCATAACCTCACTGGCCCCTAACAGCAAAGGAAAACAAGACCACACTCCAGTCAGATGCTCCACTCCTTCTGCACCGGCCTACATGAACAGGCAGTCAGCAGAGGGCGCCCCAGACTCGGTAGAGACAGGCTCTTCCCAATGCGACCTAGGACTGCTGCTCTGTGGCGGTGGAGCGAGACACACACCAACACACAGTCCCTCCTCTGCTTTACAGGTTGAATTGCGTCATGCGTATGTGTTAGAAAATTCCGTCAAGGCTAAAGTCTACACCTCAATCCGAGTACAGTGATCTTTCTTTTAAACAAAATATTTAATGCGCCTCTTTCCCCAACCCCGTAATACCTCACTCCCATATTGTTATGTGTGTCAAATCAGAATCGACTCACAGCTGACCCTCCAGGAGATATTCAGAGGCTGTAAGTCACAGGGGAGTGGATTTGTCACTAGTCTGCCTAGATCTGTCCTAGCCTGCCTGACCAGTCTTATTTCTTGGCAACAGAGGCGCAGAGCTTCGGCCTGCTGGACCCCAAACTCTGCTACCTGCTGGATGGGATCCTCTTCCTCTACGGCATCGTGGTCACTGCCCTGTTCCTGAGAGCCAAGGTGAGTACTACCCTGGGGGCCTAGGGTGAATGTGCGGCCGTAGCCGGTGCAAGGTCAGCCTTGATCTGTGTTAGTGAGGAAAGCTGGTTGTCCGTGGGCGGCCGGGGGGCCATCAGGCTGCATAGGGGGTGGACTGGGCCCCCGAACCCTGCAGTGTGGGCAGGAGAGGCTGGTGTGGGGTCTTGTGAGGATGCGTGTTCACTTCAGAACATCCCAGGAGATCAGCTTCCGCACCACTCCTGCCACATCACCCGGGGCCAGTTCTGGGTCATGCCTGTCTTCCTCTCGGCTGATCTGTGATGGCAGGCTGGCCGGGAGCAGGGATTTGCCATGGCCTTTTGCAGACTTCACAGTTTCTGGAGCAGCTGGGGTGAGTGGGCTGAAGGTTTAGAAAGGTTCCAGTGCCCGCCCTGTCATCGCTTCAAGGTTTCAACTGTGGGTTTTATGGATTTCCATTTTTTAGGTTTAAAAACTGTGCCTTCGATGCTCTGTTTCCAGAGCTCTGAATCCTTAAAAACTTGGTGCTCCGAGGCCCAGGCAGATGGAACGAAAGAAAACATGCCTAGAGTGTGCATAGACTTTGGATAACAGGACCTAGAAGATGGACTGACCCTGCCCTCCAGGGCCAAGGCGGGTGGCTGGACCTTGTGCAGCCACGGTCCAGTTGGGCTTGTGCTCAGCATTCAGAGAAGGTGGCCAAGGGCTGCGAACTTGGCACTTCTGTGCATGTGCAAGCGCGCTAGTCACCCGCACATCCCTGCAGGTCCAGGGCCAGCACCGTGGACACTCTGTCATGGCGGGAGGAGAGGGCCCGCGAAGCACTCACCCCAGGGGGCAGGGCATGGCTCTGCTGTCCAGGGCCAGCCTGACTGTAATTGCTCTTCTTTTGCAGTTTGGCGGGAGCCCAGAAGCACAGGTGTCCCAGCAGGGATCCAGCCAGGTCTACAACGTAAGTCAGGCTGCACATGCGTACAGAGGAGAGCAGGCCCCATGGGGCAGGGGGCAGGCCTCGCTGCAGTCAACCCTGTGCACTGGAAAGGGAAACCAATTCAAGGTTCTGTTTATAATCTGTGAAATGACGGGGGACCTGCCTGTTGCTGTGAGGATGAAAGGACTACGTAATGCACGAAAACCACCACTTCTGATCCCCCAACAAATCAAGTCTGCAGAGGCTGGCTGTTTAAAACGCTGCCATTTACTACTTCTTCTTCCTCCTCTTCCTCTTTTTCCTCTTCTTTTTCCTTCACCTCTTCTTCCTCCTCTCCCTCCTCCTCCTCCTCCTCTTCTCCTTCTCCCTTTCTCCTTTCTATCTATCATCTATCTATCTATCTATCTATCTATCTATCTATCTATCTATCTATCATCTATCATCTATCTATATCTATTCTCTATCTCTATGTGATCTATCTATCTAATCTATCTGTATCTATTCTCTATCTCTATGTGTTCTATCTATCTATTTATCTATATCCTATCATCTATCTATCATCATCATCTATATCTTTTCTTCTTTGTTTCAAACTTCAGAATTTCAATCACCCAATCCATGCATTATGATTACCTATTTAGTACATTTTAGACTGCAGAAACTTGCCACCTAACTTCTTTATTGCTGTCGACTTGGAACCAACTCTTAGCTGAGTGTCCAGCAGTGCCGTGGGACAAGGCCCGATTCTGTTACCACTGCCGCCAAGAAAGACCTCTGGAGCTGGGTTCTCACGTGGGGGCACTTGCCAAAACAACCGTGTTTGGGTTTTAGAGGGAGAGACTGTTAGAAACTATACAGAGCCAGGAGGCTGCTCCCCACTGTCTGTGCGGTTGGATTTTGGTTACACTAATGGACTGCCAAGAAAACAAACAGATCCATCCTAGAGAGGGTTAAACCAGGCTGCTCCCTGGAGGCAAGGATCCTGAGGCTCTAACATACTTTGGACATGTTGTAAAGAGGGACTGGTCCTTGGAGAGGGACCTCATGCTTGGGAGGGTGGAGGGACAGCGCAGGAGGGGAAGGCCCTCTAGGAGGTGGATTGATTCAGTGACTGGGGTAATCGGGATGGGTGTGTCAGAGGCAATGGGATTGGCACAGGATAGAGCAGGGTTTAGGGCTGTTGTACATAGGGTTCCTATGAGTTGCAGACGACTCGACAACACATAACAACAACAAAATAACAACAAATGGCCCACTCTGAGCCTTGGCATCTCTTTGCTGTGACTTCTCTCACTGGGTCAGCTATAAGCCCATTGCAGTCTATTCTGACTCTGTGGTGCATAACATCTCTCATGGGGGCACTCTGGTGGCTCGGCCAGTGGGGAGCTGCAGCTCACGCAAAGGCCCGGGGTCGGAAAGTTTGGGGCCATCTACAGCTCCAGCTCTTCAGGAGAAAGATGGCCAGCCTCATCAAGAATGTGTTATGTCTCATTAGCAGATTAGCCTGTCCTGGGAAAAGTAAAAGTCAGCCTAGGAAAAGGCAACCCTTGGTGGCCTTTGGGTGACTGTTCACGCCATGGTAACATTTGGCTTTTGAGATGATAACTGGCTCCTGTTCACACACCTTATACTCCATACATCATACATGTAACACCACACACCTCAAACCTCGTATACACCACACACACTGCATACTCCACGTGTCACATACACACCTAAACATCACATACACGCCACACATCATACGCACACCACACACCCCACACACATCACATACACCATATACACTATGTACAACACCCCCCCACATCCATCACATACACCACACATGTACACCCCCCCACATTCATCACATATCCCCACACAGTATACAACACATCCCGCACATCCATCACATACCCCACACATGTACAACACACATCATATACACACCTAAACCACACACATCACATACACATACATACATTATACACATCTCACACACACAGTGTCCATCATACACAGACACTTAAATGCACTCACACACATCTTACCCACACCCCCACCCACCCACATGTTGCACAAACAGTAACATCACACACATACACACACATCACACCACACCACACCACACCACACCACATGATACCACATCACACCACAACACATCACACCACATCACACCACACCGCACCGCACCACACCGCACCGCACCGCATCACACCACACCACACCGCACCACACCACATCGCACCACACCGCACCGCA
>NW_006399807.1:9217377-9230470 GCF_000299155.1 Elephantulus edwardii | reverse complement strand
CACCGCACCGCACCGCACCACATACACACATGCAGCCCCTGCTCACTTCTTCACTGAGTCACCACCTCGTGGGAAACACTTGGCTGGCCTCATCCTCCTGAGGTTCCATTTTCTGCTGGACCCTAGCTTGTCCTTTGACATTCTCTCTGTTTTAGGAGCTGAATTTAGGAAGACGAGAGGAGTATGACATTTTGGATAAGAGGAGGGGCCGGGACCATGATCCTGAGATGGGAGGGAAACAGGTAGGTGATTCCTGTGAGACCCTGTGGTAAGGGGTGGGTGCTCAACCTGGACAGGGAAGGGACAGTCCTCCGCCCCAGTGCCCACCCCCCACTGCTGGACTTGACCCTAATGTGGGTGGGCCAGGAGTGAGAGGAGGAATGGAGTTTTCCGTTTTCTGGCCTTCCTCTTCTTTCTCTCTGGGCTACACTCTGCACCACAGGGCCCCTCGCTGGTGCATGTGGAACCCCCCATGCTCCACCCCCTGTACCACCACAGCCGACTTGACCGCTCTCAGATGGGCACAGCTGGCCTCTGTGCACCAGGAGGCCTGGCCTGGTGAATGGAGCCATGCAGATAAGGGCGAGGCCCTGGGACAGGAATTCTGGGTCCCTGATACTCAGACCATGGCCAAGGTTTCTTTTCCAGTGTTCTGGCCTCTTGTCTCTGGAAGAGCCCTGATCAGGGTCCTCTGCAGACCAGGGCCCAGCACAGGAGCTGGAACTGACACTGCTCAGAGACCTCTGTGCTCTGGTTCACACCTGACCCCAGCTCCCTACAGTCTATCTGAGCTCCACTTGGCATGGGGTGTTAGAGTGAATAGGCACATTGGGGAAAACATCCTCTGTGGGCCTCACTCCCTCCATGATTCTTCCTCCTCTGTGATCTCCCCTTTTCTGTCGTCTTCCCTTCCCTCTTCCGTGGCCCTTCCCTTTCCACAGTTCTCCCTCTTCCTTGGTCTTCCCTCTATGGTCTTCCCTCCTCATCCTTGGTCCACAGCTGTGCCCATGCCCCTTGTATGTGGATAAGGAGACAGTGGGTCCATTGGGGAGATAAGTGGGTGGTTCTTCTCTCAGCCGGACCTGCTGGACAGTGGCAGATCCTGTCAGGCTCCTACCGAGGGGTACACACATGGTTCATCTTCAATCAAAATTCTGGGACCACAGAGAGAAAGAAAACATCTCACTTGTAATCTTATGGCACAAGATTGTGAGGTTGATGGCAGGTGTGTGCCAGGGCTGAAGAGCCAGGATGCATCCGTGAGGGTCAGGGAAGAACCCCAGCTCAGAGCCCCTGTCCTGCAGAGGACACCAGTGTGCGTGGTGAAGAGTGAGGTGTGCAGGGCGGAGGCCAAGCAGAAACCAGGGGTGGCTGGGGAGCGGAATGTCTCATGGAGCAGCTGAGCTTCCTGGGGAGTTGGGCTGTAGCTCTCAAGACCTGAGTTCCAGGCGAGCTCTGGTGGCCTAGTGGCAAGAAGTTGCACTGAAATTTCAGAGGTATGTGGTTCGAATCCACCAGATGCTCTGCTGGAGACGGAGGAACAATCTCCTGTATCAGTCAGATCTGATTTGATGGTACACACAAAAAATAATGAAATAAAATAAAAAAAAATTATAAAAAAGACCTGAGTTCCCTTTTCTTAAACTTTTCTCTTTTTTTTCCTTCTTAGCAGAGGAGAAAGAACCCTCAGGATGGTTTGTACAATGTGAGTAGAAGGACTCTTATGTTTGACCTTGGACAGGGGAACAGAGAGTGAGAGGTGGGCACAGGGGAAGCCCTTTCTTCACACTCTGCTCTGCCCCTCTGAGCTCCTTTTCCTGGGACCAGATGACTTAGAGGAAGCCCCTTAGCTGGGCAGTGGAGTGTCCTTCTCATCCTCAGCCCTTGATCCTGCTGCTGGAGTTCTGAGGTCTGTCAGCCTGGAAGGCTGGGGTGGCGAGTGGGCAGGCTCCTCTCTCAGGACCTCCTGTTCCTGGGTATTCTGCTCAGCATTCTTTTTATTCAAAAGGTCAAGCTCACCATCCCCTATCTGGGTGGGCACCTCTCTGTCAGTAACCTAGAGTGAAGGGAACTTCTTTTCCCTCCTGTTATCAGCTTTTGTTAGTTGTGTGAAGAGATAACTGGCTCAAATATATAAATGCCTGGGTTGTGCAAAAGGTTTGTTCTAGACTAGCAGTGACCTAAAGGTTGATGGTTGGAGATAACCCGGTGGTGCTGTGGAAGAAAGGCCTGGTGATGTGTTTTAAGGATCACAGCCAAGAAGGCCCTGTAGGGGAGGTTCTCCTCATAGCACATGAGTTTGCCATGAATTATAATCTACTCTATGAATATTGGTTGGTTGGTTTGTTGTTGTTTGCAGGAGGGCTTCCCTTACATTGCCCTTTTGTTAGAACATTTTGTCTTTCTGAGTATAATCTGAGCTTGGCTCTGTCCAAAGGATCAGGCCTGGGGAGGGTGGGGTTGGAGCTGGTTGCAGCAGAGCTGTTTGTGAAGGAGGCTCAGAGTCTTGATTGTAGAAGCTGCTCGCTATCTGGAGCATCGGGAGGCTGCTTCCTGCAGGGGAGCTCAGTGCTTTCGGCCCTAGTTACAAACTGTGATCTCGCTCCCTCTTCTCCAGTCTCTGCAGAAGAACAAGATGGCGGAGGCCTACAGTGAGATCGGGATGAAAGGCGAGGTGAGAATGCTGCTGATGCATCTGGAAGGGTTGCCACGGACAGTTGCTCCAACAAAGTCCATCCCTGTCCTGTCCTCAGAGCACCTGTGAAGCTCACATGATGGCCGGACGCTGGTGTCAAAGGCTAACACTGCTTCACCCAGCTTGACTGGCATGAGGCGCTAGGGACGGGCTGATGCTTTTAGGATTACAAACCCAACGTGCATCCTAAAACAGCCTTAGCTTTACAAAAGCATGTCACATCTGTTACTGTTCGTAACTGCAGAGCTGGAGGTGCGGGCCCAGAGCCCCTAACACACACAGTCCTCACATCAGAGCATCAGCACAGTAAACTCAGCCCACGTGGCTGGTCCCTCCAGCCTGCTGATGTCCACAGTGACCCAGTGGCAAATGGGCACTAGGGGGTACAGGACGTCAGAGTCCTCAACACAGGTCAGACACCTCCACCCGGGTTGGAGAACCCAGGTTTACACAGATTCCATGGCCAAAGCTGTAGCTGTGACCCATCTGGTTGTGTAAGTGCCTTTGAATCACCAAGAATTCTGAGAGCTGCAGGGAGGCCCGTTTATTCCGGGTAGTGGCCAACAAAGCCAGGCCCCAGTGTAGCCCAGATCCTAGGAACCTCACCGGCAGAGCCGAGCCAGGTAGACCTATCTCGTCCCAGTCAGTGTCAGGCCGCACTGTCCCCTGCAGAAGGACAAGGTCAACCAAAGATCAGGGGCGGATGTGGGGCTGGAGATACTCCCCTCCGGCAGCTGTGCCACTCCTGACTGCCTGAATCACTGACATTGTTTTCATTTCACGTTCAAAGAACCAGCGGCGGAGAGGCAAAGGGCAAGAAGGCCTTTACCAGGTGAGTGTGGATACGGGCCTCTGAACGGCAACCGCTCCTCCTTTCAGAGGTGGCAGCTGACAAGGGGCACTCGAAGCTCCCACTTCAGGCTTGTTGGCAGCACCAGCTCTTACAGGGCAAGTCCTGGGACTTGAATACAGCCCTGTGGTGATGCCACGTGGGCAAATCCCTAGGGCTGAGCAGGGACTCCCTGTTGGAGCTGTGACCACTCGGCTTCCAGTGAGGCCGCGGGGCCCAGCGTTGCTGGCTCACAGCAGACAGAGCTGCTGCAGGGTGGCGTCTTGCTGAGATGCAGTAGAAGGAAACCACACAGGAATTTTGGCCTATGTGCGTCCACTCCCCAGGCCCTTCCTGAAGATTCTTTCTGTCCTCAGACTGAGTAAGAGTAGGAGGATGGGCAGGGAGGGGGAATTTAAGAAAACAATACGATGTTATTGTTTTCAAATGCCTAATTTATGCAGATCAGGGCAAATAATTATGCAAAAAGAAGCATAATTATTTCATTGCTGGTACTCCGAGGTCCTCAGTGCTGGTTCCCCGGGCTGCTTAGTGCTCACAGCATCCTAAAGTGGGGGTGCTGCCTTCACAGGGAGGCCAGAGGTGCTACAGAACCTATGTGGGGCAGGCTTAGATGCAGTCGACAACAGGTTTGGTTTTTATGGGGGGGGGTCTGTCAACCCTTCTCCTTTCAGCCCTATACCAGGGAGGGGAGCTCTATCAGCCAAAGCCAAGGAGGCACCCTTGCTCCCAGTGCTGGGAGGTGGTCAGTGCTGTTTGGTCAGTGCTAGAAGGGCGCTGGGAGGCTCCGAGCTCTGGGGGTAGGGCATTTGGGAAGCCCAGCAGAGGGTCAGTTGTTCTGACATCCTCCTCGTGCAGCCTCCCCACCTGTGAGCTGGATGGCTGACTTGGGCCTGGAAGGTGGGTGGTCAGTGGCTGGGCTTCAGAAAGCACCCGGAAGTGTTTCCCACCATACGGGGCTCACTCTCCCCTTGTGTTCTGGCTTCGCAGGGGCTCAGCACGGCCACCAAGGACACCTATGACGCCCTCCACATGCAGGCTCTGTCCCCTCGCTAACAGTATGGGCACCTGGTGCTCACAGCTGACCTGCAGACACCCGGATTGTCCAAGACACAGGACACGGCATTTACAGGGCACAACTCAGTTCACGCACGTTGCTCAGCCACCAACGATTCTCTCTCTAAATAGGATACTTCAAATTTTAACATTCGTCCCTATCCATTTCCAAACTATCTAAAGACCATTGTCCCTGGACTCTCTGGGAGTGTGTCTTCTGGGGTCATGGTCCTGTTTTTGACAAGCCAGCTGCGAATGTGGCATGCCTCAGATTTCCCGGCTTGTTGGTGACAGTGACCCTCCCTCTTCCAGTGGTGCGGTGCTCTGCCCCAGGAGATGGGTACATCCCACCTCAACAGTGAAGTCTATGTCTTGTAAAGTCCCCAGAGAACCCCCAAATGTTACATATGTCCCCACAGCCTGTCCTGCTCTGCTTCTGTATGAGTGGCTTCACTCCTGCTGTAAATTTAGCTTCTGTTGTCAACTTTCAAGGTAATGTGTGATCGAGCCGAAGAGGCTGTTGTGTCTCCTCGAGCGGAGGGCCAAGCAGAGGGGAAGATGGGCAGAGTCCAGGCAAGCCTGCAATGTCCAGAAGCGGCCAAGGGAGGGCAGGAGGAGTCAGCAAGGGCCTCGTTAGGACAAGAGACTGCAGGGACCCAAAGATGAACAAGGTTGCCCGTGCTTACATGGAGCTCACAGGGGAAATGAGATGTAAACCAGCCAGTGTAAGAACAGGAAGGGTGAGGGGTTGAGAGGAGGGAGCAAGACTATGTTTTCTGAGTTCACCTTACACTCTGAATGTGCCGGCCTTAGGGCCCAGCACCTCTCCGACATGTGAAGATCCCATTGGACCATGGCCCTTGGTAACCCCAGAGCACTTCTGGAACATCTCTGCAATTCAAGGGCATGTGGCCACGTTGGAGAACCACCCTCCTGCTTTGCTTGGTTTTAATTTATACTGGTTTGCTGAAGCCATGCTATTTTGCGTAATAAATGGTGCAGTGGCAATGGTTTGTGGTCAGCTTTGTTTTTTAGCAGTTGAGCCTGAAGTGGTAATTCATTCGTCAGGGAATTGCTTGCTGCCTTTGCTGTAGGGAAACCTGAGATTCCCAGGAAAGGATGGGGTGGTTCTGGGGAGCATGTGGGTGAACACAGGTGCATAGAGGGCCGGCTAGATGGTGGTGGTGCCCAGTGCGGCTCCCTGTGCCAGGACCAGCCTGGGACTTAGCCTGGAGCCCCTTAGCTCTGCCAGCCTGTGGACATGGGGACAAGACCAGACCAGCATCCAGGCATCCTGTTGAGCAGAGGGTGTCTGAGGTAGAAACAGCAGCTGATGCCACAGAACAAACGCTGCCATGACTTGGAGGAGGGGAGAACTGAGGGCTTAAAAGGTGGCCATATCCCCAACAGCATGTCTGTTAGTTGAAGAAAGGACCTGACTCACCAAGCCTACTGACTGTTGTGTGCTGTAGGTTTTAACCTGCAGCAACTGAATTTTTCAAAGAGATTTCTGGGTGGTTATTATTTGGTCAGAAGGTCCAGTACTGTGGTCCAGTACTGTTGGGATAGATTGCATCCCAATGTTGCAAAAACAAGATCCTCAAGACCAGGTCAAATGGCAGTACCATGATGGAGAAAAGACCGAGGCTGCCAACAATCACATCCTGGTCAAATCCACAACCAACACTCTTGACACTGTTGTTATGTGCTGTCAAGTCTAGTATGACCGATAGCAACCTCATGAACACAGATCTGAATCCTGTCCCATCCTGTGTCATGCTCACACTTCCTGACACACTAGAGCCCATTGGGGCAGCCACCATGTCAGTCCACCTGATTGAGGGAGCAATTGACTTTGAGTTGTCAACCTTTCAGCCTGTTGCACACCTGCAGAGCCATTTGCTGTCAAGTTGATCTGAACTCAAGGTGGCCTTCCACCTCCAGTGGGTTCCACGTGATGTCTGCAGGAAGGGCTGGTCTTTGGCCAACAGCCCAGTGTTTGGCTCCACACTAGCAGCACTCCTCTAATTTCGGGTAAAGATTTTGAAATCAGTACTTTTACTTGTTTTGCACAAACTCCAAGGTATGGCTGTTGAAACCAAAATAAAATCTGTTCGCACTGAGTTGATCCTGACTCATGGGGACCCTGTAAGACAGAGGACTGTTCTTTAAGGGTTTCATGCTGTGAATCGTTATGGGGAGATGGTCTGTCTACTGAGGAGCAGCTGATGGGTTCAAACCACTGACTCTTCAGTTAGTAACCAAGCGCTTAGTCACTGCCGAGACCCACTAGCGCTACTTCAGCCATTGCTGTTATGAACTGTCAAGCTGGGCCTGACTCACAGCTGACCCTCCAGTGGGCTTTGAGAGGCAGTAAACTACACAAGAGAAGATTGTCCATCTTTCTTCACAGAGCAGCTAGTAGATTTGAACAGTGTGCTTCTGGGTTGGCAGTGTAATCCCTTACCCACTAGCCCACTGAAGCTCAGCCATTAAAGCTTCTAAGACTTTGAGATTCCAACAGTACTGCTTACAGGCCTTCACACTGAGAAGGCATTCATCCGGCCTCAGAGTGAATTCAATCCAAGGCATTGCTGGTTACCAAGGAGAAGGCGAATTAGTGATGTAAAGTTCTGCCATTGGATTGTGGCCACATCACATGAAAGGCCACAGTTTCACCCTGCAGGCAGGTCAGGATGCTCCTAAGTCAAGCAGGTGAAAGCAGAGTGAGGCAGGGAGGCCTGCTGAGGCCTCGGAGGGCCCAGGGGAGTCCTTGTGGCGAGATGGGCCTCAGGACCACTATAGATCACAATGGCTGAAGGCAGCCAGTGAAAACTGTGCACTCTGCTCTTAAAGCAAAGGAGTAAGTGGTCCCATCATGATGGTCTGGCTGCCTCCATTCTGACTTAAGTTCATTTCTGAAACCAACTGGAAGCCTCCTTTGGGCTGCGACTAGTCAATACCAGGAGTACATCACACACGTTTTATTAAAATAGGCTTTACATGCCTTTTAAACGCTTTGGCTCATTTCTCAAAGTACCTAAGCCTCATGCTTCAAGGCCAGTTGAGTTAGATCCTGGCTATGTCAGCTGCATGACTGGCTTGAAGATAAGGGGAGGTTTCCCAGTTCTACCAAGAATTTGACTCATGGTGCAGAGACAGAAGCTGGCAGTGAACTGTGGTGCTGGAGTGGTGTGCGTGAATGGGGAGGGCCAGATCAGGTGACATGCCAGGAACTGAGACGTGCTGACAGAAGCAGAAAATGCCATCTGTACCCTAGCCTCCTTTCCCAACTGAAGTCTGGTAGTATCTTCTCCAGAGGACTAGAGTTCTTCAATCTCAACAGACTTGATTGTATGATGTAACTTTAGCATATTTCAAAGGGGGGAAAAAGACCATGCTGCATGTAAACATCTTTTGAAAGATACAGCCCTGTTCTCAAGTGTTAATATATGAAGTTGTGTGACCTAAAATCAAGGAAATAATAGGATCTCCTATGAATTAAAATGGAAGCTTTTGGTTTTTTGAGTGGTCTTTGATGCCACTGAATGCATAGGTGGTGGTTATGTGCTTTTCAGTCAGAGCTGACTCATTAACTAACTCTTCCGTATCATGTGGGAGATTGTCTATCTTTCTCCTGAATGTGGATATTTGTAATCAACTATTGCTGTACTGAGGTAACCTGGGGTGCTGTGATGCTGAACCTTGTGCCATTGGCGTGTCAATCACCATAAACGTTACCCATGGTGGGAAGTGTTTGGTGGAGCTCTCAGTTTAATACAAGTTTGGAAGCAGGAGTGTCACCCACCTCCTAAACCACATGCCTCTGCAAACTCTTATGAACTTTGATAAATGTCGGCAGTTATAGGAAGGCTTTTGTTCATAGGGTCGCTGTGAGTCATGCTCGACTCGAAGACAATCAACAGCAAACATTTTTCTTCTTCATTAAGTTTCAAAGGAAGCTCTTGTGGCCAAGCTGTGCTGCAATCCCAAAGGATCCTGCTCTGTGGGAGAAGGGTGAGCAATCTCCTCTCAAGGATTTGTTGTTATGTGCTGAAAAGCCGCCTGCGACCCATAGTGACCCTGTGTACAGCAGTTCTGAAGCCTGCCCTGTCCTGAGCCTGTCTTACTGATTCAACACACCTAACTCTGTTTCCCCAGTTACTGTATCAATCCATCACACTTGGGGTCTTCCTCTCCTGTGCCGTCCCTCCACCCTTCTGAGCATGAAGCCCTTCTCCGAGGACTGGTCCCTCCTGGCCACGTGCCCAAAATATGTGAAATAAAGCTTCAAAGTCCTAGCCTCCAAGGAGAAACTTGGTTTAACCCTCTCCAAGAAAGACTTGTTTTCTTGGCAGTCCATGATATGTTCAAGACTTCTCCAGCACCACAACTCTAAGGCATCTACTCTGTCTTCTTTAGTCATTGTCTAGCTCTCTGGTGCACAGCAAGTAATGGTGAAGACCACGGCCTGGATTAGGCCATTTTAGTCTCTAGACTGACATTGTTGCTTTTCTCTAGAGAGGTTCCTGACAAAGATTTTCCCAGTGCAATTCATCTTTTGATTTCCTGACTGCTGGCGCCAAGAATGTTGATTGTGGAGCTAAGCAAGCTGAAATTTTTAACAACCTCAATCTCTTCTCCATCTGTCATGGTGCTGCCAATCGGCTCAGTGGTGAGAATGTCTTCTTGATGTTGAGTTCCGCAGCAGATGCTTCAGGTCCTCCTCTGTTTCAGCAAGTAAGGTTGTGTCATCTGGATAATTTAGGTTGTTGATGAGTCTTCCTACAATCTTGCCTCTGAAAACCCACTTGGAAGGTCAGTTATGGGTTGCTTCTGACTCAGTGACACACAAGAAGATTCAAGGTTCTACTTAGACTAAGACTCAAGATTCCAGATTACACTGACTGCAGGCTTGGCAAGGTAAAAAACGAGCAAAGGGTCAATTCCAGACAGAACTCCAGAGGGTATTTTAAGTTTCGCCACGTTCTGCTTAGCTGTAGGTCTTGGGTCTGTGAGTAACTCATGAAGAATTTTGAGGCTTCATGTTTGTCATGTGATTGCTGGCCCAAAAGTACCTTTATGAACTGATTTAAGTTCTAACTATAAAAATCTTTCATAACTTCTAACTTTAGTCTTCAGAGAGGACCAGGCAGTAAGGACAGAGAATACTTAATCCTCTCATTTAACAGAGCTGTAGAACTGGGTTAGAAGGTAATGACATTTTTTAAGACTTTAGGGTCACAGAATTTATTCAGTAGTTTGTCTTCATTCCTATTAGGATGTGGCAAAGAAGGTGTTTTGCTAACGCTTTTCTCAGGCTACTGAATATGCCACTCCTCTTGCAGAATAGCAACCTCATCCTGACAGCAGGTCGTAATGGTTCTCTCCCATCCTACAATGAAGAGGATGCCGGACTACCAGTTAGCACGTGCTGTTCAGACAGGGGCACCTCTCATAGTTCTTCAACAAGCTCAAGTTACTGTGGTTTGTTTATTATTTTTTAAATGTTTCTATTTAGGAAATCAACAAATTGTACCAAGTACTAAATGTTGAGTTGTATAATAAGCTAGAGGTGCCCTGGTGGGGTATTCATAACATATTAGGCTGCAAACCAAAAGGCTAGCAGTTCAAACCCACTAGCTGCTCCTTGGGAGAAAGATGGCAGACTCTTTCCTTGACTATTTACAATGGAAACTCCATGGAGGTGGAATAGACTTGAAAGCAGTGGGTCTGGTCCCTTAGTTTATAATAAGCTAGAGGGAACCTAGTAAGTTGGGGTGAGGGTGAGCAGTGCACCTGCAGGTAGAAGAATCTGATGTTAAATTCTGGTCCCCCTCATTCAGAGGGCCTCCAGAGAGTAAAAGCTCAGAAAATATTAGATGGGTGTACAGTTTAAACAACACATTTAGAAAAATTGAGTTCAATCCTAGTTCTGAAGACAAAATACACAATGAGAAGGGAGCTCTGAAGAATTTTCTTCAGGATCAATAAAGGGCCTGTGTGTTTGATCACTAAATATTGCCAGTCTGAAGGAGGCTACAGCCACTCAACTAACCATATGGAGGGTCTGGACAGGGAGCCTAGGGACAGCTGGGGCAGGGTGGGGACCCTGTGCTCACCCAAATTCTGGGGTCCTGAGAACACAGGACCAGTAAGTTAGAAGGAGGCAAGGAGCTTGGATAAGGCTGTGTGAGTGAAACACCCAGAGTCCAACAACCTCAAAGAAACTTCAGACAATGTGAAAACACTTGGAAAATGGTTTAATGATGTTTCACAACAGAAATGAACTGTACAGTTACAGTAAGTTTAATATATATAAAAAATTACAGCAGACAAATGCATCTACACAAAATCTACCATTTCATTCTGATTCACTGTCACCTACACAATCTCTCCCAAGCCTACAGCCCCCAGTGGGCAGCCCCAGGTGGGGGAACATATAAAGGGCACTTTAAAGAGACAGCACCTCTCATATTCCCCACCAATCCCCCAGGCCTCAGGAGGGATCAGCTAATTCCCCAACAGGTTGCTTGTGTTTCAGGTTTTCGAAACTGAGAAAAAGTGTGTTTCCCAGGGGCATGGTTTGGAACAAGTTACCAGCTGATTCTTAGAAAATATTCCTATCAGAGGGGAAATGGCTAAGCAGATATTCTGGGGAAGTGAGGCTATATAACAGCCACCCAGACTGCAAAGTGACCTAAGAAGAAATGTAAAGGGACTCCCAACAAACTACTGAGGAACTGTCACTGCCGCAATTAAAGCCGCTGGACAATTTTGGATAGAATCATTTACACCACATCCTAAGTTTCCACAAAAAGAACTCAAACTCACATTTTAAAGTACATAAAACAAAAGTTTTGGAAGGCCAAGGGGCCAATCTCCCCTTGTGTCCCTCCTTTGACAACAGTGGAAAAACACCCCTGAATCAATATTTTTTAAAAAAGAAAAGAAGGGTAAGGGAGCTAAGATATTTAAAGACAGAGAGAAAGAAAACATCGTTAGAAAACACGATCACTGTCTCTTTAAAACAAAGCAAGATCCCAGGTGGGACCAGCAATCAGCGAAAATGCAATCCAAAATTGACACCTGGTGGAAGTTTATTACTGCATATTATGTACACTCAGAACTTGTTAATTTTTTTTATTATGAACACCTAGGCAGTGAAAACTGTTATGTTAATACATACATAGACACACTCAAAACATACAAAAATACTATTATTTCAAACTACTAAGAATAGGACAGGTCAGTTATTTTCATGCTATGACTTTAAGAGCATTACATTGAAACAAACAAGAAGTTAAATGACTTTTTTTTAATATCCCAGAAATATACCAAAATATACATCTAAGCTTTGGAATTACTGAGGTTAGACTAATGCAAGTGCTGGGTAATCGTACTTAATACACAAGTCTAAGGTTCTGCAGGAAAGAAATTATCTTTGGTATCTGCATCAGGCTATTATTATTAACATTTGGATTTTGCTTTGGGATAGAGCTTGTATGACCCTAGAACCAAATACCCCCCTCCCCCAATCAACTGAGATTAAAAAGATTCATGTAAAAAGTTCCTTCATTTGCAATCCCCCCTCCCCCCAAGTTAAAAAGTCACAGGCATCTACCTAGCACAAAAGGTTGTGAAATACAATGCATAGTTGCACAGTGGTGCTGCAAAAAGGGAAGAAAACTACAATAAAGAGAAAATGAAAAGCTTACAATCTTTCCACGACAGCCACTTCCAAGCAATTCCAGTAAAGGGAAAAAAAAAACCACAACCAAATCACCAAAAAAACCCCCAACACAAACCAAAACAAAACACCACCAAACCAAATGCCAGAAAGGAAAGCTCAGAAGGGCACCTCAGATGGATTGCTGGAACAGCCCCGAGTGAGGGCGCCCAGAGAGCAGCCTGTTGCCTGCCAATGTCTGCAGCGTCCCCCCACTCTGTGGAGTCCTCGGCCCAGTCAACAACAGCTCCCACCTGCCCTGTGCTAAGTCCCTGTGGTGACCCTGGTTGTTGGAGGGTGGATTATGGTGGTGACGGAGTTTTGTCTTTTGCTTTTGGAAAATCAGAAATGCCAATCTTGTTCCACAGCATGTTTGCAGGTATGTTGACCTGGGCTAAACTTCCACATGCTGGAAAGCCTGGGTGTGGAACGCATCCTCCCTGCCCTCGCCTGCTCCTCAAAATGCCAGGACGCCACAGACTGGGTTGAAGCTGAAGACTTCCCTTTTCTTTGGTTTTTTTGTTTGTTTTGAGTTTATACAATCATTAAGAAATCTTTGGTTTTGGCTGGAAATTTAAAAAGCAAAACAAAACAAAGAAACCACCCTCCCCTGGCTTATAGCAGCAGTGTTTGGACCTGGCAAAGCATTTTCAACGTTGGGGTGGAAGCTGAACATTGGGAACTACATTCAAAGAAAAGGTGAAAGGGCTGGGGGGGATGCAGCTTCTAGAAAGCCCATTGGATAGAAGATTGTCAAATAATA
>NW_006399807.1:9204445-9217277 GCF_000299155.1 Elephantulus edwardii | reverse complement strand
CTGTAAATTTTTACTGATAATAATAATAATAAACTTAAATATTTGGATTTTTTCTTTTTTTGGTCTTGTTAAAGGAAAAAAAGTGAAATGTGTACGCAGCAGTTGGCTTAGTGGAGCCTTTGGTGTTCTCCCTCCCACCCCAAATCCTGAAAACGTGCAGAACCCTGCAGCTGAGGGAGGGTTCTGTCAGCCTTACCCCACCAGGGAGAAGGCAAGCTTGGAAGGTGAAGTGTGGTCAGCAGTCAGGAATATGGGGTGGGGTGGGTGTGGGTATCTGGCCAGCCCCTTAAAGGCAGGGTGGGACAGAGAAAGCAGATGTTAAGAGACCAGTGAAGTCTCTTTGCAACAAAAAACAACCAGAAGATTGCAATTTGCCCTCAGTTTGCAGTAGCTTTAAAGCAGCGACATTCAGAGGCTCTTGGGGGGATCCCACCCCCAACCCGGGCTACAGGTCCCATGATGCTATAGGCCAGAGCTGAACATCATTTGGAAGCGGGAGGGCAGACTTGGCAACTCTGTAGGGTTAGAGGAAGTTAAAGCAAGTTACTCAGTCAAGAGTTAGAAATGAGGTATACAACAGCTCCTGGACTTGTGGTGGGTCGAAAACCCCACACTTACTCACCTAGCCTTTGCTACAACCACAGATGAAGGGAATGGATCCGGGATCTAACATGGGAGAAGGGTATCTCATTGGAGAGTGAGATCTACTGTGGATTGAGTCACGCACGCATCCCATACAAGCAGAGGTAAGAAGCTAAGAAGTCTGTCTTACTCTCCCTGTTACCTGTTCTCAGGGGAGACTTCTACACTATTCATACTGCAGAAAACCTAAGTCAGGCTGTGACTGAAGTTTCACATCCGCTGCCCCTCTCTCTCCTCCCCAGTCTAAGTGCCCTGCCCTGGGCTTCAGGCTGGCAGGGCAGGCAGCGCCCCACTCCTCTGAGCAGCACTCCCCAGGAGTGGAACTGTGGGGATGGAGCCCCACCTGCCTACAGCTACCACTTTATAAACAGACACTTGTCATTTTAGCGGAAAACGTTTCACTTTCTTCTAGAAATATCAGAGCTTAAGTAAGACACTGCTAGGGAAGTGGAAGGGAGTGTAAAGTTTTTTTCTCAACTTGGCTTTGTCCTTTTTTATTCAAAAGGAATTGTAATTTTAAGAAATGAATAAATTTGGATATCACTTTGTAAATAGCACTGGCTCTGGCAGCCTGCCTGCAGACGTTGGGACAGGATGGTTAGAGAACTCAGTGCTGCTGCTGAGGGGACAAAGAAGTGAGGTTGTGGCAGACATAATGCAAACAGGAGGATCTCCATCTTTCTTCACAGTCAATCCGTTTTAGGGCCTCAATTTCTGGCTGTGCCCTGGGTTTGAACAGAAAGTGGCACTGGGTGGCTGGCATTCTATACATTATGGGTTGAGTCTGGTCACTGGACTGGACCCCATACCGCCCCTCTGGGGCCCCGAGAGCTTCCTTTCCCTCCTCAGAGAGGAGCTCCATTATGCACCACTGCGCTCCCATTGCTTTGTTTCAAGTGCTCTTATCCTCAATATTCTATTACCTACTCATACACCTATCTAGAGCTTTGAAAAGTCACACAATAGTAATACCACTTTTACGCAATGTCAGAACAAGAAGATTATTAGTAAAGCTTTCGCAACATTCTGCAACCTGATTTTTTGATGGAATATTAAAAGAATACATTTCTTCTCCCTTTCCCCCTTTGTGTCCCAGCAAAAGTACACCAAAACGATTAAGCTCTCCACTCTTTAGAGCCCATACAGAAAAACCATCTTGGAACGGCTGAGCTCCAAGGGAGAGTAAAGTCTTTTGGTTTTCTATGTAAACCTGCTCTTGAAAATGCTTATCCTTTATCTGAGACAGAATAGAGACAGCACATCTAAATATTGTCTGATCTCAAGTTGGCTGTACCGGTTCTATTTACAAATGCCAGAAAAAGGGAAACAAAAACATCTATTTTTATCTTTTGCATCTCTCAAAATTTCCCAGTAATTTCAAGATTATTTCTATACTGACTGACTCACCATATTTCAGGGGCCAGTAGAGCAAAACAAAAAAGTAATCTCTTCCCTAAAGCCACAAGAACTTACCTCCTCCAAAAACTAGGGTAGTAGGAGGAAAGTGAGGGAGCGGGAAGCGAAGAGACAAAAGTAAAGCTTTTCCAGGTTTCAGCCTTTTGTTCTTAATTTTCCCTTGCTCATTTTACAAATATAAGGACAAGCAATGATGAAGCAGTGTCTTTGGTACTAAACCAAGTCCCACTTAAGTTCTGTGAGATGGATCATTCATTTAAGAAAAAAGAAAAAGAAAGGAAAAAAAGCCTTTCTGGAGACAGAATCTTTATCTGAACTCAGGGAGCCAAGAAAGGTTGTCCCAGGGTATCGCCAGAGAGACACCCAGCTCTTCCTAAGCAACCATTACTTCTTAGCACATTCCCTCCATCTCACCAACCAACCGTCTCTAGAGCTCACACCACACCACCGGTGTGGAGCAAGCAGGCTGGTATTTACTCTTGGTTTGGTTTTTCCTATTTCCATGTTTGGTCTAGACAGAAGTAACTATGAGAAAAAGAAGCAAGTTTTTAAGATTTGGGTTATTAGCGAAACAATTAACATTACAGAGTGACAAAAAAGAACCTGCATTGCTCGATTTAGATGCACCAATCACTCATTCCTCCTTCCCACCCCAGAATGGTACATTTCTAGTCTGGACTCTATTTCTTAACCACACGCCCAGACATTTAGACACTCATCCTGAGCTTTGCTACTCAGAGGTAAAAAATCCTTTGGAGAGGCTGATGTGGTCTGGGGGTGGGTGTAGTCTTAGGCAGGGGTGTAAATATGCCTTGGCAAACCCTAGTGAACTCAGAATTGACTGGACAAGTGATCTGGAAGCTGCATGTCACCACACACAGAGCAGACCACAGAGGCCATCAAATCCAAACCCAGTCACAGGGATAGTCAGGCTTCCTTTGGCAAGGTAGATAAAGGGAAAAACAAGCAAGCATGAGCAATGCTTCCCTTCTAACATAATCAAATTCTCCTCCTCCCACCCCAACCCCTAACCCTATAAAGTGTAACCTACAAACAGGATCCCAAATACATACAGCGTCAATCATGTTTATCCATCATAATAAACATCAGTTCAACTAAATGCTACAGCTAGAATTATTTCCACTATTTATAAAGGGTTTTTTCCCCTCCTTTTTTTATTCATTTGGTTTTCAGTTTAAAACCAGTTCTGCAACAATGCTAAACTATGCTGAGGTATTTTTATGAAGGTGCCAGAAGCTAGCTGTTACCCACGAGTGTGTATTATCCTCACAGATTAAGGTACCACCATTCAAAGAGAAAAGGAAGTGAAAGGACTTGCACATTACTGAACCAACTGAAGATTTACTCAGTTGACTGCTTTGGAACAGAGGAGCCAAAACAAGGAACTGCTTCAAACCAAGATGGTAAGAGAAAGCAAATTTAACTAACGATAAGGAAACTGGGTACAAACTGATCAACTCTGAGAAAACAATATTCCCTGCCTCTTTGCTGGAATCTTTTAAAATATCTTGCTGGTAATCTGAGGGGTGATCCACTCTCTTTGGATGAAGGAAAGGCTAAGGCAGCCTTTATCTATGAAAGCATTTTTTTCCTATCCCTAACTAAGTGTACATTTCTGTGTGTAACTGTCTGTACAGATCTATTTATCAGCTGATCTAAGGATTCCCCACCCCAACCGCCTTCTCAAGTGAAGGTAAATGCTAAGTTATCTTTTCATAAAGTGTCATCCTCAAAATGTTTTAAGATTGAAAGAACTTCCAAATGTCACATGACAAATGTCACACTTTAAATGTTTTTTACACACATGTCCAAGAGTGAAGTCATTAACTGTTAGGAGTAAATTTACCTATCAATCCTTGCTCACATGAATAATTTTAAATCTTGGGCCATCAGTTTTTTTCTCTCTGGCTGAGTAAGCAGGGTTTGAAGAATAAATGTTCAATTAATAATTTCGGAAGCTGACTCAATGGTAATGTATTTGACCAAATTATTTTAATGAATCGCTGATGGTCTCCTTTAATTGAAGTTCTGAAGTTGCAGACTGGTCTTTGGAGGCCATACTGGACCTAAAGTCAAAGCCAACAGCCAGCACCAGTTACAAGCAGGGCCCTGCAGGACACCAGGTCCCAGTGGAACTAAACCCCATCAGGCTTTAACCGGGTACCAGTGCCTCTAGCTTCCTCTCTGTCTGTAGCACTTTCTCCTTAGAAAGAAACAAAGAAAATATATGCCTTCTTCCTAGTGATTTTATTTTTCCCTTAGTAGAAAGTTTTATGAGGATGACATGGTTTGGGAACAACTCTAAGCTATGAATGACAGTTTCTTCTGCCAACTAACTGCAATGTTTTCTATTAGGATTTAGAACATAAAAAAAAATGAATTTTCTATATTTATTAATGTGTCCAGCATCTCCAGAAATGTAAATAGAAATTTTAACTCTTCGGCTGAGTTTAAATATCTGTCAAGAAAATATCTGTGCTTCTGGATAAGATAGACAAGGTTCTTCTCCATCTTCCCAAACAAATGAGGGATAATGTTACAAAATAACGTAAAAAGAGGTATAGTTGTGCTTTTCTCCAACAATGAATGACTTACATAGAACAAACTGACAAGATGGTTTCACTAAAAATCTTATTTTCCTTTTTAAGATCATTAATTTCCAATAATGCTAATGTGATACATGCTATTACATAAAATGAAACTGGGAGTCCTTTGGTTCCATTTGAAAGAAAATTGGGATGGTATTAATCTTATCAAATAAATAAAAGGAAGTACATACTAAATCAGTTTATTGGTATCAAATGAATTTTTTCTTAATTCTAAAAAGCTGCCTATATAACTCAAGAAACATTTAAAGCAATATCGCAGTCATCTAATTTCTCACATCAGGAACATTACCATTGTTCCTTGAGAAGCCCTTTTCTAGGTCTTTCTGCTCTGTCCTTCAGATTGATACAGGCTGTAAATAAAGTTTATGATCAAACTGCACTGCTTGGGATAAACAGGATTCAGGCAATTACATTCATCTCTCCGTAGGGAGGGCCCACTGCCACGGGCAAATATAGTATCACTAAAAGATGCATTTAGTCTTTGGCTTAGTTCATGTTAACCAAATTCAGGGATGAAAAAAACTTGCATAAACATTGGGGGTGGCAAAGAATGATGCAACAATTGTGATGACCTTTCTGGCTTTTCCTCTTCCAAGTGCACAAACTACACTAAACACCTCATTTTGGTCAAATGTCTCCTTTTAACGTCTAGATTCTCCCATCTAAAGTTAAGTCCTAATACTTTAAGTTAGGAAACAGTTCACTCAATCCAAAAAGCATCTTTTGAGATGATAAGGAATATAAAGCAAAAAAGGACTAAGGCATTCTTAATTAAGCAATATGATTAGTAGAAGGTGTTGGGGAGTAGATTTTAGCTAAATACTCATTGACAACCTATATTAGTGTTTTGTGTGTTCATGTGTAAATGGACCTTCCATTTTACAACTTATTTTTAAGTAAGAGAAAGAAAAAAAATTATTTGTATCTAAGTCATTTGCATTTAAGACTTAATTCTTCTTTTAAACATGTATTTTTATGCTGGTTTAAGGTCTATGCTCATAAAGTGATCCACACACAAAAAGGCAGAATCCCCTCATCCCATAATGACTATCAAACACAGACAAGGCAGGGAGTAAAAGACCATCTCACTATCATCATGACATTTAAAGCTTAGGAAATTATTTAATGTTACAGTCTACTGGTGAATTTTATTTGGGAGAGGGAACAGTTTTGGAATCATGTGGAAATAAAAATCTAACCTTTCCTTGCCCTTCGTCTTAATCCGATGGGCTTGAAACCCTTGGAACCTAACACTTCCTTTGGTAGCAATTTTGGGAAAATATGCTATAACCTCTAATCCAGCATGGTGGGTATCAGCACTTCCCTCCCTGAACCCCTCCTTCTAACTTTCACCACTCCCAAGGGAGGAGCCCATGATAATGGGCGACTACAGTATTATTGATAGCCCTAAAATCATTTGCACAGACTAAAGTTAAGAGATGTCAAGTCAGGAGAGAAAATCAGACTTAACTACATCAGAGAAATAGCAGGATATAGGAGAGAAATTAGTAACTGACACTACCATTCTATTTACACACCAAACTAAATAAACTAGTTAAAAATCAAGTTAATGTCTGCCCAGAGGATATTACAATTTACCAAAATAAAAGATTAAAAAAGCAGCAATTTTTATATAAAATTAATAAAGACAAATGAAAAAGAAATTGTCAGTAGCATCTATCTCCTCAATGTATCTGAACTGCACTTTATAAACTAGTCCATTAGTACAGCAGCTTGCTAAAAATTGACTTTGGTTCAAGCTTAGTTTAAAAAAAAAAGACAAACATTAAAAAAAAACCACAACAACACACCACACATAAAAAGGTAGATGGATATTTGTTAGTTTCCCTGCTTGCAGTTGACTAAATTTAGAGAGGTCATAGGGAAATTGCAAAGGGAAAGTTCAGAAAGGAACTTCAGGGTAGTAATTAAATACTCTGAAATAAAATGAGAGGACAGAAGGAACTAAAGAAAAATAAAAATAATAAGGGGGACCAAACTGTTCCTGATCCTTTAACTTAAAGGTCCTCATCATGTCTGTGTCACTGCCTTTCTGAATACTAGAGAGAGAAATACACAGAAGCCAAGCTCCCTTTGTAGATACATCAAAATGAGAATTACTTGTTAGCTCTCTAACTTCTAGCTCAAAAGCAGGAAAAGTGCAGTTGTAGGACCGCTGGAGATATAAACAAGCACCCACAGACACCAATGCAACACCTAATTCCAATAAGAAGGGGAAGTTGGATGAACTGTATGTAGTGATCCAGTCTTTTGGGAAATTTTATTTTTGTATGGATATTATGATTATAATCTCTCAAGAAAAAAGAGGATCTAATCTCCAAATTACCTTCATTCCTCTTCACTCACTTTCTTAAACTAGTCCTTTTCACTGAGCTAATCCATATGAGGGTCTAGAAACACTCTGAAAACAATGACACATGCTCATCATTTTCTACACTGAGTCAATACATCATTGCTGATAGACCTATTGAACAGCAGCATCACTAATAAACCAAGGCGACAGTATGTGTCAGAGTCTCCATTCAAGGTCTTTCCTTCAAAAGTTCTTCAGATGACATGCTGGCCCATGAGAGCCTCCTTTAGTTAAAGAACCCAGGACAGTCTCAGGGCCACAGAAAAGGATAAGCCAGTTAGTGAAAAGGAAGTCTGGCCAGAGGAAAAACTGGCAATTTTGGAGACTCTTCTCAACAGATCTCCTCTGGATGCAAATCAATAGAAAATAGTTTAGGAGTTCCTTTGAAAAGTAAAAAGATGGGAAGTATTACCCAATTTCAAGAATTTGTTCTTTGCCAAGTAAGTTAAACAAAGTATAGATAAAAAGACTTTCCATAAAATGGAAACAAATAAACAAACAAACCAACAGTAGGAGCATTTTTTTTTTCTTCAGGAGATAAGAAATCAGGAAAACCACCAAGTCAGGTGTCCGCAGTAGTCTTTGCTCTTCGGAACCAAATCCTGCCCTGCAACATGTGCAGCCGTTCCCGTCCAAAGTAGCAGAAAGCAGCATTGTTCCAGTGCAGGATCTGGGCCCCAAGGTCATTCAATGATTTGGGGGTGAATGAGAGCTACAGTTCAGCAGGAATTCCTTCCTACACAAAAGTGCTCCAAAGGCACCACCTGATGGGGGGAAGGGGATGTGTGTGGAGTGGGAGTGTTTGCACACATGCCTTCAGCTTCTACACCAAGCCTCTTGCATAAGTGGCAAAAGAAAATAATTTTCTAGCACCTCTGTAAGAGTCATCAAGGATAAGGAAACCAGCAAGAACATTCCCCGCAGTTAAGAACGCAAGTCTGCACGCAAGTCTGCCCTTACCCAAAACCCTCCCTCCCCACAGTGTGGGAGCTCACTGAAACAGGATCCAGGAGCAAGAGATAAATGTGTCCAAATACTATATATATATATATATAGATAGATAGATATATAAAAACAATAGCAACAATAATAATAATAGAGATACAGTAATACAGGCCTGCCTAAATTGTACCAGTTAAAAAGGAACCCCCAACACAATTGATATGATTATAAACACCTTGTTATGACTTAATGGCCTGTACAACAGACCCATAAAAATGATTTTTTTTTAAAAAAAGAAAAAAAAACAAAGAAATTCAGACAAACAAGAAATCCCCTTCCTATACTGGAAGTGGTAACCCACCTTAACTTGTCATCATGACTGCTGGAAATGATAAAGTAGTCCTTTCACTTATTTTTGAATATTTTTTTTGTTACTGTTTTTTTTTTTGTGTTTTTTTGTTTGTTTTTTTTTTAAACATTTTTGGTTAGAAAGTTTTCCAATCCATGAAGCAATCCTGAAAAGACAGTGTTTTATTACAAAATTAGGCAAATGTCGTCCCCTCTTCCTCCTTTCCCCCTCCCCCCAGTATGTGTGGTGTTCTCTTCTCTCCTGTGCCCTCAACGACATGGCGAGAGGAAGCCAATCACATTTTCAGTTTATTAATCTGGCTGGCAGCCCAATCACACTGCAAAGTGAAAAAGGCTAGCGGCAGCCCAGCTCACTGTGCCTTGGAGGCCGTAGTGGTGGTGGAAGCAGCCCCACTGGCAGAGGTCACTGTGAAGAGAGAGTTCTGGATGGACTCAGCTGAGGTGGAGGTGGCGTGAAGGCTGGCAACAGGTCCAGAGTTCCCTGCGGAGGCTGCAGCGGCAGAGACCAAGCTCACTGGGTTGCTGGTGAGCAGAGAGAGGTTCTGAGGGTTCAGGAACAGAGGGGCAGTCACGATGTTGGGGGCACCTCCTGCATTGGCAAATACCAAGTTCCCAGTTGCATCCAGTGATGTTATTGGAAGAGAGCCACCAGAAGCAAGAGCTGCAGACAAACCCCCAAACAGGAAAGAGAACATCAATCAGCACCATCATGGAGATCTAAATAACAAATTAAAAGCTTATAACTGAATGGGGAAAAGTTTAGTTCTTAATTTTTCTCTCAATCACAGGCTGTACTGACAACAAATGAAGTTTGTTTATAATTTCTGAATGATGCTAAAAGACTGAGTAAATCCAAGAGTTAAATTTTTATCTTGAAATATCTAATTTATTTCATTTACCTCTAAGTATTTTTTTAAATCCAGTAATTTTTACTTTAACAAAGATTGATTCTGCCCCAAATTTTTAAATTGTGATCTGGGTGAAGTTTACAAAGCACTTTAAAAAAAAAAATTATTCACCCACATTCAACAGGACCTTGTAAAAACTAAACCTTTATGTGCATAAAAAAAATTCTTCAAAAGAGAACCTATAAATTGGGAAACATATTTAGCAATGATGTATCTGACAAGGGACTCATATCTAAAATGTATAGAAAACCCTAAAACCTCCACAAGAAAAGGCAAACAACCCACTTACAAAAAGGCAGGACCTATATGGACCATAAATGAAGAATTCTCTATTTACAGATAGTTAAGTAGAAAGCAGACCAAAAGTACATGTTGTGCTAAAGAGAAGACATAATCATTCAAGAATGATTTTAAACTAAAACACAAAATATGGTCAAATAATATTTGTGAAGTCTGTATGGTAAAGTATTACCAACATTGTATGAGAACTTTAGAATTAAAAAACATAGATTAACACAAACCTTAAATTATTTCATTTTATGAAGCTTGAAATTGCATAACTTATGTCACCTTTATATATTTTTTATTTTATGAAAAGAAATTCTACAATTAGAAAACTTTTTTAAAAAAACACCTTTTTTTACAAAAATAACTTTATAGAATCAACCCAACAACCAACTCATTGCCATCAAGTTGGAACTGATTTATAACTGACCCTTCAGTGAATTTCCAAGTGATATCATGAATAAGCTGAGCAAACTTTACAATATACACTATGAAAAGCATCTTTCAAAAAGCTTGTCTTAAAATCAGTTATAACATATAATTATTGTGTTTATGCAATTACTGTGTGAATAACTGAATACAATCAACTCAATCATATGAGTGATTAAGTTGAATAATTACATAATTATTAGGTAATGCACCAAATAAAATGTGATTAACCTTTTTACTTTCTGAGGTTTTAAAAAAATTTTTATTTCTATGATTTATATAACTGAGTCGACTGTTGTTGCTTCCTAGTCTATTCATACAAGAAAATAAGTACCAGCATAAAAGCCTGGTCTCTTACATTATATGAAATGAAAAATATTCTTGTTCTTACGCACAAGCCAATCCCTTTACTTTTCTCACACAGCTTTTATACACAGACACTTTCTTGGTTCTAAGAAATAAGTCAGCTATATCTCTTGGTACCATCTTTACCTTCAGCAATACAAGCTTCCACTATAAAAAAGAAAAATGTGAAACATGTAAGAATATTCTACTGACCTTGGATAGTTGCCAGTGTACTGTTGCTCATCAGAGCTGGGCTGAGAGCACCGCCCAGGGTCCCTGGATTGAGACTGAGTAAGGCACCTCTGCAAGTCCAAAAGAGAGGTTGCTCTGTCACCATTCAAAGACATCTTGTCAGTTTACAACACACACCGGGAGGAGAGAAACGACACCTAGAAAATGATCCTTGGCCAGGAAAATTCCCAATAACAACGACATGGAAACATTTCTGTTCCTTATACTCTTACATGGCAAGGGTAATGCTTCTGACTGACTTACTGCTTCCATTGGTGCTGTGTGTACAAAGCAAATAAGGCTGTGATCCACAACAAAAGTCAATTTCACAGTTATTCTGACTAATCTGAATAACATCATTCGGCTTCCCTCCCCTGCCCCGAAAAAATAATAAAACTCCAAGGAAAGGGATGTATGCACAAAGGTCATTCTAAAAGTATGCTTGACAACAATTACATAAAGTGGGGACTCTCATTAGTATTTTTCTTACTTATATTAGAAAATAGAAAATTCAATGGAGAAAGCAAAATAACAAGACTGAGGAATTCTGGGCCTCTTCTTGGTCCCATCACTTGGGTTATCAAGTGACTTGTGTTCTGCGTCTTCATCTGGAAATAAAGGCACAGCCACTGTTCTTTCTAAAATGTTAAGAAATTTAAGTTCAACTATAATCAAAGTCTTTGCACTAAAAATAGACTAGCTCTCTTCCAATGAGATTACTGCCTTAAGGAATTACTGTTTGTTTTGTTTTTAATGTTTTGGATGGTGATGAAAAGTCTTATCTCCAAGTACTACCAGTATTGATCTAATAGCTTCAAAGAAGTGAATGAGAGGAGGGTGTGCCTTACCCAGCAGCAAACTGTGAGGGTGCCATCAGGCCTGGGTTTAGTCCTGCAGCAGCAGCCATGGCAGCAAGACTGGCATTTGTGGGTAACTGTGCAGCTCCTTGAAGGGCAGCAGCTGCTGCTGTTTGCAACCCTGATGCTGTCACCATCACCTGGCTGGTCCCGAGAGGGGAGGACAAAGGAGTGGAGGTGGTCTGTGTTGTGCTGGTCTCACTGGCACTGGAAGCCTCGGAGGTGGAGGCAGAGGCAGAAGGGGAAGGACTCAGAGAGGGGGATGTGACTGCTGAGGAAACTGCTGGGGGCGCCGTGGAGATCACCGTGGCTGTGTTGTTGGAGGGGGCGTCTGTAGTGCCTGGAAAATGGATTTGGATTAAAAATGACAGTCGACAGGAATTTTTGTAAGTACAGTGGCTTTATGCCATTTTAGAAAATTATGTCATATTCTAAAATCAACTGCATAGTTAATCTACTATATAATGACCTCTCATAGGGAGCTCTGGTGGTTTAGCAGTAAGGAGTTAACATTGCCAACTCAAAGCCAAACAGTTTTAATCCACCAGCTGCTTCAGGGAGAAAGACAGGCAATCTAATCTCCTTCTGTGCTATGGACTGCCTCTGAAAATCCTCTGGAGGGTCAGCTATGGAGACAGCTCCACTACACAGTACTCAATAATAACAAAATCTTCCCCACATTTCTTATTTTTACCAACCTAGCTTAGTATTGATTTTAAAATTAACATAGGAATAAACATTTTAGAACCAAAACAATGAGCCCTATTGTAAGAAATGAGAGCAATAAAGTAATCATAGAAGAAATAGTAAAGATTTTTACTGTCAATTTCCTATTCAAAAAAAACCAGACACAAAGTACCACAGAAGCTCTAAGAAATACAACTGGCTTTAAAAGAAAACAACCCCCCCAAACAACACAACCTCCCTCATAACAAAAGCATCCCTCCTTGTGAAAGCACCTTTTCATTCAAAAATGTCCTTGGCAGACTCAATAGAGAAACCATGAAATAGTATTTTTCTAAGACCTACATTTTTCTAAGTGCCACAGGAAATGGTGTAGGATGATAACAGTATACCTACATGCCATCTTTGCATTAAAAAAATTAAACAACTATTCTACAACAAAAATGAGCTCTCAAAGTGTCAATGCAGTAAATATTTTCTTATTTTGCAGAGATAAGAAATTACAATGACATTGTCATAAAAAATAAAGTGCTATTTGGAGAGGTCTTAAAAAAAGGTTGTGGAGAAACTGGAACCCTGATTCACTGTTGGTGGGAGTGTAAAATGGTGCAACCCCTGTGTAAAGCAGTATGGCGCTTTCTCAAAAAGTTGCAAATAGAGATACCATTTGACCCAGCAATTCCACTACTGGGAATATACCCTGAAGAGACCATAGCTGAC
>NW_006399807.1:9132348-9203575 GCF_000299155.1 Elephantulus edwardii | reverse complement strand
TAATAAAATATAATTATAGAGAAAAAAAAAAAAAAGGAAGAGGATCAAAGGACATAAAAATATCATGAGTGAAAATTGGGTAGCTCTGGTGACCTAGTGGCAAGAAGCTGCACTGCAATCCCACATGTGCCTGGTTCGAATCCATAAGATGCTCTGCTGGAGAAGGAGGGACAATCTCCTCCTGTACCAGTCAGATTTGATTTGACGGTACAATGCACAAAAAAATAATAAAATAAAAAAAAATATCATGAGTGAAAATCAAAACATGTTCACTGGGTTTATTAATGTTCGTGATCAGTATTGTCCAACAGACATTCAAAATATATAAAACTGTTGGTAGGCCAGTGGGTGCATTGAAATAAGTAAAAATAGTGGAATAAAAAGTCTAACATGGAAGCAGTATTAACATTATGAATTAATTACTTTTAGTCACTTTTTTCCCCAAGTAAAAATGACTCATAGAGCACTCAAAGGATAATCTTTTAAAAATCAGAGCAAAACCATAGTTTCAGGGAGCTATAGTTTTGATGACTGTTGTTGCTGTGTACCAGTCCCATAGCTGACCCTCCAGTGATTTTTCAGAGGAAGCTATGGGGGGAGATTGCTCATCCTTTTCCCAAGAAGCAGTTGGTAGATCTGAACTGTGTGCCTCTGGGATTGCAGTGTAGTTTCTTACCATGAGGTCACCACAGCTTGCTAGTTTTGATGATAGCTATTAAAAAAAAAAAGAATTAATGAGTCCTCATTTTCATAAATGAATAAATGGTACATTACAAAACAGATGTCTAAGTAAGTGGAACTTAATTTAGTGACATTCACTACATTTTAGGTCTCAGTCACCCACAAGAAAGGGTAAGGCAGAATCTAAGTGGGATTTTCTCAAGATGCTTGTGTTAGGTACCGCTGAGTTGTTTATGACTCATCGTGGCCCCAAGAGCAATAGAGTGAAACTGTGCTCTATCTCTGTGCCATCCACATGTGCCCTGTGGTGGCCACTGAGTTAATCCTTCTTGTGGAGGGTCTCAAAATAGAGAAGTAAAAGAGACGAAAAAGCATTCATAAATTTTCAGTATATTATTTGTATGAGGTATAAAAGACACTGATTATATCATAAAACAACCAGACCAATTAAAATGAGTATTTCAAGTTTATAAGGTTATTATTATTAGACACCAGACAAACAACTTATGCAAAAGATACATTTGTTGTGTTAAAATCTATTACTAAAGCAGAAGAATTTCTTCTCTTGTTAACAGCCTTATCCCAAGTTCAGACATTTTTTTCTCCTCCTTTCAAAATTCATCGCGAAGCCTCCTCCTGCACTATACGAAGAACATCTTGGACTCAATTACTCTCTTTTCAATTTTGGGGAAACTTTCTTTCATATATCTTATAACTAGGAGAAACTTACATGGTGTCTATTTTAAGACTGACCTTGTTCTTCTTCACCTTTTATGATGCTGTTGCCCCGCCCACAAATGATTGTGGCCTCTAACTATTGTCGTCAATAGATGACTGACTCATAGCTGACCCTTTAGCAAGTTTTCAGACTGTAAATCAAATGGGAGGAGATTGCCCAGATTTCTCCCTCAGAGCAGCTAGTGGATTCCAACCTTTAGATTAGTAGCTCAGCTTTCTACCAACTAGGCCACCAGAGCTGATCTGTTAGAGGCCACAGAATGATGAATTTTGGCTCTTCAACAACCAGTGTTACGCAGATGACACACTGCACTTGCAGAAAATAAAGAGAACTTGAAGCACTTGCAGAAGATCCAGAACCACAGCCTTCAATATTTATTACATCTCAGTATTAAGAAAACAGAAATCCTCACCACTGGACTAACGAGCACCAGTCAATAAAACACAAGTCAGTATCTTGCTGGTATTCTCTGCTTTCAGTTAAGATCCATCCTGTATCAGCAATGATATCTTTCATTCTACAACCTCTTCTGAAACCAATAAGGAAAGAACACTAAAAGTAGCTTGAGAAAAACAAAGTCACCTATAAAGGAGAAACAATTAGATTAAGTTCTTATTTTTTGGCAGAAACCATGTGAACAAAAAGACAATGGGATGGCATATACAGAAGGTTGAAGAAAACAAATGCCAGCTGAGGATTGTGTACCCAGCAAAGCTGTCCATCAAATATGAAGGAGAAATTAAGCCATTTGCAGAAAATCAGGAACTTAAGGAATTTGTGAAAACAAGACCAGGTCTACAAGCAATTCTAAGAGAAGTCCTTCCCACAGAGGCACTAAAGGAAAGTGGATGAACCATAGTAACCAGGAACAACAGAAAAAGAAACACAGCAAAATGACAGTGAAAAAACCAGCCCTACATGGTTTTATCTCACCTAATACAAATGGCTTAAATGTACCAATTAAGAGAAAGAGTAGCAGAATGGATAAAAACAAACAAACAAAAAACCCCAACCCCAAACACCATCAATATGCTGTCTACTAGAGACAAATCTATGAAGAGAAAAATACACCAAGCAAATGGCATACACAAAAAAGCAGCAGGAGTGGGAATACTAATCTGAGAAAATTTTATCTCTGATAAAATAAGACTTCAGGATGCAAACCACCCTGAAAGGCAAGGAAGCAGACCATATAATGATTAAAGGCGCAATAAATCAAGAAGGCATAACCTTGGGCAACATCTGTGCATCAAATGATAGACTTTCAAAATACGTAAAACAGTGGTTAACAGACTTGACGAAAGAAACAGACAGCACTGTGATAGTGGTGGTGGTGGTAGTTGTTGTTGCGTACCGTTGAGCCAGAACTGTGACCCTCTGGCGGGTTTTCCAAGAGAGTTAATGGCACAAGAGGAGATCACTGGTCTTTCTTCCATGGAACAGCTAGTGGATTCGAACCCTGTGCCTTTGGGATTGCAGCACAGCTTTCTTCCACTAGGCCACCAGAGTGGCAGGAGACTTAAACATAACACTCTCACCAAAGGAGAGGTGAATTCAAAAGATACTTAACAAAGATGCAGATGATTTAAACTGTACATCAGCAAATATGAATTCAGGATAATGCACTCAACTAAAATTCAATTTACTTTTCTTCTCAAGTTCTACAGAATTGGTCATTTAATAAAACACAAAGCAAGCCTCAACAAATTAAGTAACAATGAAATAATACAAAGCATCTTTTCACACTACAATGCCGTAAAAATAGTAATTAATGAAAAGAAAGTTAAGCTTATAAAACCACCCATGTGGATGCTAAATAACACCCTGCTAGAACCTAAGTTATAAAAGAAATGAAGAATGAAATTAAAAAGTTCCTCAAAACAAATGATAATGGAAATACAACATACCCAAAACTCTGAGAGAGAGCTAAGACAATCCTCAGGGGAAATCAATAGGAAAAGACATAAAAAAGGAAGAAGTAAAATGAATGAATGACCTAACAACACCTCCACCAAATAGAAAAAAGGACACTCTAACTCCACAGCCTCAAGAACAAAGGAAATTATAAGGAAAAGAGCTGAAATCAATGAGGCAGATAACAGAACAATTGAAACTATCAACAATATCAGGAACTGGTTCTTCAAAAGGGTCAATAAAATTGACAAACCATTGGAAAACTTAACAAAGGAAAGAGAAGACACAAATAACTCAAATGAAAAATGAGAGTGGTGTCATCACAATAGAGCCTGATGAAATCAAGCAAAAAACCCCCAAAGAGTATTATAAGCTATACTCTGATAAATTTGAAAACCTAAAGCAAATAAGGATTCTGAAGCTCCACCTGCTATCCTTTGGGCAAGGAGGGACTAGTCCTTGGAGAGGGACATTATGCTTGGAAGGGTGGAGAGATAGTGCAAGAGGTGAAGATCTGCAATGAGATGGATAGACTCATCGTGTAATGGGGGTAAGTGTATCAGAGACAATAAGACTGGCTCAGGATAGAGCAGAGTTCAGAGCTGTTGTACACAGGGTCACTAAGATGAATCACAGGCAACTCAACAGCACATAATAACAACAAAGAAAATGGACAGATTCTTTTAAACTCACATACTACTCAGACACAAACAGATGTAGAATACTTGAACAGACTCAACACAAAAGAAGAAATTGAGCAGGCCATAAAAAGATTCCCCACAAAAGAAAACAAAAAATTCTGGCCCAGATGGTTTTATGGCTGAATTCTACCAAACATTCAGAGATGCATCACCAATTCTTACTTAATTATTTTTAAAAAGTAGAAAAATAAATAACACTCCCAGTGCCATTCTATGAAGCAAGCATAACCTCAATACCAAAATCAGGCAAGCAAACACCTTACCAAAAAAGAAAACTACAGACCAATACCTCATAATACAGATGTAATAATTCTTAACAAAATTCTGGCCAACAGAATCCAACAGTACATTAAAGAAAAATATTTCATCATGACCAAGAGGGATTCATAACAGGTATAATGCAAGGATGGCTCAACATAAGAAAAACAATCAATGTAATTAATTATACATTAGCAAAGCAAAGAACGAGAACCACACAATTCAATCAACTGATGCAGAAAAGCCTTTGACAAAACACCTCTTCTTGGCAAAACAGGAATAGAAGGGAATTTCCTCAACATAGTGAAAAGCATATATGCGAAACTAAGAGCTAACATCATTCTCAATGGAGAAAGACTAATAGTAGGATCTAGACAAGGATTCCCACTTTTACCACTACTCTTCAGTATGGTGTTAGAAGTACTTGCTAGGGTAATACAACATGAGAATGAAATAAGAGCCATACAAATTTGCAAAAAGGTGTTAAAACTGTCACTATATGAAGATGGTATGATATTGTTCACATAACACTAAAAACTTACCCCAAAAATTTCTTAGACCAAGCAGATTCATTTAATAGAGTGGCAGGACACAAGATCAGTATACAAATATCAGTGGGTTTCCTCTACAGTAACAAAGGAGACACAGAAAAGGAAACTAAAAAAGAAATATAATTTACAATTGCTGTTGTTGATTGCTGTCTAGTTGAGCATGATTCAAAGCAACTTTATAAACAAAAGATCTATGAACAAAACTATCATCATTTCTCAAAGTTCATAGAGTTTATAGAAGCATGTTGCTTAGGAAGTGGTTGTCACTCCTGCTTCCAAATAACCAACCACAAACTGGGATACTTGGGAGTAAACCTAACTAGAGACACAAAAGAACTGTATATTTAAAAAAAAGAATTACAAAGCACTACTGTGAGAAGCGATTAAGAGGCCTAAAGAAATAGAAAAATGTCCTCTGTTCATTTATAAGAAAACTCAATGTAATGAAAATTATAATCCTACCAAAAGCAATCTTTTATAAGTAATGTTTAATGCAATACCAATACAGATACCAAATTCATTTTTTTAAGGAGATAGAAAAGGCAACTGGCAAGTTTATTTGGAAAGGAAAGAGACCCTGAACAAGCAATGCACTTCTGAAAAATAAGAATGAACCGGGAGACATAGTACTCCTTGATCTAGAAACCTACTATACATGTAATAATCAAAATAGCACGGCATTTGTACAATGACCAAAACATAGACCAATGGAACAGAATTAATAACCCAGAAATTAACTGATCTACTTAGGGTCAGCTGGTGTTCCACAAGGAAATAAAACCTTCCAAATGAGAAATGACAACCACTTCAACAAATGGTGCTGAAAAAAAACTGGACTTCTACCTGCAGAAAGCTCAAGCAGGATCCACATCTCACATCATACACACAAATTAACACAAGTTGGACCAGAGACTCTTGGGGGTAGAGCTTCAAAACATAAAGACTGCAATGGACGAAATGTGATGAAAAGTAGAAGGTCTAGCCTATGGTATAAACAGGCTAGCATAAAGCCAGAAATACACAACCATAAGAGGGCAACATCGATGAATGAGATTTCTTAAAGATTAAGTCCCTGTGTGCATGAAAAACTTTCAGCAATATAATGAAAGGAAAATCTACCAACTGGGGAAAAAACCCTTTGGCAATGCCACCTCAGACAAGAGAACCCTGCCCTATCCTGAGTCAATTTCACAGTCTCCAATACACTTGTCCCTATTGCCCTAGTCAGTATATCAATCCATCTCACCCAGGGTTTTCCTCTCCTGTGCTGACCTTCCATTTTTCTAAGCATGATGTCCTTCTCTAAGGACTGGAACCTCCTGGAAACATGCTCAAAGTATATGAGGTAGAGTTTCAAAATCTTTGCCTCGAAGGAGCAGCTTGTTTTTACCCTCTCTAGGACAGACTCATTTGTTCTCGACAGTTCACAATATGTTCAATATTCTTCTCCAGCACCACAACTCAGTTCTTCTGTCATCCTTAGTCACTGTCAGCTCTTTGATGTATAGCATGTACTGTGAAGACCATGGTCTGGATGAGGCGCACCTTAGTCTTTAGATTGACATCACTGCTATTCAGCACTCTGGAGAGGTTCCTGACAGCAGAGTTTTCCAATGCACTTGTCTTTTGATTTCCTGACTGCCGGTGCCAAAGAGTGTTGACTGTGGAGCCAAGCAAGCTGTAACTGTCAGCAACCTCAATCTCTTCTCCATCTTTCATGATGATGCCAATTAGGCCTAGGGTAAAAATTCTTGTTTTCTTGATGTTGAGCTGCAATCCTTCTGCAGCAAAAGCGTCAGGTCCTCCTCACTTTCAATAAGCAAGGTTGTGTTATCTGCATAACATAGGTTGTTTTGAGTCTTTCTCCAATCTTGGTGCCACATTCCTCCTCTTTTAAAGTCCAGTGTTAAAAAGTGATCTGTTCTGCATATAGATTGAGAATGTATGGAGAAACGACACATCCTTGACACCCTCTATTCTTGATTTTAAAGCATGCAGTATTTCCTTGTTATGTTCAGATGATTGCTACCAGACCAACTGACCAGAAGAGATCAATATAAATTCTCATTAAAAAAAAGGGTGATCCAACAGAATGTTGATGTTGAACAATATCACTAATATCACCCAAAAGCAAAATCCTGCTGAAGATTATATAAAAAATGACTGGAATAGTACATCAACAGAGATTGCCAGATACACAAGCTGGGTTTAGAAGAAACGATGGCACTAGGGACATCATTGTCAATGTCATACGGATCTTGGCTGAAAGCAAAGAGTACCAGAAGAATGTCTATTTGTTTTTCATTGACTATGCAAAGGCATTTGACTGTGAATCACAACAAATTTTGACTAACCTTGAGAGGAAGGGGAAACCCAAGACATTTGTTTGTGCTCATGTGAAACCTATACTTAGATCAGGAAGCAGTTGTCCAAACAGAAATTCCCTATGACTCAGATATTCCACTGCTAGGAATATACCACAAGGAAAATAGAACTGAGACACAAATGAAGATTTGAACACTGATGTGCATAGCTGTGTTATTCACAATAGCAAGAAAATGGAAACAGCTCAAATGTCCATCAACAAATAAATGAATTGAGACATTGTAGCACACAATGGAATACTAGGTAGTTCTCAGGAGCAAAGATTTAGAAAAATACTACATAACATGGGAGAGGCTAGAGTTAAACTGTTGAGTGAACTAACTCAGTCATAAGGATAAATACTGCGTAAGAACATTCTTGTAAAAACAGAAGGCTAGTTAGCAAGATGTGTATAAAAGTCCAAAGGAGGAAGGGAAGGAAGAAGGCTTAGGGTGGGAAGGGAGGACATCAGGGAGTTTCAAAATTTGGTGGGTAGAGGAAAAGGGTGAAGGAATAATGAAAGATCCAATGGGAATCTGAAAAGATGGGGTAATAACAGGCCTAGAGCAATGATGACTAATTTTATAAAACATAATATATGGAACTGATCATATGAAACAGTATGAATGAAGGAATGTATGAGACACAATGAATATGAATAAAACACAGTATGTATGAATTATGTATGCAAACCGATATAAGATAAAAATTTAAAGGGAAAAAAACCAACCCAAACAATAAAACAAAACAAGAAAAGCAATAGCCACTATGTTTAAGATGTCAGCCTGGCTACCAGCACTGCTTGGGACCCCCACCCCAGTACTATGCTATAGCACAGCCACTCCAGTTTCATGTCCCTCTGTGATGTGCACCCAGCACTCAACCCCCGAGACCCTCAGACTGCAGTCCTTTGTAATTGCATTTCAGTGCAGAGTTACATAAGGGGGGGGGGGGAGAAGGAAAGTACATTTTTAAAAAACTTTCAGAAGTAATGTATAATACAATGTTTTTATGGAAAGATAAGAAAATTCTTATCTTGTGGGAAACAGAAAAATTCTTAGGTAAAATTATTCCTCCTGTTAAAATAATTATGTTTGATTTTTTTTCTGAAGTTATGGATTGCAAGTACTTTCCCCAAGCAATACATTGATGCAATGTAATGGTTTCTCAGAGAAACCTACTCTGGACCTATCATTTGCTCTAAAAGCTGTAGCTTGGCCACTGCTTACCTGTAACAGACAGATTAGTGACTGCAGCGCTGGTTAGAGGGAGCACAGGATTGACTGTGAGGGTAGTTGCCGCACTGCTTGTCACAAGGCTTGGTGTGGTTGCCACCTAGGGGTCAGAAATGAAAATATGCACAAAGCTCTTAAAATCAAAGCCTAAACATTTAAGCAGATAGGTAGACTTATTTTACCTGTAATTATCCCCCTCTGATTCCATGTAAAACTGAATAAAATGAATGTTCTTATAATTGGCCTTTTATTATCATGGAACCAAGAAAACTCACATCACATATTAGAAAGTTGCTCTGAGGACTGGTATCACAATTGGCTTTGTCCCAAGTTTGTTTTTTTTTTTAAGTGTCAGAATTCTAGTAATGTCAAATCAAAGCTATATTCTAATTCAGTAAAAAACAAATCAGTAATCAACTTTACATTGTGGAACAAAAAAACCTAGCATTTTACATGGTGATAGTTGTTGTTATGTGCTGTTGAGCTCTCACTCACAGCAACCCTATGTACAATACCTCTGAACCTTGCCCTATCTTGAGTCAATTACATTGTCTCCAACACACCTACCAGTTACCATTAATCCATTTACTGTGTCAATCTGTCTCTTCCAGGGACTTCCTCTCCTGTGCTATCACTCCATCCTCCCAAGCATGATGCCCTCCAAAGACTGGTCCCTCTTGGCAACGTGCCCAAAGTATGTGAGATGAAGCATCAGAATCTTTGCCTCCAAGGGGTAGCTTGGTTTCATCCTCTCCAGGACAGATCTGTTAGTTCTCTTGGCAGTTCATGGCATGTTCACTACTCTTCTCCAGCACTAAACACAATGGCATCAATCCTTCTTCTATCATCTTTAGTCAAGTCCAGCTCTCTGATACATAGTAAGTAACTGTGAAGACCACGGCTTGGATTAGATGCACCTTAGTCTCTAGAATGATACTAATGCTCTTCAGTACCCTGGAGAGTTCCCTGACAGCAGATTTTCCTAATGCAATTTGACTTTTGATTTCCAGACTGCTGGTGCCAAGAGTGTTGATTGTGGAATTAAGTAAGCTGAAATTGCTAACAATATCAATCTCTTCTCTATCATCATACTGCCAACTGGCCCAGTGGTAAGAATCACTGTCTTCTTGTTGTTGACTGCAATCCCTACTGAAGCCTGCAATCCTTGACCTTCTGCAGCAAACACCTCAAGGTTGTGTCATCTGCGTAACGCCAGTTGTTGAGTCTTCCGTCAATCATGATGCTACATTCCTGGTCATAAAGTCAGCTTCCTGAATGATTTGAATAAGACCTCATACAGATTGAAAAGATATGGAGATAGGATGTATTTCTGACATACATCTTTCCTAACAATAAGGACAAGGGATTCTGGTGGCCTAGTGTTAAGAAGCTGCACTGCAATCCTGAAGGCACACAGTTTGAATCCATTAGCTGCTCCATGGGAGAAAGATGGACAATCACCTTTTGAGTGATTCGCTGGAAGGTTAATTATGAGTTAGCTTCAACTGGAAGGTTAATTATGAGTTAGCGTCAACGTGAGGACACACAACAACAGTAACATAATACAATTATACCTAAAATATAAAATAGGTCTCTATAAAAACTAGCCTATCAAGTAAGGAGATGCACTGTAAAATTAAAGGTGAGTAGTATGTATCTAGCAATTACTCTGCAGAAGATAGATGCACAATCTCCTCTCACGCAACATGTATGTTTGAAAACCCACTGGAGGGTCAGCTATGAGGCAGCTCTGACTCATAATTCTCGTACTATTATCTTATGAACTTTATGCCTAAAGCCCTATAATTTCACAACCGTAGCGTTTACTCAACAAAGTTAATGAATTTCTTTTTCTTCACTCCTGTTGTCTTAGAGCTAATCTGACTCATGGTGACCCCAAGTTGTATAGAGCTGAACTGACTGCTCTAGGGGGTTTTCTTGGTCATAACTTTCATGGAGGCAGATTTCCATGGAGCCAAGCCTTTCTTCCATAGCGCTGCTGAGTGGGCTCAAACAGCCAATCATAAGGTTAGCAGCTGATCCAAAACTGTTCATGTCACCAAACAACCTTTCAACAAACTTAATGTGCTTTTAATGCTAATTTCAGCTTTAAAAAACCTACCAATAGAAAACGCTATTCAAGTAAAATAGAAACAAATTAATAAGGAGAATAAATGAAAATCCAACAATCTTCCCTTGTTTGAAATCTCACTGGCCCTGTGGAGTCACATTTATAATCACCCTAAAGGTCAAAGGAGTCACATGTACGTGCGCTTCAGTCTAGGAATAATAGTCTAATGCAAACAAAAGTTAATCTTAAGAAAGGACCACATATTACTTGAGAGACTAGAGATGACAGCTTTAATACAAGTTCAAAGTTAAATAATACTGGATATTAGCCGCAAATTTATCCTCTATGGGTTACAAAGTAACCTAATAAACTATATTACAGAGGGAAAAAAATGATACCACAATGAAATAGGAAAGAATTAAAACTGTCTCCTTCAAAATACCAGTAATTCTTGGGTTAAGACTATGAGATTTCATTACCTTAGTGATATAAAAAATACAAATTCAGTGAATAAATTCCTATTACTAAATATATTGAGTTAACAGATGATTTACAAAATTGTTAATGTTTGCCTTGAGTTGTGCCCTCAACATTTCCTTCTTACCAGTGAGGTTGGGCTGGGGAAAATCGCTTTGATAGGTGAGCTGCTGGTCCCACCACTGCTTGGTGGGTTGATTCTTTTTTCCTTTTGGCGGCGATTACAAAACCAAACACGAATCACCTCCTTTTCCATACTAAGTTGATCAGCAATCATGGTGATCTCTTCTGAAGTAGGCTTTTGATTCTGAAAGGGGAAAAACACTTTTCTGAAATAACTTTTTAAACACCTGGCATAATCATGTCAGTATATAAATAAATCAGGAGTGGGAGAGTCATGGCAGAGCATGGAGTCAAAACATGCTTAATCATGCTAGTGCACTTTTAACAAAGAGCTTCTGAACAAGCTGTTGCTATCTTTGCTGTGTGCTGTCAAGTAGGAACCAACCCACAGCTGACACTCCAGAGGGTTTTCAGGGGCTGTCAATAGCATGGGAGGGGACTGCCCATCCTTCTCCAGCAGAGCAGCTGGTAGATTTGAATTACATGCCTTTGGAAATACAGCACAGTTTCTTACCACTAAGCTACCAGAACTACTGACATACGTGCTAATTAATATGTATTTACCAAAGTTATTCATATAAAGGTAGAAGTTATTCTTGAGTATTTTTATTTTTTCACTCTTAAAAATTAATCTTAACGCAAATTAACAAAGTACAATATAATCTTATATATTAAGGAGGAATTTAAGAATTTTCTCTTAATGCTTTGTGCACATTTTCTAATAATAACAATAAGTCTATGAAGCAAGAAAACCATTTCACAGATGAAAGAACTTTATGAAGGGGGAAAAAATTCTAAAACTATTATTTGTTGAATTAACCTGCTATTTAAAAACTTTAAGTGTTCGGAACACAAGTTAACCATTCTAGGTGTATAGACTAGAATTTGGTCCAAACTGCTTGCGTTTCCCCTGACACTGCTCACGTGTTCTCTCTACTTGAAGCGCTTTCCTCCCACTTTTCACATCTGTGGAATTCCCATATATCCTCACATTAAGCATTAAATTGTGAATGTGAGATCACCCTCCCCTGTATTCTATGTCTAGTAATCTACAATCTTCTGTTCCCACCATCATTAAGAGGTGTCACGTGACAGAGGATGTCAAGTTAACCTTTTATCATCTACAGTGTGTAAGACTAGTACCATACAGACATTCCTATGTGCACAACAAGTAAAAACCTCACTAACCTCCAAGAAACTCTTCTCTAAGGCCACGCGGATGTTGGTCTCTATGCTGGTGCGTTTCTTCCTCCTACGGTTTATGCCCTCAATTCCTGGCCCTGGAGAATTCAGGGCACTTGGGTTAGAGAGAGCAGAATCAGATGAGAGGTTCTCTGTAAAAAAAGAAAAAAACACAACCAAACCCCACAGAAATAAAATTACATTGGTATAATAATTCATGCATGAAATATATATTAACAAAAAATCTGGTGGAAATATTTTGAGCAATAGGCAAGCATAGAAGATATTTTCATATAAGCTAATTAATATATTTTTTATTACTATGATTATTTTTCCTTCCTCTTATTGGTCTCCTCTGTTCCAGGATGGAAACCTGTCACCAATACTTTCTATACCTGCTTCTGAGAAAGTTACCAGTTTTAGAAAACTACCCTTAGACTCAGCTCTACCTCTTGCCAGTTCTGCTTTGCTTATTTTCCTTTTTAATTAACTCTAGGAATGTAGGGGGGAAAAACAAACTTGGAAGTAACATTTTTTTTTCAAATGATCCTTCAGTTTATTTATTAATCTAAGGCAAAAGATCAATGACGTACTTTATGGAGACTAGGCCTGACCCAGAGCTACTGATTCAAAATGTAAAAAAGTGAGTACCTTTGGTAGCTCTTTTCCAAATACCTGATTTCTCCCACCCCCCACATTTACAATGAAAACTATTGACTCAGGTCTCTCTGGTTCCTTATAGCTTTCATATTCTATATTCTGGGACTCAAACCTCATTTCCCAAAAAGAAGCATGAGTACAGACTAGATAAAACTAGTAGTGCCAGGACACACATTTACACACCCACAAACAAAAAACTCCCACAAAACCCAGAAACAGCAAGCAAGGAGCCTAACTTATGTATGGAATACATTAAGTAAATTTTAATAACAAAAGCAGAAATACTACCTGGAATATGTTACATAATCCATGGGGTGGGGGGGAGGATAGGCCAAAACCCTGTTTTTTGGTGTTTTTACATCTATCTAAAAACACAGGCTTTCTTATCCTCTTCAGTTTCACATATGTCCCTCACCCTGGCTCATATACAAGAATTATCTCTGGGAAGAAAATTATTGCTGCTTACACTATAATTACTATACTCTTAAATAGCTCTCTAAGGCATACTTTATATCCATGGATTTTATGACTGTTACTACAAGTGTTAATTATGGATCTAAGTAAAATGAAATCACTGACAGCTTTAATGTTTTCATCATCTATCATGGTCCAGTGGTGAGAATTTTTGTCTGAGGTTGAAATTAAATCCAAATTGAAACCTGAAATTCTATCTACATCAAGTGTTTCAAGTCCTTTTCATTTTGTGCAAGCAAGGCTGTGCTGTCTCTATATTGCAGGTTGTTGCTAAGTCTTCCTCTAATCATGATGCCATATTCTTCGCATATTCCAATGAGTCTTGAATGAAATGCTTAGCATACAAATTAAGTATGGAGTAAGGATGCAACTCCAATGCTCTTCATTTTCCCCTCCAATATGATGCACTCTTTTCTTGATTTTAATCCATGCGGTGTTTCCTTGTTCTACGAGAACAAGAGGCTTTTGGTTTATGTATAGGCTTCACAGGAGCAAAATGAAGTATTCTGGGATTCCCGTTCTAGTCAACGTAGGCCATTATTTGTTATGATTCACATAGTCTAATGTCTGCATAATCAGTAACATACAAATAAATATCTTTCTGATATTCTCTGCTTTCAGCCAAAATCCAGCTTACATCAGAAATGCTATCCTCTCTTGCATGGTCTCTTAAATCCAGCTTCAATTCCTGGAAGTTCTCTGTTGATTTCATTTTTCAATAATCTTTAGGAAATTTTTTACTTACATAAGATATTAATGTTATTGTTAAAAATTTTCTGCATTCTTGTTGATAAACTTTCCATGAAATGGAAACAAATATGGATTTTTTTCCAGTCAAGTTTTCCAGGTAGTGGTCTTTAAAATTTCTTGGTACATAATACTGAGCACATCAAGGACTGCATTTTTTTTTATTTTATTTTATTAAATTTTATTAGTTTTAATGAACATTTACAGGGATTTTGGGTTTTCATTCCTTCCTTGCTGCACCATTCTCTCTACCCTCTTCCCCAGTTTGTTCTTCTTCCCCGCCATCCGAGTGTCTGTTTTAATTGTCCAATTGCCACAGTGCTTGTCAAAGTCAGTTCTGATTAATCTCCTTTGTCGGTGTGTCCTTTGCCATTCCCTATCACTCCTCCCTGAGAGAGACTTCACCCTGATTCATGAGGAAAAGGGGAAGGCGTATTCTCTTAGCTACTTCCTGCTGAAAAGGGACGCTGTGGGTTTCAGGATGAAGATCTTCTCTCACTACTCTAAAGGGCCCCTTTGGCAGTAGGAAACACATAGACTATTATGGAGATTGATTTTGGAATTTAGATGCACTCTTATTGATTGTGCTTGGCCGTACATGTTCATATCCCTGAAGATGTATCATGGGGGGGTTGGAACCTAGAAGACACAAATTTAACTAACAAGTTATAAGTACATGAGTCAAAAATTATGGAAAAGTAAAAGAAAAGATTCTTTCATTGTTTTACAAACCCTCCCCCAGGTCCCCTCCACCGTGTAGCCCTCGCTCTAGACTCCTGTGATGACAGAAATACCTAGTCACATATCTCTTTTACACAGTTTTCTCCAAGGGCTGCATTTGTTTGTTGAGACATGTCAATTGGTATGTCATCTATTCCTGGGCCCGTATTTTTTGCCAATGCCTTAAATGTAGCTTGAATTTCTTCCTTCTACCTCCTGAAATGTCTCAATGTTGAAACATTTTGGTATAGTGACTCTGTGTATTCTCTCTCTCTTTTTTTTTTTGGTGTGCCCAAATTTATTGAAAATATTACAGCATGGCAAACAGACTCAAACGGCTCCATGTGGTGTTTTGAAATTCATCCCAAATGTGGGCTGAGTGACCTGCAGGTTGGACAGACTGCCAAAGTCCAAGAGTTTCAGCATTTCCTTAGTCTCAGGATCTACTTCAATGATCTCCTGATCCTGGGCTGAAACCTCTGGTACATAATTATCTCTCCTTTCTCTCTCCTCCTCCTGCAGTTTAATGGAGATGCCTCTCACAGGCCCTCTCTGAATCCACTTCATCAGATGTGTGACATAGCCTGCTATCTTGTTCCGGAGTTTCTTGCTGGGAATAATGGCGATCTCCTCGCACACGCGCTTGTTCGTGTGGAAGTCATTACCCAGGTGCGTGTAGTATTTCTCAATGATGACCCGGGCCACCTTCTTCACGGTTTTGGTGCGAACGCGGCCCATGTTGGCGGGTCCCTGGTGAAAGAGCTCTCTCTTATTTTTTATGCTTCCTGCATTTAATCAATATTTTGCCCACAGAATCTTTCAGTATTGCAACTTTAGGCTTGGATTTGTTCTTTAGTTCCTTCAGCTTCAGAACTACTGACTGTGTTCTTCCATTTTGGTTTTCTATCTCTGAGTCTCTGCACATTTCTCTATACTTTGAAAACACTGGATCTGTCAGTAATTTTATTTTACTTAGATCCACACAATTAACACCATGGCAGTCATGAAATCAAAGACACATTCCATGGGAAAATTGGTTATTTGTGTCTTATTGATTATGCAAAATGCTTAAGAGCAAAGATGTCAGTTTAAAACTAATATGCATCTGATCCAAGCCATGGTATTTTCAATTACTGCATGTGCATCTGAAAGTTAGACAATAAATAAGGATTACTGAAAAACAACTGCTGCCTTTTAATTGTGGTGTTGGAGAAGAGTTAAGTATGGACTATTCCACAGACCACCTAAATAACAAATTTTCTATTCTTGGAGGAAGTGCAACCAGGATATTCCTTAGAGGCAAGGATGGTGAAACTTGGTCTCACATAATTTAGGCATGTGGTCAGGTGGAGCCAGTTCTTAGAAGGAGACCTCATGCTGGGAAAGGTAGAGGGTCAAAGATAGAGAGGAAGACCCCCAGCAAGACGGAATAACAGTGAAACATCTCCTTCTAACGATGTCAGTCTAGAGACTAAGGTAAGCCTGATCCAGGCCATAGTCTTCACAAGTAACTTGCTATGCATCAGAGAGCTGGCGAGAAGAAGAATCAATGTTTTTCAATTGTGGCGCTGGAGAAGAGCCTTGAACATATCATAAACCACCAACAAAACAAACAGTTCTGTCTTGGAGAGGTTGAAACCAAATTTCTCCTCAGAGGCTAGGATTCTGAAGCTCTGTCTCACACACTTTGAATATATGACCAGGAGGGACCAGTAGTTGGAGAAGGACATCATGCTTGGAAGGGTGGCAGAACAGTATAGGAGAGGAAGACTCCAGATGAGATGGATTGACATAGTAACTGGGGCAATGGGGGTAGGTGTGTCGCAGTCAATGAGACTGGCTCAGGACAGGGCAGGCGTCAGAGCTACTGGACATAGGGTTGCTATGAATTGCAGGTGACCAGACGGCACATAACAAGTTTCAAGGTTTGGTAGTACCAATGATACAGTAAAAAAATATAAAGATATAAATTCCACTTTCTAGAACAATCACCCCTTGAACATCTACAGTTCTATATGGACATTTTTAAATAAGTTTACTCACCTGCATCATTTAGCCACTTCTCTAAAAGTGGCTTTAATTTGCACATGTTTTTAAAGCTGAGGTTCAAGGCTTCAAAGCGAGAGATGGTAGTCTGGCTGAAGTCATTTCCATAGAGTTTACCCATAGCAAGCCCAACATCACCCTGCAGAACAATGCACAGCAGGAGAAGAGGAGAGAAAAAGAGATTCATCTTATTAATATTACAGTCTTCACTTTATGGTGCTTTTCCAGTAACTGCTCTAAAACCAGTACAATCCGTGGAGGACTCAGTTAAACCTTGACCATGATATCCTTTGACACTGTCCTTTATAATCTCCATTTTGAAGATCTTCATATTATGTTACATAATTATGAAGATACTAAATATTTCTTCTAAATACAAAAAAGTACACAAAAAAAAGTATTGCTATTCTAACAAGCCCTATAATTGATGGAACTAAAGTGATTTAATTCATAACCTTTAAAAGTTAACCTACCACCTTCCTCCATTACTTTTTGCCTGGGAAGGATGAGACCATCCCTTTAAAGATTCTAAAAAGTTTATCTTTGCTTTTTACTTAAAAAAAAGAGAAGAAAACGTTAAATTACCTATATCGAATCCCAGGTTAATGGATATAACTATCTAGAGAGCCCGAGGAATTTCTTAACTACCCACAATTCCGTTCCTATAGATCTCTTTGAAACTTAGAAATGATTCTTCATTCTTTTTTAACCCCCGGCAAAATATTTCTGAAAGCAGGGGAGGGGTGGGGGAAACCTATTTTTCACTCGTAGGTTGAATTTCAAAGTTGGTTATGAAAAGCAGATATTCTAAAAACTTTAAAAAACCCAACCCCAAAACCATTACAGAGATAGAAATGCACAGTAGAGAGGTTTGACCCATTTAGTTAAAGCTTCACAAGAGCTGGAAATTTGGTAACCTTACAGCAATAGAACAATGATTCTCTGAATATTTTACAAAAGATATCTCTACAAACCTATAACCTTTGAAATAGTGCTTGCCTTTTCACTGAATCTCTCTTACTAACTCTGAGGAAAGCTGTATTTTATACTTATTTTATATACAGGCCAACTCATGAATCACCCATTCAATTTCACTAGTGCAGTGACAGCAAGAGATGGTAATCTGGGTAAAGGGTAACATTTCTAGTCTAAAGTTCTACATAGTTAATTCTAGCAGGTGACTCACAACTATTGTAGCAACACTTATTTTGAATTGGGATGATTGTTGTCTTTTGACTTTGTCCCCGACAATTAATTTTTGGGATACTATAGGAGTGGCATCCACTTCCTAAATAACATGCCTCCAGAAACTCTATGAACTTGATAAATGTCGATAGTTATAGAGGGGCTTCAGGCCTTTTGTTCTTAGGGTCACTATGAGTCATGTTTGACTCAAAGGCAATCAACAACGAGAACAACAACATTTATTAACTGTATTAGGCAGGTAAACAGAAAAGGATTAATCTTTCTGAACTCCATTTTCTTCTTGGTAAGCAACTTCTGATAAAATGTTTATAGAGGAGAAATGTCAGAACTATAAAATAAAATTATAAAGAATTCTTCAAGTTCATTCTTTTCAATATTATACCTACTAGGAAGTTCTGGTGGCCTACTGGTAAGGAGATATACTGCCAATCCAAACACAGGTGGTTTCAATCCTCCAGCTGTTCAATGGAAGAAAGAGACATAATCTCTTCCTGTGACATTTACAGTTTCTAAAAATCTACTGGAGGGTTAGCAATGAGTTGGTTTAATGAGATGGCACATAACAAGTCTTATGTGGCTATGTAATGGAAATGGTATGAAATAAAAAATTTAGTTCTTTAGCACCACAAGCAACCTTTGAAATGCTCAACAGCCACATCAAGCTAGTGGCAACTATACTGAACAACGTAAAGATAATATAATTTCCATCACTGCAGAGTTTTATTGGTAGTTGTGAATACATTAACTGGAGCTAAAGTGCACTGTTTATTGATTTCATTCCAATTACAGGAAAATGGAAAGAAACAGAAGAGGATAAGTGAAGCATAAATGGTCTCTATTATGTCTATATGTCTACCCACATACACACACAGAGACCTATATAGGCAAATTTGTTTTTATTACATGTTACTGGAACAAATATTCACTCTAAGTGCCTATAATGTGCCAGGCACTAAACCTATTATGGTTTGAATGTTACATACAGTCCACCTTCAGTTACTTTATTTATTTAGATAGAAGCTAAGAAAATGGAAAGCAATATATTCTTGTAATTCTTCAGATACAGCTTGATACAGCAATAAGTACTAATTGCTACTGAGGTGGAACCAACTCATAGCTGACTCTCCAGGGGGTTTCTGAAGCTGTAAAATGAACAGTGGGAGACTGCCCATCCTTCTCTTACAAAATAATTAGATGGCAATAAATATTCTCTAAAATCATAAACACACAATTCTCTAGGAATTTTTCACAAGCTTGATTTTGGAAGATTAAGTTAATGGTAGAGTCTGGAACAAAAATGCCATTTTCCCAGATGCCTACTTAACCAATAAAAATATATTCCACTTTAAAAGATCTCTAATAAGGGAAATTTTTTAAAACCTGCATTTTAATTTTTCAATTTTAATATATTATCTTATTAGTTTTATGCTGAGTTATAGTAAGCATATCTGTGTGTGTATCTATTTTTCTAACTCACCAAAAAAAATTCTATTTTAAAATGAGCCTTTCAGACTTTTCTCTACCAACAGATAGATGTTCATCAATAAAACTTTAAGTATAATCTTTTATCATGTCAACATAATCTTCAAAACTCTTACAATTTACTGGTGTAATTATGATTTCAGAGGATTGTGGTCTTTAAGATAAACCTTAAAGATCAGGACATAAAATTAAATTTTAAATTTATTACTGAACATATATAAACATTCTAAACATGCAAATATAGGAAACAGCTAAGAAAGAGGCACAGAATAAAACCTAACAAATTTGAAAAACATATTAACTGAGAAACTACTGTCAAAGAACTTTCCAAGTTCTAAAAAGAGCAAGAATGTCAATTTAAAGACTAAGGTGTGCCTGATCCAGGCCATAATACTTTCAACTGTTGCCTATGCACTTGAAAGTTGTACAATGAATATAAATGACAGATAACTTTTTGAGGTCTTTGAATTGTGGTGTTGGTAAAGAGCACCCAATATACCATGGACTGTCAAAAGAACACGTCTGTTTTGAAGGAAATGAAACTAGAGTACTTCCTAGTAGCAACAATAGTGAAACTTGGTCTCACAAATTTTGATCATGGGGCCAGTCCTTAGAAAAAGACATCATGAAAGATGGAGGATTAGAGAAAGAGAGGAAAGCCCACAACAATATAGAATGACATAATGACTGTAACAATGGGCTTGACTGTATCAGAGTAGGTGACACTGATGCAGGATAGGGCATGGTTCATATCTGCTATTCATAACGTCACTAAGAGTTCTAAGTCAACTTACAGGCATCTAACAACAACAACAACAACAATAACATTGCTCTTTAGAAGTCTCTACAGATATGACAGAAAAGATTTAGACCTGGTGGAGGAGGGAAATCTAAGAAAAGGGTAGGGCCATCCCACCTGAGTGAATCCAAGTTTGATCCGTCTTTGTTTGAAGGTCTTGGCAAACTGCTCAAGCTCCTCAAGGTCACTGGGCTCGTCCAAACTGGGAGTGTCTATCCGCTTTGGTGTTGACTGGCTCTGTGGAAGTGTCTGGATTGGGGTTGCTGCTATTGTGCGTGTTGGGGTTGCTGGCTGTTGGAGAGGAAACAGAATACTAAGAACAAATGTACAAAACGATATCCAAGACATTTCAGTTACAACAGGAATAGGGTGCAAAGAAATAACAGGCAAAGAAAGGGGAGGGTACAGATAAGTTACCCCAATGCCAAAACCCAAGGCTGGATTGGGCCAGATGTAGAATGGCAAAGTAGAATGGCAGAGTGAGCAGGAGTCAGGATGAAACTCCAACAATTTACCACTGTACGCAGAGCATGCAGGCCAGGAAGGAGCATCAGGTAATCAGTTTTTCCAAAACCCTAGCCTTATCATCATTCAAATATATTTTACATACAGTTAAATCTATCAATTTGAAGTGTATAGTCTGATGTTTTTGATAAACATAGTCATATAACGGTAAACATCATCAAGATACAGAACATTTCTATAACCCATCAAGACTCTCTGGGCCCTTTGCAGTCCACTCTAATCCCTAGTGTGACAAGCACTGACTTGATTTGACCCAATACTTTTGTCTTTTCTAAAATGTCATGTAAACAGAATCATACAATATGCAGATTTAGGTATTTATGACTTTTCCGACTTGGTATAATGCTTTTGAAGTCAGAAGTTCACCTCTTTTTACTGTTGAGGAATATGCCACCATACAGATATGCCAATCTTATCTGTCCACTAGCTAATTTGGTCATAGCCAGGTTTGGTTGGTTTTTTCCCGTTTCCAGTTTTGAAAGATCATGAATAAAACTGCTGTGAAAATTCTCCGTATACATACTGTGATGCTGACATATGCTTTATTTCGAGGAACAGGATTACTGGTATGCAATAAGGCATGCAATCTGAATCCACTAGCAGCTCTGTGGGGGAAAGGTAGCCAATCTCCTCTAGCATGATTTAATGCCCCTGAGACCTCACTGTAGGGTCACTTATGAGTCATTTCAGACTTTATGGCACAATAACAATAATGTATAAGGCACATTTACACTATTAAAAAACTTGTCAAACTTTTTTCTAAAATAACTGCCATTCTGTAACCCCACTAGCAATGTAGGAAAATTTCTGCTGTTTTACATTCTTGCCAACACTTGATATTAGCCTACTACGTTTTGTTCATTTAACAACCTGCGTTATGTGGATGACACAACCCTGCTTGCTGAAACTGAGGAGGACCTGAAGCACTTGCTGCAGAAAGTCAAGGACTGCAGTCCTCAATATGGATTGAAGCTCAACATCAAGAAAGCAAAGATTCTCATCACTGGGCCAATTGGCAGCATCAGGATGGATGGTGAAGAGATTGAGATAGTTAACAGTTTTAGTTTACTTGGCTCCACAATCAACACTCTCAGTAACAGCAGCCAGGAAATCAGGAGACGAATCTCATTTAGGGAAGTCAGCTGTGAGGGACCTCTCAAGAGTAATGAAGAGCAATGACATCAGGCTGGAGACTAAGATGCTCCTGATCCAGGCTATAGTCTTTCTAATTACGTGCTATGCATCGGAGAGTTGGACAGTGAATAGGGATGATAGAAAGAGAATTGATGCCTTTGAGCTCTGGTGCTGGAGAAGAGTGTCGAATACACTATGGACTGCGAGGAGAACAAACAGGTTTTTCCTGGAGAGGGTGAAGCCAGAATGCTCCTTGGAGTCAAGGATTCTGAAGCTTTGTCTGACATACTTTGGGCATGTTGCAAGAAGGGACTGGTCCTTGGAGAGGGACATCATGTTTGGGAGAGTCGAGGGACAGCACAGAAAGGAAGACCCTCGATGAGATAGATCGATTCTGTGAGTGGAGTGGTGGGAATGAGTGTGTTTGAGATAGCGAGGTTGGCACAGGAAAGAACAGCGTTTAGGGCTCTTGTACATAGGGTTGCTATGAGTCGCAAGCGACTCGATGGCATATAACAACAATAACAACAACAACAGCATGGGTGTAGTTATACTTCATTTTCCTCTCTGTGATGAGATAAATGTTTTGAGTACATTTTCATATGCTTCTTAGATAGTCATATTTGCTTCAGTTAAGTATCTTTAAATTGTTTTGACCTTTTTAAAGAAAACCCTATTTTCTTACTATTGAGTTATAGGAGTTCTTTAGTATCCTGACTGTACATGTTTAAGGATGCTTTCTCCTAGTTTATTTTTCATTCTTCTAATAGTGTTCATCATTTGTACGAAATTAAATTTACCATTTTTTCTTTTATGGTTAGTTAGCATTTTGTGTATCTTAATTAAGAAAATAATTTTTTTACTCAACAGCACAAATAGATGTTGTTGTTATGTGCTGCTGAGTCACTTGCGACTCATAGCAACCCAATGTATACCAGTCCTAAACTCTGCTCTATCCTGTGCCAATCTCATTGTCTCTGACATACCCACCATGATCACCCCAGTCATGGAACCAATTCACCTCATAGAGGGTCTTCCTCTCCTGTGCTGTCCCTCCACCCTCCCAAGCATGACATCCTTCTCTAAGGACTGGTCCCTCCTTGCAACATGTCCAAAATATGTCAGATAAAGCCTCAGAATCCTTGTCTCCAAGGAGCAGCCTGGTTTAACCCTGTCTAGGACGACCCTGTTTATTCTTCTAGCAGCCCATAATTCAATACTCTTCTCCAGCACCACAGCTCAAAGGCATCAAATCTCTTTCTATCCTCCCTACTCACTGTCCAGCTTTCTGATGCATAGCAAGTGATTACAAAGACCATGGCCTGTATTAGACGCACTTTATTCTCCAGAGTGACAGCATTATATTCTTCAGTACCCAGAAAGCTTCAGATATAACCTATCAGATCAAGGGCTGGACAATGGGAGACAGGTATTGAAGGGAGTGGGTAGGAGTGAATGGGGATGCTGGTCGATGGTGGAGCAGGGAAATAAGTGGGTTAAGACACTTGTGCCAAGGGCAGGGACAACACTGAAACTAATGGTTAATTCCACAATTTGGGATATATTTTTCCCCTTTTTTCTGTAAAATCCTTGTCTGTCAGATATTGCTCTAAATCTGAGCATTCAGATGAAGACAGACTAGGAGAAGGACTGGCCATCCACTTCTGAAATATCAGGTTTCTGAAAACTCAACTGTACAAAGGATGCACAAATATATATTCTCCTGAGTTTCCTTCCACAGGTCTATGGCCCATTTCCAATTAGTTTTTATACATAGTATAAAACAAGGGTCAATTTCTTAAAAACCAGTATAAAATAAAAATAAGAGGGGGGATATTAGGGCACAAGGCATGAAATAGCTGGCTCATACACTTTGATGAAGGGAGTTATTAGTAAGAGAATTTGAAAGGGGGGAAACCTCACAAATGCATGAATGAAATACAGTGGAAATTAAACTATATAAATAAATAAAAATTGAAAAAAGTATATATATAATCAAGTGTTTCAGTACCATTGTTGAAAATATCTTCCTCTTCCAACTGAAATTGTGAGATCTTTATATTAGACAGACAATGATATTATTAATAAGTTATGACACCTTTACTTATTTCCTTCAAATCTGTAAGCCCTTTATTTCCTTTCTGTGCCTTACTGCACGTTTAGGAGCTTCAGTACAACTGCTGAACAGATGTAGTAACAGCAGGTATCTTTACCTTGTTGTTGATTCAGGCTTTCATTACTATGCATGAATGTTAGGTTTGGTAGATGTCCTTTACCAAGGCTGAGGAAGTCACTTTCTATTCCTAATTTGTAAGACTTTTTAATCATAATTAAGTGTTGGATCTTGCCAACTTAGTAATGTCTTAATAACTTTCATGACTGCAGTCAAAAAGTTATTAACCAGAAGGTGGCTTCATGATTAACTAGATCAATCATTAATTTTTTCAGATAAAGAACCTGAGGTTCAAAGAGGTGAAATGACACACTCAGTTTAGGAGAAGTAAGTCTAAAATTTAATTTTTAGATGTGTTTTACATGATTCTATTCTAGAGGGACTGAGTTAAAGTAACATCCAAGAGTTAAAAGGAATAGAAAGAAAACAGAGATTCTGTTTTCTTTGCAGATTCTGAGAAAGGACAAAGGCCAATGCTAGGTTTTAATTAGTGCTAAGCCCTAGTTTCCAGTTTGGATGACAATCTCTACTACCAGCTAGTAGAATGAAGCGGATGTCAAATGGTTACAACTCTACCCATTTATTTCTAAGAAAATGACTCTTAATGAACATTTGAGGAAAAAAGCAACTCCTTGAAGATTTTCACAGGTAGCACTGATTTGGTGGCACTGTCAAAATTTAGACTTTATCTTTGGTATGTCTAACTAATTTTTTTAGTCAGTTTTTGAAGACTATTTAGATTATTTTTAAAAGGTGATTTCTAAAAGAACAAAATTTATTGTCCAGAAGCTCCTCACTCCAAAACAACTAGATAAAAGAAAGCAACTTCAAAGAAAAAAACTGACCTGGGAAGTGAGGGTGATGCTTGGCTGCGACTGTAGGAGGTTGGCTTGGCTTTGCTGAGGTAGTTGCGTTAAAAGATTTTGCGCTTGCAGGAGACCTGTAAAACACAAACATGGCATGCCATAATCATTGATGATTACTTTGAACAAATGGCAAAAATAAAGAATATGTAAAGTAAGTGAAATTTTCCAGTAATGTCTTAATGCTTTGTTTACCTAAAATGTAACCTTGTTGAATATAACTTGGTAAAAAATATATAGAATATTAAGCTACACTGGACAATGTCTTTCATGTAATTGGAATTGCCTTCTCTGACTGGTCAACTATTTATTAAAATAAAGAATGGATGAAAAGACAAGACTATTCTAGATAGAAACAGGCACGGGTTGGCTTGGTTTTTTTCTCTCTCTTTGAATATGTGATAAAATCATTTGGAGCTACAGTTATCTTTCTAATTTAATTTCCATAGATAACTATTAGGCTCTCTGGTAGGGTAGTGGTTAAGTGTTCAGCTGCTAACCAAAAGACCAACGGTTTAAACCCACCAGCTATTCCCACAAGAGAAAAGTGAAATATTCTCCTTTCATAACAAATTTTGACCCTAAAATTCCTATGTAGCAATCCTACTTTGTTCTACAGGGTCACTATGAGTCAGAATTGACTTGATAGCAATGGATTTGAGTTTATGGGAAGACAACCATTAAAGATAATTTGAATATCCTGAATGTTTTGGACAATCTCCTCCAATGTGATTTACAGGCATAGAAAAGCAGCTGGAGGGTCAAGTATCAGCTGGTTACAACTTGAAGGCAATCAATTGAGCAAACATATTTACTACAAAGATCTCATAATATAGTTTCAGAGAAAACAATATTGTAGACACTTAAAATACAACTACTCTATTTCTGGAGGGAGCTCTTGTACCCTAGTGGTGAGAATCTGTGCTGTTATCCCAAAGGCACGTGGTTGGAAAACACCAGCTGTTCTGCAGTAGAAAGATGGGCAATCTCCTTCTGTAGGATTAAACTGCCTCTGAAAACTTGCTGGTGGGTCAGCTATGGGTCAGTTCTGACTCAACAACACACTACTACTTCTGGAGCATTGTGGAAAATCATGAGGATGGTGCAGGACAGGGCAAGATTTCTAAATGTTGTTCATAGGGCCAGTCAGGAGTTTAAGTTGCTTCAATGCTACCTAAATCACCACCCTGCTTCCCTAAGTCTCCCAATATAGTTCAGTCCTCATATAATTGTCAGAGTGATATTTTTAAATTATTCTACTTAACAGTCTTGTTTTCGTTTTCCTCTACTTAATAGTTATATGTTACCACTAGCATAAAAATCTATACATCCCTGGGTAATACCGCCCTAACTCTGACATTTCCTCTCTGATAATTTTCACTGAAACTAGCTACTTTGGCCTTTGTCTTCCTGTACTTTGTTCCCATCTAAGGTGCTTGGCGGGAGCTCTGGTTGTGCTGTCCACAGGATGTCCATGGGATGGACTACTGGCCATAACTCTGTGGCAGTTTGAATCCACCCGTGGCTCCTTAGTACAATGGTGGGCAATTTCCTCTTGTTGATTTACATCCTTAAAAACTCAAAGGAGGGTCAGCTAAGGGTTCTACCTTGACAACAATGCATGAGTAAATGAGGGTACTTTGAATTCTTTTGCCTAAATAACTATGTTCTTTTTCCAGAAAAGAGGTCTTTCCAGATGTTAGCTAGGGAATAACACCATTCTTTCACAGAATAATCTTTACCAAATTATTCTGTTCACCTATTACTCTGTTACTTATTATTATTGTTATTGTTAATGCCATCAGGTTGATTGCCAACTTATGATGACTCATGTATCACAGGATTGTATGATGGGATCCAAGTTTTCACTAGATGATAGTCAGAAGTAGATCACCATGGCTCCCTATCACTCTGTCTTGGTTTGGAAGTTCTAGTTAAGCCTATCATAGCAACCTGAAATTCCTTCATTCACAAATGTGTAGTGGATATATTTGAGATGATCTGGCTGGGATGCAAAGCAAGAATTTTACTCAATACCATGTAGTACTTCCCACTATCTTAGAAATATTAGACAATTTGACATTTTCTTGTTCTGATTCCTTAGTTCTATAAGCAACATCTTGATACAATTGTAAAATATTAAAGTTGTGAGGGATTTAATTTTACTTGGAGCTATAACCAAGATCCACGTAGAGCTCTGGTGGCTTAGTGGTAAGGAGGTGCTCTGCTAACCGAATGGCATGTGATTCAAATCCACCAGCTGCTCATGGGAGAAAGATAAGTGATCTCCTACCATGTGATTTATTGCCTCTGAAAACCAACCGAAGGGTCAGTCATGAATCAGTACACATTACCACCACCACAAAAAGATGATCCTTTGTAGTGCTGAATAATCTTAGAAAATGAATCTGGGGTCATATATTACTGGCTAATGATTATATCTCACCAGCAATGACACAAACAGATCCTAGATTATTTTCAAGCCTTTAATGACCATATCAAAGTAAAGGGACAACTTTCATTATAAGATTACAGTTCAACATAAAGAAAATAAAAATTTTCCCGATTAGCTCTATAAGCAACATCATGACAAAATTATGAAAATATTGAAGTTGTGAAAGACTTCATTTTGCTTGGATCCACACTGAAGATCTAAGGAAGTAGAAGAAATCAACACCTTACACTGGGCTAATCCAATGACAAACATTTCCTTGCTGTGTTAAAAACAAAGATAACACTTTTTAGTATTGAGGTGAACCTGACCCACAGCATGGCATTTTTGATTGCTTCGTATGTATGTCAAAGCAGGACAGCAAAAAAAGATCAAAGAACTGATGGTTTTGAATCATGGTGTAGGTAAAAAATACTGAATACACTATTAACTGCCAGAAGGAAAAACAAATCTGTCTCCATAGACGTTCAACCAGAGTGGTGTACTTCGCATACTTTGGACACAGTATGAAGAATGAGTCCCTTAAGAAAGGTATCATGATTATTCAAGGAGACAGTCACCGTCAGAGGGAAGGAAACCTCTCAATGAGGTGGACAGACAAAGCTGGCTGCAAGAACAGCCTCAAATATAGCACTTACAAGGATGGTGTTAGATCAAAGGGCAGTGTTTCCTTCTGTTGTATATAAAGTCACTGTGTTAGCACATCTACCATTTGTTGACTGATGAAGGTATCAATAACGTAAGGATATTATAATGAAAATAACAACAAAGATTTAGAGAGGTTTCTATGGATGAAGTTCCTCCTTAAAAAGTGATTTTCATTAATTTACTTACTGAATCCTTACAATTCTTTGAGGTATAATTAACACCCCCACATCACAAATGAGATATATGAGGCAGATAGAGATAAGATTCAAGCGAAGATTCAAAATGAAAGGAGTTTGGTTCTGAGCCTGCACTTAGCCATTATGTTCTAATAATCTTCCTGATGTTAGTAAAATATTTTCTGTAATTCACTTGCAGAAATAAAGGGGATGATAAGAAGAGAAAGAAATGAAAGTTAGAAAAATTAGGTGACTTGTCTAAAGTCAGGGCTCTAAGCCATCAGTATTCTCTGTATTAAATTTCTACTCTCTTAAAAAAAGCATGTAAAGGAACAGGAAAGACTGAATGAGAACTAGAGGAAATGGGGTAAGAATAGGCATAGATAAACAGGAATTACATAATACACAATATATGTGAATGATTGTATAAAACAGAAATATGAAGGAAACACAACGTTTATCAATGAATGCATGCAAATAAAAAACTAAGAAAAAGTTTAAAGGGCTGGGGAATTGCTTAAGACATGCCATTACCTTTGCAAATACCACAAATCAGAATGAATAATCATCCTTTATATCAACAATATTAATTTAAGCTCGATTTTTTAACTCACTAAATAAAACAAGGTCCCAGAGTAAGACAATATACTTGGCATTGTGGAAAGAAAAGGAAAAAAATAAAGGCAATCTTACAATCTTGTTCAATCTTAAAATGGGCAATCTCCTCCTCTTCTGCCTCATAAAACCTGCTGTGGGGCAGTTTTGACTCTACGGCACACAACAGCAATCACATACTTAATCTTTGACCTCCCTAACCATCTCTGACCCAGGTCACTTTCTCCAGCCTCTTGAAATTCTCCTAACTCTACTAATGTGATATATTTCCAGTGTAGAATCTGATAAATTCACACCCAGTAATCTAATGCTATTTAGTAAAATGTGACTCATGGCGATCCTCTGTTGAATTTCTGAAGACGTAAACCCTAATAGAAACAAACTACTTAGCTTTCTCCCATAGACCAGTTGGTAGTTGGTGGATTCAAACTGCCAACTTTTCAGTTAGCAGTCTAACACAACACTCACTATTCCACCAGAGATTCTTATAAAACCAAATATTTTCCTAAAACCACAAGAACTATCTGTAAGTCTTTCCCTCATCATAAATCAAATATAACTAGGTCTTGTTAATTCACCTACTTCTCAAATTATCTTCTCTTTTCTATCCGATATCCCTTGCTATCTGTTATTTTTGTTGTTATGTGCCATCAATTCCTGATATGCTCCAGGCAATTGTTACAGTTATTGTTGTCAATCCATGTTACTGAGGGGGTTCCTCTCTCACCCTCCACCTTTCCTATTAAGTAATTTTTTACCAAGGAGTGGCCCCTCCTAACAACATGTCCAAAGTATGTGAGATGAAGTTTCAACATCTTTGCCTCCAAGAGGTACCTAAGTTGTACTTCATTCAAAACAGACTTACTTGTTCTTCAGCAGGCCATGGTATATTCATGTCCAACACACCCATATCCATAGGAGATATTATTGCTATGTGCCATCAAGTTAGAACCAATCAATAATCTGTATCTCTGGCTGCTTTTCAGAGGGAGTAAATCATATGAGAGGAGATGCCCACCCTTTTCCTGCAGAGCTGTTGGTGGACTCGGACCATATATTTTTGAGTTGGCAGCACAGCTGCTTAACATTAGGCCACCAGAGCTAGGAGATATTATTAAACCCTAACTGGAAAAAGGCAATATTCTCTCTCTATATATACACTCTAGTTCTTTCCTAACTTTCTTCCCCAAGTTTTCAGTTTAAGCTCTCTTAAATATAGGTCTGAATCTGATCTTTTTCCTACTTAACCTTTCTGTGGTTTTTTTTGTCATCTATAGAAGATTTCATTAAAGTACGGTATTGGGTAATTTACTGCATAATCCAAAAAATGTTTGTTGACTTTTTGGAGTGGAGTTCAGGAATCTACTTTTCTAATTCCTCAAGTCATTGAAGAATTTAAACAATTCAGGGGAGCTCTGGTGGCCTAGTGGCAAGGAGCTGCAACTACAATCCCAGAGGCGAATGGTTCGAATCCACCAGATGCTGTGCTGGGGAAGGAGGAACAATCTCCTCTTGTACCAGTCAGATCTGATTTGATGGTACACACACACAAAAATAATGATAATTAAAAAAAAATTTAAAAAAAATAAATAAAAAATAAAAAATAATTGAAACAATTCTTCAAGCTATTTCTAATTCAGAACTTTGGAGGAATAATTAAGCTAGAAGTTTTAAGGTTAAACTACTGGGAATTTCATGGAAGTCTCTTTAATAATCTGTTGTCTGGCAATCTTTCTAGTTTCAAATTTTACTATTCCCATCATATGCAATTTATGTGCTAGTTCTATGGCATTGTATCTGCTTCTCCAAACATAGAATATGGATTTTTCCCCACATCTCTGAGTTGCAGATGCTAGTCCCCTTTCTAAGAATGATGCTCTCACTTTTACAAATCTGTGTAGACACTACCCATAATTTACTCTAAAGGCTTCTCTGATCATGAAGGAAGTAGGGACATGCCTCTGCTGGGATCTCACATCACTCTCTGTTTACCAAGTCTGACAATTAGAATAGCTGTCTCTTGCTGTCACTAGATCTCAAGAGCGATGAAAGTGCAAAGAAATTTAGTCATCTTTGAATTCAAATATATACTGGAGTACGTATTAACCAATCTGACAAACTTGATCAAACTTTAATACTGTTTGATACAGAAACTATACATCAATATTTACCACAGAAATACTTCAAAGACGTTCTTAACAACTTAAAAAATTTGCACAATTTCCAATCTAATAACCTTTATTCTAAACCTTAAAAAAACCCTAAGTGATCATTAAAAGCCCATCTTTGTAACACTGTCTTTTAATATATTCCTATTAAAAACTATCAAACACTAGAAGCAATTTATCCAATTTATGTTAAGCACATCAAATAATTTTATTTAGACTTCTAATCAAATTCTTTGTTCCTCAAGTGATTAAACAGATGAATGGCAATGAAAGATGAACTTCAAAAAATGATGAACAAAAAAATATTTTTTCTGAACATGAATATCAGCAGGACTAATTTAAAATAAGCAAACAATAAGTGCACACGTGCACATGCATGCACAAACTCACATTTGCCCACATACAGTTCTAATGCTCTAATGGACAGTTTCAGAGCCAGAAGAAGAGGAGTAAAAATGTCCACTGAAACCTTGAAACACTGACCAATACACCTTACCCTGCTGGCCCTGGGGCGTCTGTGAGATGATAAACTGCGCTGGTTGCAAGTTGGTGGTTGGATGAACCAACACAAATTGCTGCAGGTTGAGATTCTGCTGTTGAAGCTGCTGCAGCTGTTGCAGATCCTGAAACATTAGATTTTAGATTCTAAGATTAAAAACTCAATCATAAGTTCTCAGCTGCTAAACTGTATCACAACCAAACAAAGAAGGTCAGTATTTAACATTCTTCCAACAGGGTGTATTCTTGATTTTGTTTTACAAAATGTATGATGAAACCTGGAGCCTCTGCAACATGTTTATTCCATATGCAGACATGTAGGATATGATGAATTACACTAAGCCTACTTTTCAGTCATTACTTATAATCCTTTCAGAAGACATCATTATGTTTTAACATACAGAGGTAAAATTAGTTTAAAAAACTCAAGTGAGAAAACTATCTTTTAAATTTCAAAATATTTTACTTTTCTCTTGCTAAATAAAGTGTTATGCCTGAATGTGTATCAGTAAGTTGAATTACTTCTAATAATCCTTAAAATTTGGCACCAAAAGAAATATAAAACTATCTGGCACCAGCTTATCTAACTCAACTGAGAAATCAGTGCAAAATTTCTAAAAGAAAAATAGCCAGTTCTATAAAAACGGATTTCACATTTACTTAGCGAAGAATAGCCAAAATCAATATATTATGACAGTCATTAAGATTAGGGTGACATGTTTTTATAGATAACTAGAGGTAATCCCAGACTTATGCTGTATTCAAGTTATCACAGAGTATAATTATGTGTGTCCCTTTTCTTTTGTCACAGTTTATTGTATGTGATATGTTGTACACACAATGTTGTCAAATGCAATATACGATGTTTCTCATATCAATGAACCCAAAAGAGAGATTGGATGTATGGAGACACTAATAATAAACAGTAATAATACTAATATTAAAAAAAATGACGTTTTGAAGTCTTATACTAGCAGTGGTTTACAATGGAGTCCAATCATTGTCAAGGACAACCTATAGATCCTTTTTAATTTCAAACTCTTGCTACACTTTAAATCTAATTATCAGTCTTTTCTGGGAGGTAGGTATAAAGATATTCTCTAGCAATAAACTCATAATACCCATACAGTTTATGTCTATGACTTATTAACACCTTTTACTCCTCTCTTTGAGGTAAATTATTTCACACACCTGCCTTAGTTCTACTGTCTAATAAAGAATAATTTTTAGGTATAAAACGCAATATTTTAATACTGTTGTGCACAACGCTCAAAGATGGGTCCCCACCCTCTCAATATACATAGGTGGCAACATTCACTGCATATGAAAGAACTCATGCTTGCCATAATTAGCTAATTAAAACAAATACAGTAATCCCTTGCTTCAGAAATATGCCAGCTAATTACACAAGAATTGTCACTTCATAGAAATAGCTAGTTATTAAAATAATTAGCATGTGTATATAATGGTGCCTCAAATAAGTAAACAAATGCATTCTTTTCTAGGTAAGTGATAAGGAAAGGTACCACTTCGCTGCTGATATAGATCTCAGGCTTTTAAGGGCCCACACTAACAATGAGAAAACAAATTTAATATTTTAGAAGAGCTGTCATTTTCTGGCTCACTTCCTGCCGCAGGCATTAGACAGGCTTACCTGTGCGATCTGTATGGGCTGAGACAGAGGGATCTGCGTCATGGGCGTGGCGGCGGAGGCTGAGATGGTGGCCCCAGCAGCACTGTGCTGTTGGCTGGCAGAATGCTGCTGCACTGCAGCTGCCAGCAGCTGTGCCTGTGCCTGTGCCTGCTGTAGTAGTAACTGTTGCTGGGCTGGCGTCAAAGTAAGCTAAACAAAATGAAGACAAACATGTGGAAAGGGCTACAAGGGAAGGGTCCCTAATAAAAGTCCACTGCTTCGAAATAAGTAACTCAAGTGGTAATAGGTCCTAGCTACTCAACCGCACACAGTCAGCATGCGTCAGTGGTCAAGCTACCATTACTAGGAGACATTTAAATTGAAATGATGGTCCCATTCCAGACTTAAACAATCATTCCAGCTTTTGCAAGGCCCTAGGGTTAAGGCAAAAAAGTAATTAACTAGTAAGCAAGGGGGGGGAGGTTGTGGGGGGGAAGAATCAATGCTGACAGGCTATGAAAAGAAATTTACCCCAAAAAAAGAAAGAAATTTACCCCCAACAGAACAGCAAGTGATTAGCCAGATGAATGAGGAACAAGGATGCGGGAAATGACCACTGAAAGAACTGATAAGGCCCAGCTGCTTCCCATTAGCAAGAATCCCTGCCATATTCCATCATTCCCATTATATCCTAGAGATATGACTAAAGAATATGAGCTCCATTTGTTTTTTTTCCAAGTCTCTCTATAGCCTACTCCCCAACACAATCTTTTCTGTTATTGAAAGGACTGAGCTTGCAACTTTACATCCCCTTTCTAACACATTATCTCTGTGAAACAGGTGGTGAAAGCTTCTTTCGTTACATGCAAATGACTCTTAATGCCTAGATTTAATAGAAGTTCCATCGAAATAAATGTGGAACTCCAAGTGTCTCTTATCATTATAAACACTATTCACTAAAAAAAAAAACAAAAATAAAAAATGTGTGTAGAGCTGATTTAAACTTGCTTTCATCACAAAAGCAAGTTTTTATGAGTATTTTTCAAATGCACCCAAACCAAAGTTATTAAATGTAGTCAAACATCCTTTGTAGTCAAACATGCTTTGTTTTAAAAAAAAAACCCCAAAACATGATACTATGAAATGCATTTACTACTAGTTAGGGGCAAACAAAGCTCCTAAAAAGGTCCACCAAGCCTTGAGCATTAGTGACTTAAGAATCAAAACCAAAAAGTTTAATACATACGCATTTATATGTTGTGTGTGTGTGTGTGTGTGTGTGTATATATATATTATATAACATATTAATTTCTGTTAATGAGATTTCTAACCATTTGCAGCAATTCTTTAAAAAAGTTAAAACACACTTAATGGGAAAATAACCAGGAGGTTGGTGGACTATGAACAGAATAAAACCTTTCCTTATTGTCCTCCGATCTTTCTCCCTTAAAGATAATTTAATAGACACATTTTCCACATAAAAAATATATATGACATGACATGGTGTCATTGCTTAAAGACAGCTGAAAAAGTAAAAGCTTAATATATTTACATAGGCAGATTTATTATCTACAAAAATGGCACTGACTGAAAGTTATTTGCCAGACACTGCTTTATGAATTTACATATGTTCTCTTAATCTTACAACAATAACAACATTTCCACTTAACAGACATGAAAACTGAGGTGAAGGAAAATGACGTATACAGCCCACACAGTAAATTGCAGGATTTGGCTACGAGACCAAAGGCCTAATTTCTGAAAATACAGTGGCTTATAAGAATGTTTTAGTTTCATAAAAGTGAATCTGTTCAACCTTCTTACAGTAATGTGGTAACAACAATCTGACAATGGCATTTCATCAACAGAATGATCTTGATCAAAGGATAATGATTCCATGTCATGTTACTATGTATTATGGTGAAAAACTGTACTTAAATACTGGCCGGTGGCAATGACACAGAGAAACGTTTATTGGTGAAAACTTACCCCTGTTATCTGTCCTCCAGCCAGCATAAGCTGGGTCTGGGGGATGGCGGTCTGTACCGAAGGCTGCTGGGAAGGCTGGGTTGGCTGCTGTGAATCCCCCGATTCTTCACTAGATTTAGACTAGAGGGGCAGGAGTAGGAGTGGGAAAAAGACAAGTGATTTCAAATAACTGGTTAAAAGAAATGTACTTAGAATTCCATATTTTAAGAATCATTTAAAATAGAGGTTTAGGCATATATAGCCATGATTTTTCTTCCCAGTTCTTTTAAGTCTTGTATTTTTTTTATTTGTAGTTAGATGTTTTTACTTTTATTCTAACCAAAAGGAAGGCTATGACTATAATTTTTAAGGAGAAAAGAAAATTTGGTCCTTTATAAATAGAATTCTTCTATAACCTCAAATCCTTAACTATGAAAATAAGGAGCAATGGAAGAATATTAGTTCATGTCATCTCTACATCAGGCCCTCCACATTAGCATTTTTCATACATACAGGTAGGATACCTGAAATGTCTTCACAAATCATTGTCAGAGACTGATTATGTGACCTACCATCATCTAATATTTTAAAGAACTACAAATTTAGCATCTCCTATCAAGTAAAATATAGTTTAGGAGAAAATGCTGCAGTCAAGAGGGAGCGAGAACATATCCCCGAAAAGGGCACTGAGAAAATTTTATGGTAATTAAAACTGGTTATGCAGAGCATTAAAATTCTGCATAGATTTGCATATTTTCCACCACCTGTTTTGGAGACTGCAGCAAGGCTAATTAACATAAAGGCTCTGATTAATTCTGCCAGTCATTGAGAGATAATTACAGTGCAGGACGGTAAACATTCTGCACTGGAGATACAGCCTGTTTGCCAACATCTCTCTAAGGGATGAAAGTTTACCATGGCAACCAGGGCAATTTTCCGCCTCCTCTCCCTTAGAAAGGAAGGTGACATTATCTCCTTTTCTTTTCTCTCCTTGTTTCCATGTGTTACTACGTCCATATTCCATCAGGTTTCATGGAATGCTCAATCCAAGGTCTTAAATCATTAGCAACACTGAAATTAATCTTCCAGAATACTGTTTCCCCACTTGATTGTTAGTTACCTAAACACTATAATGAAAGGAAGCAGCAGGTTGATTGAAAGGTTATGCAGCACTGCAACATACTTGAACTTTGTATACTTTGCCATATGGCTTTAAGAAGCAAAGCCATGAGAATAATGGTTTGCTTTAAAATTTTGACCATATGAAGCCTGTCAATGTGAATAAGCAGTTTTAAGTACAGTTCTTAAAATCATAACACTTGCCAGCATAGAGAAACCCTGGCAATCTTATAGATTTCCCCACTTAGATTTAAATAACAATGGGGTTACAAGAGATCAAGTGACTTGCAATGGTGACAGAATGAGAATTCAAATCAAAGACCCCTTTTTGTCAGTCCAGCGTTCTTTTCTCTGTACTGTTTTTCTAAAGGACCCTAGTGACACAGTGGTTAAGTACTAAGCTGCTATCAGAAGGTCAGTTATTTGAACTCACCAGCTACTCTGTGGAATAAGGATGACACATCAGTTTCCCTAAAGATCACAGCCTTTGGGACCCTGTAGGGACAGTTCTATTCTCTCCTACAGGGTTGCCATGAGTCAGAATCAGCTTGACAGCACTATTTTTGTTGTTTTTTAAATGTTTTCCTATGACACTAAAAATGAGAAAGAAAATATTCACAAAAGATTGTTGGGAATTAAAATGCATTTCTGGTCATTTGGCTTTGTGTTTAGGTATGTTTTATCTGCATAACTTGGAAAGGTTTTTTACGTCATTTAAAAAAAATTGAAAATATCTTTTTCTGTCCACATTTAGGTCTCACACACAGTAGACTACAACCCCGGGTTTTACTGATGGGAATGAATATAATGATTTGGACCATGAGACTTCATGATAAAAAAGATATAAGTATGATCTATCTCCAAATAATTGCATGCTCATTAAAAGAAGTTAGAAACATACAAAACTTACAAAAATTAATAACCCCATATCCCAGCTTACCTGTACATTTAAAGACTGAGCAGGAGCCGGTAAACTTGTTCCAGCAAGCTGGACCTAAAAACAGAGTAATGAGGGGAAAGTCTAATCTCCATACTGTTGATATTTATCACTAGAGGTTGTCATCAATAATTATTTAAAGAGTCTCTACTAAGCTGTGTGCCAGTGTGCTAGACCTCACAATATAGTGCAGTACAGTTTGTGGAGTAAAAGGGTGCTAAAGAACAGGACTCTTTTCAAAGTCTTAAAGTATCTCTTTCTTTTTAAACTACTGGCTAGTTAAAAGCAGAAAAAACCCAAACCCTACCCCTCACAGGTGTGAATATCACCATCTGGTGAACATCACCTTAAGCAAATGATCAAACTTAATACCACAATAACAGGGCAAGGCAACTGTGCGTGACTTCTGATAGGATGCACAGAAAGACTCAGCACCACTTCTATAGAATGCTTGTCAGAAATGCCTAACTAGCATTCAATCATGAAGAAATAAACAAAGCATACTGAGGGACTATCTATAGAACAGCTGCCTCTTCTCTTAAAAAAAGAATTAACATCAGGGAGAAGCATCTTAACACAATCAGTCAGACAAGATCAAAAGGGCAGCAGTTGCCCAGGAACTAAATTCAGAAGGCAGGAAGAAAGACTGGAGAAAGGTTGAATAAAAATGGAAAAAATACATAGGAAGTGAAAAGACAGCTGTTGCAATGGGGGATTATTATCAGTGTCATGAAGCACAATGTATATGAAATTTTTAAAAACTAATTTGCTCTATAAACATTCACTATAATGAGAATAAAGACAGATTAGAAACTATTCTGGATTAAAGATAATAAGAGATTGGCAACTAATTGCAAGGTATGAATTAGATTGTAGATTTAAAAATATAGAGTATAAAGCTAAATTACTGTAGCTTGAAAATTAAATTGAAGTTTTGAAGATGATAATATTTTCAAGAAATTAATGTCTAAGTATTTAAAAAGTAAATTTTCAATAATATCTGTAATTTACAAATGATTTTTTTTTAAAAAGGTATTTTTTTGTGTAGATGCATACATATAAAGATAAAGCAAACTGTCTTAATAGTATCAGTGTCTAATTCCTGTTGAAAAGTTTCTGGTAGGACACTGCTCTCTTACTCCAACTTTACTGTGGATTTCTAAGCTTTCAGAATAAAAAGTGAAAAATAACAAATGATGTTCCCTCTTTGGAGGGGCCAGTTGCAGGGAAAAACATCATGTTTGGAAAAGTAGAGAGGGTGAGCAAAGGAAACTAAAATTCTCAATAAGACTGACTTACACAGTGTCTGCTGTCATGTCCCACTGAGTTGGAAATCAACCCATATCTGACCCTCCAGAAGGTTTTCAGAGGCAGTTAATCATACAGGAGGAGACTGTCCATCCTTCTCCTTTACACAGTGACTACAAGATGTTTACATCAGAAGAGATTAAGAGGATGGCCAAGATTTTGACCTATTTTACACAGAGTGACTATGACTGATGTGCAACTTTAAGGCACCTAACAACAACAAGTGTAGAAGTGTTTGAAGCAGTAATGGCTAAGAATAGCTCGAAATTAATGACAGACACAAACCCACAAATGTAGGAAACTCACGCAGGGAAAAGTACCTAAAAATTCTACACAGAGATATACTGTGTTAAACTGAAAAGTCAAAGACAAAGAGAAAATACAGAATATGGAATGTGGTGATAGCAGGAGGACCTTACCCACAGAGAAACAAAGAATTACAGCAGACATTTCTCTTTGAGGGATCAGGTCAGAGAAAAAGGTGGAGTGAACAATTTAAAGTGTTAAAAGGGGGTGGGGGGGAATGCCCAACAAATAAACAAAGAAAGAATAATCAAAAAACCCCTAACAAACAATATTAACCTAGAATTCTGTAACCAGAAACATAATCTTTTTTTTTAAATTATTATTTTTCGTGTGTGTACTGTCAAATTGGATCCAGCACAGCATCTGTTGGATTCGAACCACATACCTCTGGGATTGCAGTGCAGCTTCTTGCCTCTAGACTACCAGAGCTCCCTCGGAAACATCATCTTTCAGATGTGAAAAAGAAATTATTTATCTGATAAAAACTGAGGGCATTGTTTTATAATACATTAAAAGATGTTCTTCACAAAAAGGAAACATTGTAGAGGTAAAAATTTCACATAACTAATTTTTGAAATTTTACATCTACACAACTAAAGATTAATTATGTTGCTGACTGTGCTAAGAGCACTACAATTTTTCTGTAAATTAAGACAATCTGAGGAATGCTTGATGAAAGCATAAGCCATTGATTTGTCCCAGATCAGTCACACATGCCAACTGGCTAGCCATTCTCCATTCCTCAGCCCCTTGACAATGGTGGAATAGTGGCCTATGTTTCTCAAGTGCTGGATGAGGAAATTCTCCAAGGATTCTGTAAACGGTTACTGCTAAGCTGGGCTGGTCTAACAGAGCAGTGACGTGCAAGCGCAGACCATTCAAGCAGTTTTGGTCCTCTCGCAGTAAGTAGCTTCTAGATGAAAGACGTGAGAGTGGAAAATTAAAAAGGTCAGTGCACCATTACACTCACTCATCCTTCTCTTTCTCATTTCTGGTGAATTCTGTCAGGACACCACTGGCTAACGACAGAGGTAAATTGGTACACATACTTAGAAAAAAAAAATCACTTGGAAATGTCACGAATCAGTCAATTACAGTCTTTACTAGTAATTATGTGTTGTTGAGTAACCTGCAACTCATAGTGTACCTTATGTACAAGAACTATGAACCCTGCTCTATTTTGAGCCAACCTCAATAGTCTTATAACACACCTACTCTGATTACCCCAGTCACTGAGTCAATCCATCTCATCAAAGGTCTTCTTCTCCTGTGCTGTCCCTTCACCCTTTCAGGCATGATCTCCCTCTCCTTGAAACATGCCCAAAGTATGTCAGGCGGAGCTTCAAAATCCTTGCCTCCAAGAGTAGCCTGTTTTCACCCTCTCTAGGACAGACCTGCTTGCTGTTCTCCTAGCAGTCCATGGTATATTCAATACTCTTCTCCAATACTACAACTCAAATGCATCAATTCATCTTCTATCATCCTTATTTGCTGTGAAGCTTTCTGATGCATAGCAAATGAATGTGAAGACCATGGTCTGGATCAGAAGCAACTTAGTCTCTAGACTGACAATGTTGCTTTTGAGTACTCTGGATAGGTTCCTAGAGCAGAATTCCCCAGTGCAATGTATCTTTCTAAATTCCTAGCTGCTGGTACCAAGAGTGTTGACTGTGAATCCAAGCAAACTGAAGTTTATAACAATGTCAATCTCTTCTCCGTCTAGCATGGTGCTGTCAAGTGGCCCAGTGGTGAGAATCTTTGTTTTCTTGATGTTGAGTTTCAATCTATATTGAAGGCTGCAGTCCTTGACCTTCTGTAGCAAATGCCTCAGGTCCTCCCCAGTTTTGGCAAACAAGAATGTGTCATCTGCATAATGCAGGTTGTTGATAAGTCTTTCTCCAATCCTAATGACATTTCTCCTCACAGAGTCCAGCCTTTTGGATGATGTGTTCTGCATAAAGACTGAAAAGGTACGGAGATAGGATGAATCCCTGGCATACACGCTTCCCGATTTTAAACCATGCAGCGTTTCCTTGCTCTGTTCTGACTACTGCCTCCTGGTCCAAGTATAGGTTGTTTTGCATAAGCATAATCAAGTATTCTGAAGCCTAAAAAGTGTTCTGGGGTTATCATTCATATCAGAGTCAGCCACAGTTTGTTGCGTTCTACAAAGTCAAAAGCTTCTGCACAGTCAATGAAACAAAGTTAAGACATTACTCTAGTACTCTCTGCTTTCAGCTAAAATCTACCTAACATTGGCTAGTTTATATCCCTAGTGCCATAGACTCTTCTAAAGCCAGCCTGCATGTCTGCCAGCTCTATGCTGATGTGCTGTTCCAGTCGTTTTTGGGGTAATTTTCAGCAGAATTTTGCTTACATGTGATGTTAATGCTATTGTTCAATAATTTCCACACTCTGTTGGGTCATCATTTTTTGGAATGGGAACAAATCTGTATTGTGTCCGGGGCTGCAACTATTTGTTGAAATATGATAATTGGTATGACATCAATTCCTGGGGCTTTGTTTTCTGCCAGTTCCTTCAGAGCAGCTTCAACTTCCTCCTTCATCACCACAGGCTCTTGATCATATGTTGTTTCATGAAATTCTTTTGTCAGCCAATTCTTTTTGGTACAGTGACTCTATTTATACCTCCCATCTTCTTTTAATGCTTCCTGGATCATTTACTATTCTGCCCAAAGCATTCTTATGTATTGCAACAAGAAGTTTTAATTTGTTCTTCAGTTCCTTCAGCTTAAGAAATGCTGAGCAAGTTCGGCCCTCCTGATTTTCTGACTTCAGCTCTGCACATTTCATTATAATAATTTGCTTTATCTTTCTGTGCTGTCCATTGAAATCTCCTGTTCAGCTCCTCAACATCTTGATTTCTTCCCTTTGCTTTGGCTTCTCAGTGTTCTTGTGTAATATTCAGAGTCTCTTCTGACCATCTTGGTTGGTCTTTTCTTCGTTCTCTGTCTTTGTAATGATGACCTTTAGCACTCTTCCTGGATGATATTCTTGATATCCGCCTACAGCTTACCTGGTCTTCATTCACTAGAGTTCAATATTAAACCCCAAAAAATTTCAGAAGGAGAAAGGAAAAAAAAGGAACAGAAAGAATATTGGAAAAAAAATTGCAGGAAATGTTTTAAACTTGATAAATGAATCTATAAATCCAAGAAGCACAACAAATTCCAACTAGGAAGAAATCCAGAGAGATGCAGATGCTTTAATCAAACATATAAAATAAAGATATACATAATATAGCTTCTTGCTTGCTATAAGAGAAAAGCCAATTGTCACATATAAATTATCTTCAATAAAATTAAGGGCTGATTTCTCTGAACCGTGTCAATATAATAGCAAAATAGCTCTTTTAAAAATAATAGCAAAATAAAAACATTCTCAGGGAGATGTCACCATTCCCAAGAAAGGTGATCCAACAGAATGTGGAAACTATCGAAGAATATTAATATTACATACAAGCAAAATATTGCTGAATATCATTCAAAAACAGCTAGAACAGTAATTGACAGAGAACTGCCAGAAGTTCAAGGAGAGTTTAGAAGAGGCTGCAGCATCAGCAATATTACTGCTGACTGACATCCTGGCTGAAAGCACAGACTACCAGAAGAATATCTATTTGTGCTTATTGACTATCTAAAGGCATTTGATTATGTGGATCACAGCAAATTATAGCTAACATTGAGAAGAATGGGAATCCAAGAAGATTTAATTGTGTTCATGAGAAATCTATACCAAGATTAAGAAGAGCAAAGGAATATTGTATGGTTTAAAGTCAGAAAGGGTGTGTGCCAGTGTTGTATTCTTTCAATTGAATTGAACACCTATTCAATTTGTATGCTGAGCAAATAATTTGCAAATCTGGACTCTAATGAAGAGGAATGTGGCATCAGAATTGGAGGAAGACTTATCAACAACTGGGATTATGTAGAAGACAAAACCTTGTTGTTGAAAGTGAGGAGTGTTAAGAAACACTTGCAGTGGAAGATCAAAGAATACAGCCTTCAGCATGGATTACAACTCAACATCAAGAAAACAAGGGTCCTTACCACAGGACCTGCCAATGATTTAATCTTGCTTGGATCAACAATAAACACTTTTGGTACCAGGAGTCAGGAAATCGGGAGATGTATTGCCTTGAGCAAGTCTGCTCTCAGGTACTTCTTCAAAATGGTGAAGGGTAACGTTGTCAGTTTCAAGACGAAGGTGTGCCTGAGTCAGGCATGGTTTTATCAATTACCTGCTATGCATCAGAGAATTGAACAATGAATAAATAGAAAAAGAACTGATGTCGTTGAGTTGTGGTGCTGGAGAAGTGCATTGAACATCCCATGGAATGACAAAATAACAAAGAGATATATCTTAGAAAAAGTATAGCCAGAGTACTCCTTGAAGGCAAAGCTTTGTCTTTCATATTTTAGACATGTAACTAACTAGGCAAGGATATTCCTTGGAAAGGGACATCATGTTTGAAAAGATGGAGGGTGAGCAAAGAAGAGGAAGACCCCCATGAGATGGACTGACTTAGTGACTTCAGCAATGGGCTCCAGTATGTCAGAGATGATGAGGGTGGCACAGAATAGGGGAGTTTGAGGTTGGCTGTGCACAGGGTTGCTGTGAGTCCTAATCAACTTGATAGCATCTAACAACAACAACAATGGCAGTTTGCTATGATTAGGCTTGCCTTATCTGATCTTGTTAGGTGCCAATGAGTCAATTACTGACTTCACAGAGACCCAATACAACAAAGTAGCATTATTCAATGGGTATTCCAAGATATAATGTTTAAGGGAGATCACCATGACTTTTCTCCCATGGAACAGCTAGATAGGGTGACCATTAGCAGCTAAGCGCTTAACCACGGTGCTAATGTGTGTTCTTTACCCACCTTACCAGAAATGCAAAAGAAGTCCTTCAGATGCAAAGAGGAGACATAAAGCAGTAGGTCAAAGTTGAAGAAAAATAGCAGTAAACTTAATTTTATGGGCAAATATAAAGGACAATTTTATGGTATTTTGGCTTATAACCTTAGGTGGTGTGTCCCTACATATTTTAAGGGAATAAATGTATAAACATGAAACAAATTTGTTACTGAGTTAATATTTAGAACATAAAACTGGAAACATTTTTATTCAAACAGTATGCAGGTTCTGTATTGTATCAACTGTACTAGACCTGAGTAATATTTTCATAAGCATGTTATGCCAATTGCATTTTACTTCTTGTGTTTATGAGACTGATGCGCTACCTACCGAGGTAACGAGTTACCTACATTTTGTGTTTAAAAAACCACAAGGCATTAGCATAGTACTCTTACTCTTTATCTTGAGGGGTAGGAAGTAGTTGGAAAATAAAGTAGATCATGTTCACTGTGCACAGCAAATATCGCACAAGAGGAGGAATGATGTAAGAATAACATCTATGCTAAATTTACATTATTTCAAATTAAGTAGTTTATCTTGGAAGAAGTGAAACCAGAGTGCTCCTTAGTGGCAAGAATGGTAACATTCTTTTTTCAAATACTATGGGCATGTTGTCAGGAGGGACTAATTCTTGGAAAAAGATATCATGCTAGGAAAGATAGAGGGTCAGAGAGAGAAAAACCTTCAACAAGATGGGTTGAAGTATATCAGAGATTGTGAAGATGGGGCAAGACTCAGATCTGTTGTTCTTAGGGTTGCTGTGAGTAGTAGATGACTTGATGTCATCTAACAGCAAAGAAAAACAATGTCATGACTTTAAATACAATCTCATGATAACCACAAAGAAAAGATCTTAAAAATGTATACCAATGTGCATGGCAACATTATTCACCATTGCAAGAACATGGAAACAGCCCAAATGTTCAATCACAATTGAACAGATTGTCCAATTACGGGACTTTCACATGATGGAATACCACAAAGCATGCAGGAGCATTGATTCTGTAAATCACTATCTAACATGGGAGGGACAGGAGAGTATTACTATCTCAGTCCCATAAGGACAAATATTTAAAAGACCATTATTGTAGAATTAGTATGAGGATCCAAGCATGGGGGGAAAAGAGGGATGAGGATTGGTGAGGGGGTAAACATGGGGTGCCAGAGTTTGATGGGTGGAAGGGGGTGGGTTGGGGATATAGGGGATCCGGTATAAGGGGCAATGCATATGAATTTTGTAGGTATACCACAGTAAAATTTAAAAACAAAAATGCAAGAAATTAAAGAAAATAAAAAAGGAATCAACCGGTTCACTACAAATAAAAAAAGACCCCCTAACACACTTTGAGAAGAATGGGAATCCCAGAACATTTGATTGTGCTTACACAAAATCTATACTTGAACCAAGAAGCAGTCTTCAGAACAGAGCAAGGAGACACTACATGGTTCAAAATCGAGACAGGATGTATTCTGTCTCCATACCCTTTCAATCTGTATCCAGAATAGATCATCTGGGAAGCTGGGCTGTATGAGGAGGAATGTGGCATCAGGATTGGAGGAAGATTCATCAACCTGCATTATGCAGATAACACAACCCTGCTTGCTGAAACTGAGTAGGACCTGAAGCACTTGCTGCAGAAGGTCAAGGACTACAGCCTGATATACGGATTGAAGCTCAACATCAAGAAAACAAAGACCGTCACCACTGCACCAATTAGCAGCATGAATATGGATGGTGAAGAGATTGAAATAGTTAACAGTTTTAGTTTGCTTGGCTCCACGGTCAACACTCTTGGTACCAGTAGCCAGGAAATCAGGAGATGAATTGCACTGGGAAAGTCAGCTGTCAGGGACCTCTCCAGAGTACTTAAAGAGCAATGACGTCAGTCTGGAGACCAAGGTGAGCCTGATTTGCACAATAGACTTCACAACTGCATGCTATGCATCAAAGAGCTGGACAGTGACTAGGGATGATAGAAAGAGAATTGATGCCTTTGAGCTGTGATGATGGAGAAGAGTATTGAATATAACATGGACTGCTAGGAGAACAAACAGGTTCATTGTCAAGAGGGTGAAACCAGGCTGCTCCTTGGAGGCAAGGACTCTGAAGCTTCGTCTAGCATGTTGCAAGGAGGAATCAGTCCTTGGAGAGGGACATCATGCTTGGGAGGGTGGAGGGACAGTGCAAGAGAGGATGACCCTCAATGAGATGGATCTATTCAGTGACTGGGGTAGTGGGAGTAACTGTATCAGAGACAGTGAGGTTGGCACAGGAGAGAGCAGGGTTTAGGGCTCTTGTACATAGGGTCTCTATGAGTTGCAAGTGACTCGATGGCACACAACAACAACAATACATAAGTAGAAATTAGTGGAAATGAGGGGTAAATGAGGTATATAAAAAAACTTCATGTCAATTCCAATTCACAGTTTAAAAACTGGTATAACAAACACATAACCCTCCAAACAAAAAAGTAGAAGTTTTTTGATCAGAAATTTCTTTAACTATAAATGATTTAATCTGTATAGTCAACAGACTGTGAGATTGAATGGATTATTTAAAAAAAAAAATTTATGTACTTTCCCCAAGAGACACACTTCAGCTGTAAAGACACAAATGGCTTCTCATGAATTGTGAGGGTAAAAATATTCTATGCAAATAGTTGTTATAAGATAACTGAAGTATCTATATTAATATCAGATAAAACAGAGTAAAATCTGTTACAAAAGACAAAGAAGGGCATAGTGGTAAGAGGGTCAATTCATCAGGAAGGTATGACAATCATAAAAAATACATCCATCCAACCTCAGAACCTTAAATAATTGACACAAACACTGACAGAATTAAAGGGAGAAATAGAGGAGCTGTGTTGCCATCTCAAAAGCAGGCAGTTGGGATCCACCAACTGCTCTGAGGAAAAAGTTGACCTATCCCCTCCTGTGCAATATACAGCTTCAGAAAACTCACTGGAGGGCCAGTTGTGAGTTATTTCCTACTCAACAGCACATAAAAAACCACTTCAAAGCCCTAAAACAAATGATGCAAACACTAAAAGAGAGATACAGATCATCTGAAAAATAACAGTGGGAGACTTCAGGATAGCACTCTCATCACAGGGCAGACATTCCACTCACTCTCACTGCTGTTGAGCAGGAACTGACTCAAAACTGACCTTCTACAAAGTTTTCCAAGGCTATATATCGCACCAGTAAAGACTGTCCACCTTCCTCCCAAGGAGCCCCTGGAAGATTCGAACCACTAGAGAATGTGGCCTTTGGGTTAGAAGCAAAACTCCCATAAACTACACAACCAGAACTCTGTGAGCAGACATTTATAAAGATCAGTAAGGAAACAGAACTTAACCAGTACTACTCACTACACAACAATAACATCATAAACTGTCTAGATCTTCCGACAGTCTGGTAAAAGTACAATGACAGACCCATGGACTAGCTGAGTAGACAGAAACCCTAGGATAGTTGTAATCTGTCACATGGAGTCATTATAAGTTGGAATGGTCTAGCAAGCATCTACCATCATCATACCTGTGAAAGTAATCTCATTTAGAACAAGGTGTTCTTCTACATGTTAATAAAGTCACTATCTGTATAGAGGGTGACCTAAACAGAATCAGTACTGAATTATGAAAAGAGTAGATTAGATATAGAAGCAAGCACAAGCTCTGGTGAAGAAGACGTCACATGAATATCTTCAAGAAACCAAGAGAGATGGGAATACAGAAGCTGAAAGAGAAAAGCATCTTCATCTATAGCAACAAGGAGACAGGTTTCCTTTCTATATTATCATGCTAAATTCAATTCAGACTTTTAGATATCTGGACTGAGAGAAATTAAATTTTTGTTCTTTATAGCCACCCACCTAAGAGTCTTTCTGTTATGGTGGTACAGGCAATCTAAAATAGTAAGCATCACACTGTATATTATTTGTTTACTCAGATGGTGAACTATTCTCCTTTTGAGTCTTGATAGGAATTTAAGGCTGTCAAGGTTCCAAACAGAATTTTGCCTTGGATAGTACTAGAGGTTTTATGATGTTAGACAGGAAGGTCCAGAGCTGTTGTCAAAAGAATTGCACTTACTTGGAAATATGGATATCATACAGAGACACAGTAAGACATTTTTTCAGGAAGTTAAAAAACATGCTCAGACACAAACATCACAAGCTTTAAAGCAGATTAAGTTGCTTTATGTGTTACACCACTGATTGCTGTTATCGTGTGCTGTTCAGTCAAAACCAACTCATAGCTGACCCTGCAGAGGGTTTCAGGTGACAGTAAATCACACAGGAGGAGCCAGTTCACCCTGCTCCCACGGAGCAGCTCATGGATTCCATGGTGGACTGCAGTGCCACTTCTAACCACAAGGCCACCAGAGATCTAAAATGCTGCTTTTCATAAGAAATCAGAAAAGTTGCTGAGGGCTTGACTATATTCTAAGAATAATATGAAAATGGTTTTCTTTTTATAGAATATATTAATTTCAGATATTCTTTTATATATTTTACCAAGGACTTATACAGATAATTTACTCTATTTTCAAAGTTAAAAACAAAACTCTGATCAAAACAATGAAATTGTCATGTCTCCTCTGTAACAACAGCATATTTAAGTAAGACAGCAAACCAAAAATGCTAGTTAGAGTGTGAAGAGACTGGAACTCTTACATACTGCTGGTGGGCATGTAAAATGATACACCCACTATGGTAAGCAGTCTGGTGCTTCCAGAATGCTGGGAATAGAAATACCAGCAATCCCATTACTAGGCATCTATCGCAAAGAAATACGAGCTACACAGAATATGCAACAATGAATAATCTATTTTTAGAATGAACTGGGGGTTAGGGAGGAAAATGTGCAACAATGAATGAACGAAAATCCAATTTTTTGGTAAACTTTAGTTAAAATTACAATTGAAAAATAGAAGGAGAAAACAGAAATAATTTTTTTAAAAAATAAGAAATACGAGCAGATAGATACATGCATACTCATGTTTATTGGAGGCTAATCTACAATAGCAAAGAGTCTATACATTTGAATGGATAAAGAAACCATGGTACAGGAGCTCTGGTGGATCTGTGGTAAAAATGCTGTGCTAGTAGCAAGAAAGCATGAAGTTTGCATCCTCCAGCTGCTCCTTTGGAGAAAGCTGGTGAATCTCTTCTCATTCTTTATTGTCTCTGAAAATTTCCTAGAGGGTCAGCTATGAATTTGTTTGTATTCAACTCTATGGCACACAACAACAAAGGGTAGCCCTGATTAAACGAGCTTTTAGATTGTTAACAACAATAATGAAAAAAGAAACCATGATACATTAGCACAACAGAGTACCATACAACACTGAAAAATAATAAAGAATTAAAAAACATTGCAAAACATGGATGATTCTAGAAAACTATGCTGAATGGCATTAAATAAGCCATAAAAAGGCAGTTACGATATAAGATCGCTATTATAAAAACTGAAGGTTTAAAGAAAGAAACGTTTTTGGAGATTACTAGAGATGAGAAGGAAGAGGAGGGGGAAAATTAACATATAAATTAGTTGAGTGAACAGAAAAGCAATATACAAAAAGGTGTTGATCAGACATTGTAGTCAATCAATCAATCAAGCAATTATAATTAATGAATAAGTGGAAAATCAGTGTTTTATAAATTTTAATCCATTTGTTTTTAAAAGCAAATTTAAAAAATAGATAATTAGCACAATATCACTAAAGAAAGGAAAGACAGGTATAGAAGGATTACTAGAATTCAGAATTACAAGGAGGAAGAAGAAAACATGATTACAATGTAGGTACTGAAATGGTTAAATGAAAAATTAATTTGCCTCATAAAATATTTACTAAAATTTCAATAAATAAAATAAATCAAAGTACCTGAGGGAAAAAAGTAAGTGGGCCCCATTGTAACTAACTGAGGGAATTAACTGCTGTTTCCATAGTAGCCCTTTGAATTTGTGAGAAACTGTGTAAGGTTTAGAAGAACTTCATAGGGTTACAGATGTTTCAAACACAGGAGGTTCTTTTACAGTTTATACAGTCTAAAGGCAGCTTGATGAAAATACTAGCACAGAAACATACAAATATAATTCACAGTAAGTGAAAATAAGTTGCTTTGAGGCTTCTTTTTGCCATATCAGTATGTACCCTTGAGATCTATATAGTTTGCACCCTGAACTACCTCCACCACCACCAACACCATCCACAGGCACCAGTATCTGTCTATAAGCCACTACAACCAGGGTTCCTGCTTAACATGTTTTGAGCATTCAGTCAGTTCCTAGGTTTTAACTAGGATAGGAGCTACCCAAAAACAAACCTGATCCTGACTTACAGTGACTATGTAAGACTTAACAGGACAATCTAAAAGAGTTTCCAAGGCTGTAAAGATTTACAGAAGCAGATGATAACTACCTTTTTCTCCCCTGGAGCTACGGTAAGGTAGAACTGTTGACCTTTCAATTATCAGTTAACTGCTTTTACCAGGACATCACTATCAGTTGTTTCTATGACCCCCTATGGCAACCCTTCTGAGCCAAAGTAGAACTCTGCTTCACACCTCTCTAAAGATTGTTGGGGTTTTTTTGGAAGCAGATACCCAAGCCTTTCTTCTCAGGAACATCTGAGTGTACTCTAATGGCCAACCTTCCAGTTAGCAGCTGAGTATGTTAGCTACTAGTGCCCTAACAATCGTTCTCTCAAATGTATTCACTGTGTGCTTTCCATTTTCAATCAAGTTTTATACCCCAAAATTCCTGTGGAGTCAGTATTTATGTTTGCATTCTCCTTTTCTCTATGTTATAGCAAAAACCATGATCAATAGAATCTAAAGCTTGTTTGAGATTCAGATAAGTATCAAGTTGTAATATGGTAATAAAGTCCATGCCAATTTTTTGAAACTCAAACTCACGGCCAAGTAGAAGGCTCTGAGTAGCCCACACCAAAATCTTTGAAATTGCTCTAAAGCAGAGATATACACTTTGAGCTTAGAGCCTTAGAGAGCAGGTGAGTACTTTTCCAACCATCAGTTAGCTATTGCAACTCCTGATAAAAAGAGTAATTTGATTGCCATGCTGTCTAAACAGGGACATGGTGGCGAAGGGCCACAAGAGTCTCTCTGAAAGGCCCAGAAGGACTAAGAACAGCACAGCCCCTCACTGCCAGAGAGGAGAAAGGATAAAGAGCCTGTATCCCAACCCCATGACACTTCTAGAGTTACACCAATAGAAAGAGGTTTGTTAATTCACTGCTGACTCACAGATTCATAGTTGTGCTACTGAGAATGAGATTTATTAGGAAAGGAAGTTGGAGAGTGGGGGAGGCAAAGAATATCATCTGACACAAACCCAAATTTTAGCCAAGTTCCAAGTCACAATTCCTCAGTTAGTCCAGGCTCTGATTTCAGTTCAGCAGTCAAATCCAAATAATCCAGCAAGGTTTGCCTCAGAGCAGTTATAGTCAGCTTCTCCTTTAAGCATCCGGCAAGAATAGCAAAAACCTTTAACTGTGGCTGCACAAATGCAAGAAGCCTCTGGTCACACCTTGCTACACTTTCTCCACAGCAATGCCAAAGTCACTTAACACTATCACTAGGGTCTCACTAACAGGCTCTGCTCCAGAATCCCGCGAGTCTTGCCGTCCAATGTGGGATAGCACTTTTTCTCTTTTCCGTGGCTGTTGATGATTTGCAAGACCAGACTGATTTGCAACATGAGTCTGCAGGTAACGTAGCTGGAGACCAGGGGTAGCTAACTATAATGGCTAAAAAAGGGCCATTTTTTTAGGCTAACACAGTTACACAGTTCACTCATAACAAAGAGTTCATTTTTGCATATAGTTTGTAGTAAATGACTAAAAAGTAAACTCAAGGAGTACTCCATATTAACCATGCAAAAATACCACAATTCAATGCCCTCAACAAACAGGCTTTAAACAAGTTAAGAAGTTCCACATCTGGTTTGAATCCACAAGATGCTCTGCTGGAGAAGGAGGGGCAATCTCCTCCTATACCAGTTAGATCTGATTTGACGATACACACAAAAAAATAATTTATATTAAAAAAAAAGAACATCCTAAAATATTTTCTCAAGGTCTAGCATTTTATATTTCCATTCCTGACTCTCACACACAGATGGGCAGAATGTTCTACCTGATGGAGATGTCCAAGGAAAGCCTGGGCCTGGGCTGCTGAGATCGCGCCTCCAACAGGCACAGGCTGCTTCTGAAAGTCCAGACCATTTGTTTGTGTGCCTAGAAAACAAAGAAAGTAATTACAACTCTTTTTTTTAAATTATTTTTTAAAATATTTTAATTTATTTATTTTTAATTTCAATGAACATCTACAGAGATTTTGGAATTCTTAAAAGAAATAAACCCAAACAAAATAATGCTCTAGATTTCAGATACCAATTTCAGCAGGTACCAAGTTTTTCACAAAGAAGAGAGGGATTCAAAGGCAAGAAGACATACTATAAAATAGTTTTCCTTAAAAAAAAAAAAAGTTTTCCTTCACAAAGTAGAACTCAGGGACAAGTACACAAAGACAGGTGAAGTGAATGAAACAGAACTGAAAAAAATTAATGAATGAAATCCAATTTTAAGAACTCAGAAATGAATGCAGTGACTAGTACAACTGGGGTGGGGACTGACTAGGGCTGGAACAGTTGTCAAACTTAAAATGGCTTTATGGAAGAAAATCTATCACTATTGAAAAGAAGAATATGATAAAACAGCATCACATGGAAGTACTGGCTTTCAGGATGCATTCACATTAGCCAGTTTTACAAAGTTGATTATGTAATAAGATCAGGTAGTAGAAAAAGGAGTTTTAATGCTTTTAAAATAGCATCATTAACAAAGGTAGCTCTGGAAGCAGCCAATCAGGCATGGTGGCAGCGGCCGAGGGCATCCCGGCTAGCTGGAGTGAAGAACTGGTTGGAGATGCTGCTGCTGTGGAGACCGTTGAGGACGTAAAGGAGCCCGCAAAAGCGGGTATCAATGAGCTGTGCCTGCACATGTCCTCCAAGGTGGCCACTTACCTGACTGGGGAACTGACAGCCACCAGTGAAGATTATAAGCTCCTGGAAAATATGAATAAGCTAACCAGCTTGAAGTATCTTGAAATGAAAGATACTGCTATAAACATCAGTAGAAAGTTAAAGGACTTAAACCAGAAGTATGCTAGACTGCAGCCTTATTTGGATCAGATCAATCTGATGAGGAGCTGGTAGCAGCCCTGGAACAAGCAGCCTACAAGCTTGATGCATATTCAAAAAACCTGGAAGCCAAGTACATGAAGTTGGAGAAATGATTAAAAAAACCCAAACTCTTCCTTTGGTTTAACAGCACAATTTGTTACAAACTATGCCACCACAGTTCTCTGTTCCTATGGGAGAAAGTCTCTCTCTTTTTTTTTTTTTTTTAAAAAAAACAACAAACTAATTTAAAATTATTTTGCTAAGATCTGAACCCTGGTACTGATGGAATTGTCAAGGCTCTTCAAAAGGATACCGTGTTAGAATATCCTAAAACTGGGTAAACTGGAGGTCTCTGGCTACGTCTGATCTTCCTTGAGCTGAGTTGAGGATCAGCAAGTCACAGTTACAACTCCTTCTTTCTACTTGAACACTTTACCTTCTGTTCAGGACAGAGACCTGAAAGAGCAAGCCCGGACTTGACAGTAGAACCAAACGACAGGACCGGTTTTCTCTGATAGTGTTTGGGTACTTTATTATTTTCTCATGGCTGGTCTTTAAGTTACTGTATAAAAGGTTGTTTTTGCTATTATGAATGCTAGTGTATTGTTAACAAAAAATTTAAATTTATAAAAGAGAACAAACTTATCCTTTGTAGTTTATCACCTTGTAAATGTCAGTAATTTACTTGTCCATAACATTGGGAATAATACATCATTTTAAAATAATTCTGGGCCACATCTTCTAGTAAACTGAGCAGGAACAGGGAAAGAAATTTTATGATATAGCTTGGAGTATGTAGTGGGCCTCTCTTCTCTGTATGTTGAACATTTGAGGATAGATGATTGCCTCCTTATAGAAACATGATGAAGACCAGCACAAGATTTTTATGGGGGTGTGTGAGAAAGAAAGAGAGATGAGGAGGTGGGAATGGCACTCATAAAATGAAGTATTTTATTAAATATCCTCCTACAGTGCAGGAGGGGAAGGCCCTCTATGAGGTGGATTGATTCAGTGACTGGGATAATCGGGATGGGAGTGTCAGAGATGGTGCAACTGGCACAGGACAGAGCAGAGTTTAGGGCTGTTGTACATAGGGTCGCTATGAGTCGCAAGCGACTCGACGGCACATAACAACAACAACACTTTTGTCCAAGGGATATTTGGGACCCAAACATCTTCCTTTCAGACAAAAGTGGCAACACAGAACAGTCTGGTTTCGAAGACAGAAAGCTTTACCGAAAGTTGGATGTTAGCAGATGAGAAGGTACCAGAGGTTCCAAATTCTACCTCCAAAAGAGGTTTTTATTTTATTATTTTTGTGTGCGTGTACCGTCAAATCAGATCTGACTGGTACAGGAGGAGATTGCCCCTCCTTACCCGGCAGATCTGGTGGATTCGAACCGTTCACCTCTGGGATTGTAGTTGCAGCTCCTTGCCACTAGGCCACCAGAGCTCCCCTCTCCAAAAGAGTTTTTAATCCTATCTCTGTTTCTTCCCACGGTCTCTGTCACAGACCACCCATCTTCATCTCAGGCTCCTCTGGACTACTGTTGTGGTTGCCTCATCTTAACTATCCCTCCAGACCACCCTCCACACTGCTGCTAGAACTCTTTCTAAAATGTAAACTGGTCTTATTATATCTCTTCCTTAGATTCCCTTATCACCCTCATCTGTAAGTTTGTTTTACTGTGGTGATTTGCAGGTTCCTATTATGCTGGAAGCTGAGGCACCAGTATTTCAAATACTAGCAGTGTTTCCTCTAGTAGACAGTTTTAATGGAGCTTTCAGATTAAGACAGACTGGGAAGTAAAGATCTGGCAACCACTTCTGAAGAAAAAAAAAAAAAAAGGAATGGAAGTCTTGTAAATAACAAGCAGTGGGACATTATCTGATTCTGTGCTGAAAGATGAGCCCCCAGCAATTGTATTGCTGGTAATTTACCCTGAAGAAACCAGAACTGCCCTCTAAACAGATGTATGCAACCCATGATGAATGCTGCATTATTCACAAGAGCAGAGAGATGGAAACAACCCAAGTGCCCATCAACAAACGAATGGATAGAAAAACTGTGAGATATATATATATATAATTTATTCACAAAATGGAATACTATGCAGCACTGAAAAATAATGAACTTGTAAACTGTTACATAACATGGATAATCCTGAAAGACATTAGGCTGAATGTAATGTCCTCAAAAGGACAATACTGCATAACACCACTGTTATAAAACATGACTGACATGGGGGGTGGGTAGAGAGGAGAATAGAAAGAAGTCAATAGATTATGAACACTGACTATACGGGAACAGATGAGGGAGAAAACGGTTTAAAAGAAATATGTGATTACGCATTATTTGTAAGTAACAGTCCAGAAGAAGAAGTACCTTGCAAAGAGGGCTGAAAAAGAGGGAGAGAGGAAATTATGCAACAATGAACGAAAATCTAACTTTTCTGTAAACTTTCATGAAAACAAAAAGTTTTTTTTTTTTAAAAAAAACAAAAACCAAAAGCAAAACAAAACAACCATGGAGGTAGCTCTAACCTTGCAACAGCATTTTATAGAAAAACCCAACCTAAAACATTAAGGCTCCTGACTAGATGTTTGAATGTCTTATCCACAGTGATAGGCATTCTAGAAAGTACTAGATTATAAATATTTAATAATGTCAATATGAAAACTATTGAGCAGGTTTGTGTGTGCTAAGGACTAAGTTTTGCTTCTGCTGAGCTTTCTGAGTTAGAAGTATAGTGCTTAAAGAGTGGGCAATACACAACATAGGGTAGCCTGGAAGGCCTTATGCTGAAAGAAATCTCTCAGTCACAAAAGGACAAACACTGCATAACATGGCTGTTAAAACATTGGACAAGACGGTGGGGGTAAGGGATTAGGGAGACAACAGCAGTTGAACTGTATGAAAGGAATATATGTTAAGACAATTTATACATGACAATCTAAAACAGGGGGTGCATGGCAGGGTAGGCAGAGGAGAGGGAAGGGAGGAGGGGGAATGAAAATAATAAAAAGAGTTGGTAAAGGGAAGGCTTGTGAGTAATCTTAAATTTGGTGGTAAGAGAATTTTAAGTTTCATATGAAAGCAATAGCTGTCTAAACTGATAATAAAATAATTAAACACACACTTGAGAAAACAAGCTGATTCAAAGAGAAGTGTTAAGAAAAGCTGAGTAAAAATGGAAAAAATTTGTAGAGCCCAAAGAAGTAATGTTAAAAAAAGAAAACATGATATTTAAGACTCCTAAATCAAAGAGAGGATCTAGAAGGATGGAGGCAAGTGTTTGATGAAATTGGAGGAAAAGATCATAAAAATTTTGCGTCACATACTTCGGGCATTTTGCTAGGAGGGGCTATTCCTTGGAGAGGGACATGATGCTCAGAAATGTGGAGGGTCACCAAAAGAGAGGAAGACTCTCAAGCATGTAGACTGGCAGGGTAACTGCTGCAATGAGGTATAGTGTACCATCAAGTGTGAGGATGGCACAGGATTCAGATTTCACAGGGTTGCTATGGGTCATATGGGGTGTACTCAACTCAACAGCACCTAATAACAAGTAGGAGGAAACCAGAAAACAAACAAAAAAAAAGCCAGCAGTAATAACAAGAGAAAAGGAAGCAGTTTCAAAGATAAAAAAGCATCAATAAGCAGAAGACAGAGATTTAAAAGGAAGATGCTCAATAGTATAAAAAAGAGAAATAGTGCCTCGTCTAGTCTCATTCATCTAGAAGAGTCACAAATGAATAATTTTGCCAAGAAAAAAGAATTTACGATCAGTTTAAACTATTTTTAACAATCTAAAGACAAAAGTCAGTCCTTACTTGATAACCGTAAGCAAAACACAAGGTTTATTACTAATTTTTAAAATCTCAAAAGGTAGATTGTTTCATATATGTCATTAGCAAAGGTGTAGAGCTATAATCATATTTTTCTAAGTGCTTTTCTTAAAAAAATAAATGTATACTGGTTTGTTAACAAAGTTCATATACATTGTTTTTTACAACAGATCTTTCTACCTCCCTCTACCCATCAAATTGTACAAACTTGGACCAAGAGGCAGTCGTCAGAACAAAGCAAGGAAACACTGCACGGTTCAAAATTGGGGAGGACGTACACCAGGGATGTGTCCTATTTCTGTACCATTTCAACCTGTATGCAGAACAGATTATCCAAGAGGCTGGGCTCTATGAGGAGAAATGTGGGGTCAAGACTGGTGGACGATCTATCAACAATCTGCGTTATGCAGATGACACAACCCTGCTTGCTGAAACTGAGGAGGACCTGAAGCACTTGCTGCAGAGGGTCAAGGACTGCAGCCTCCAATATGAATTGAGGCTCAATGTGAAGAAGACAAAGATTCTCACCACTGGACCAACTGGCAGCATCAGGATGTATGGTGAAGAGATTGAGATTGTTAACAATTTTAGTCTGCTTGGCTCCACAGTCAACGCTCTTGGCACCAGTAGCCAGGAAATTTAAAAAAAAAAAAAAGTATTGCGATGAGAAAGTCTGCTGTTAGGGACCTCTCTAAAGTGCTGAAGAGCAGTGTCTCTCTGGAGACTAAGGTGCATCTGATTCAGGCCATGGTCTTTGCAATCACTTAATATGTATCAGAGAGTTGGACAATGATTAGGAAAGATAGAAGGAGAATTGATGCCTTTGAGCTGTGGTGCTGGAGAAGAGTATTGAATGTACCATGGACTGCCAAGAAAACAAACAGATTCATCCTGGAGAGGATTAAACCAGGTGGCTCCTTGGAGGCAAGGATTCTGGGGCTTCGTCTGACATACTTTGGACATGTTGTCAAGAGGGACAGATCCTTGGAGATGGACATCATGCTTGGGAGGGTTGAGGGACAGTGCAGAAGGGGAAGATTGATGGTATGAGGTATGAGGTAGATTGATTCAGTGACTGGGGTAATCAGGATGGGTGTGTCAGAAGCAGTGTGATTAGCACAGGACAGAGCAGGGTTTAGGTCTGTAGTACATAGGGTCACTATGAGTCACAAGCGACTCGATTATCACCACCCCCCCACCCCATCCTCAGCCCTCCCATCTTCATTCCCCCTTAGATCCTCATAGTCATTCTACAATAACGGTCTTATACAATATAAGTCCTTATGGGACTGAGTTAGGTCACTTAGCATAGTACTCTTCAGTCTCTCCCAAGTTAGGTAGTAATTTACAAAATCATTGCTCCTGTGTGCTATGCAGTATTCCATTTTGTGAATGTACCACAATTTCTCAATCCATTCAATTGTAGTTGGACATCTGGGTTGTTTCCAAATTCTTGGGATGGTGAATAATGCGGTTATTAACAATGATGGTTAAGTCTCCAATTGTGCCTCAGTTCTCAATACATTGAGGTATATTACAAATAGTACACTAGCTGGGTCAAATGGAATTTTTATGTTCAGACTTTTGAGAAAACGCCAAACTGCCTTCTATTTTATAATCTTACCAACAATGTATAAGAGTTCCTATCTCTCCACATCCTCTCCAACATTTCTTACTTACTGACCTGTTAAACTTTGCCACTGTTACTGAACAGTTAATGAAGAGTTAAAGTATTAGTACTGAAGTGAGAAAGTATCTCATTGTGATTTTTATTTGCATCTCTTTTATTGCCAGTGACTTTGAGCATCTCATCATGTGTCTGCTGGCCATTCAAATATCTTCCTCTGTGAAAAGTCTTCCCACGTCTTTTGTCCATTCTGTAATTGTGCTATCAGTCTTTTTCTTGTGGAGGCCCTGCAAGATTCTGTGAACTTTTGATATGAGACCCTTGTCTGAAATTTTTCCAGGGCTTTTAAATCACTCATCCTATGACTTGATTTTAAAAATAGGACTAATTTACAGAAAGACATGCCATCTTAACACCACACATATTTTCGAAGGCATCAGAGAGCTGGACAATGACTAAGGATGACAGAAGAATTAAAGCCTTTGAGTTGTGGTCTTAAACATACCATGGACCACCAAGAAAACAAATAGGTCTGTCTTGGAGGTGAAACCAAGTTTCTCTTTGGAGGCTAGGATTTTGAAACTCCATCTCACATATTTTGGGCACATGGCCAGGAGGGACCAGTCCTTGGAAAAGGACATCATGCCTCCAAGGGTGGAAGTGTAGGAAGTGTAGGACTCCAGATAAGATGGATTGATACAGGAACTAGGACAATGTGGGTAGGAATGTCGGAGTCGGTTCAGGGCAGGGGCAGACTTGAGAGCTGCTGTACATAGGGTCACTATGAATTATAGGCGACTTGATGGCACATAATGACTAATATTTTCACATTACTATATCCAGCTATTGTGCACTGGGTTTTCAAAAGCCTAGTATTTAGGATACTATGGTAGCCAATCCTTTTTACTAGTCTGTCTTAAACTGAATGCTCACTTTTATAACAATATCTGACAATTATTTTATAGAAAGGGGCAGTGGGAAAAAATTCCCCATTATAGAAGTAACCAATAGATTCAGTGTTATCCCCATCTCCAACTGCCTTGGCACATGAATCTTGATGACCCATCCTTTTCTCTGCCCTGTTCCAAGAGCAATTCCTCTCACCCTCCCCATCCCCCACTCCCCAGTTCAACACCTCACTCCTCACATCCAGCCACTGATATGATGGCTTAGGTTTCAATTCGCTTCTGTAATTCCTAATGCCTCATGCTGTGTAGGTCTCTCTTGAGTTTAGGAGGCTCTAAGTCCAAATTCCAGGTAGCAGGGTTAGAGGAAAATTTCTGTCTCAGACAATTCTGAGGAAACATAAAAAAAAATCCTTACCCCTTAGCTTCTAATCCATGACAGACTTCTTGTGACTTTGTGCCTCTGCTCTTCCATTTGCAGAATGCTGTTGCCACAGTAGGATAATTTCCCAGGAGAAGGTGAAGTCGCCTCTAGATCTGGTATGCAAGTGTTGTTTTCTTGGTCCTCAGGCCTGAAGCTAGTTAAGCACACATGTGCATGTGTGTATAAAACATTCAGAAGGCTAAACTTTATGAGTAGGAGTCTGGTATCAGGATTGGAGGAAGACAAACCTTGCTTGCCAAAACAGGAGGACCCGAATGAAGCATTCGCCACAGAAGGTCAAAGACTATAGTCTTCAATATTCATTGAAGCTTAACATCAAGAAGACAAAAATTCTCACAAAGGGACCAAATGGCAGCACCATAATGAATGGAGAACAGACTGAGATTATTAACAGATACAGTTTGCTCACCTCCCAATCAACCTTCTTGGCACTAGCAGTTAGGAAATCAAAAGACGAACTGCACTGTGCAAGTGTGCTGTCAGGGACTTCTCCAGAGTGATAAAAGGCAATGACATCAGTCTAGAGACTAAGGTGTACCTGATCCAGGCTATGGTCTTCACAATTACATCCTATGCATCAGATAACTGGAGAATGACTAAGGATGACAGAAATAATGCCTTTGAGTTGTGATGCTAGAGAAGAGTATTGAACATACCATGGACCACCAAGAGAGCAAGTATGTCTGTCTTGGAGAGGGAGAAACCAAGTTTCTCCTTGAAGGCAAGGATTTTTAAGTTCCTGCTTACATACTTTGGACACTGGCTAAGAAGGACCAGTCCTTGGAGAAGGACATAACGCTTGGAAATGTGGAGAGACAGCTCAGGAGAGGCAGACTACAGATTAGACTGACTGGCACAGTAACTAAGGCAATGGGATTAGGTGTGTTAGAGTCAGTGAGATTGGCTGAGGATAGGGGAGGGTTCAGAGCATTACACATAGGGTTGCTGTGAGTTGCAGGCAACTCAATGGCACAAAACAACAACAATGTAACAGAAAGCTATAATACAGTAACTTGAAAGAACACTCAAAATACATGTGGTACCACTGCTCTATTCCTACTACTTGATTAGCGCCATCTGCTCATCTTTATACTTATATATGTGCATGCATACGCATATGCATATGCATGTGTGTAAACACACACATTTATTAGAAAATGTGTTAAAAGTTCACACAATATTTTTAAAAGTTGCCTCCTCTGATAATATTCCAACCAACTTTTGGCATTTTAGCTATATTAGATACATCATATGACTCAAAGGGCTACTTAGATGTTTATATTTACTTATGTTTCTTCATAACTTAGGGATTCTCATCTTATATTTTCCCCTCCAAAGTCTCCCACAAACAGGAAACTCAAGAAATAAATTAAAAAGATATGTTGCAGTGGGAAAAATCTGCTGTCAAGACTTTTCCAAAATGCTAAAAAAGCAAGGATATCAGTTTAAAGACTAAGGTGGACCTGATTCAAGCCATAGTCTTTTAAATTACTTGCTATGCACTTGCAAACTGGACAGGAGTAAGGATGACAAGAGAGTAATTGATGCATTTGTATTGTGGTGTTGACGATTACTGAGTGAGAAGCAACAAGAATGCTCCTTAGAGGCAAGACTGGTGAAATTTTATCTTGTGTACTTTAGGCATGCTGTCAAGAGTTCTTTGAAAAATACATTATGATGTGAATAGTTCAAGGTTACACAAAGAGAGGAAGATCCTCAAGGAGATGGATTAACAAAGCAGCGGTACCAATGAAGTTGAATATATCAGAGACTGAGGATGGCCTAGGATAGGGCAAGTCCCAGCTATGCTGTTTACAGAGTGACTAAAACTCAGAGTTGACTCAATAGCACCTAACAACAACTGGTATCCTAGTCCATATGGAGTTGCACTGCTAATCTGAAAGTCACACCTCTCTGGTGCCTTGAATCCACCCTTGCTTCACAGGAGAAAGATGGACAATCTTCACTAGTGAAACTTACAACCTTAGAAACCCACTGGAAGATCAGCTATGGGTTAGTTCTGAGTCTACAGTAATGAGTGTGAGATAATGGTGTACAGATATTATTTAAGTGCCCTGACTTTCCTTCTTGTTGGGGGTAGAGATGGGAAGAAAAGAGGAAAGTACCGTATTCAAAACTATTAGAGGAAAAGGAGCACCCTTAGAAAATGAGATTTAAGTTCCTTTGGCAAGTAATTTCTTTTGATAAGCTGCCTGACCAATTTTAGGTGGTAAAAGGAAGACAAGGGTCTCTTAATTCTGTATAATCACCTGCACAGAGCCAAAAAGTCACTGCTATGGAGTTGGAAATCAACTCAAAGCTGACCTACCAGTAGGTTTTCAGAGGCTAAAAATCACACAGAAGGAGAGGGCCTGTCTTTCTCAAACTACCTGTCTTTAACAGTAAATTCTCCCAGCTGGTATAACATAGTTTGCAAAGATAATTATTCCCCCCTGAATCTCTGGCGGTAAATGTTCTAGTCATCCAATAAAGAAAAGAATAGCTTTTCAAACTTAGATGAGAAAATAGGAGGGAGAAGATGAGTAAATGTACAGAAATGCAGTATAGAGGACGTACTAGAACTCAAATGGGACAGATAGCAATACTGTTCTCAGTGATTAAAATGTAAAGACTGTGTCAGAAAACAACAAAAGAGAAATAAGACAGAAAATAGAAAAGATTTTTAAATATGCATTAAGGAATATGACAGGGAGGCAATTAGAGATTAATTAGAGGATATCAATGAAGGTCTCGCCAAGAAATAGCTGAATTTATAGTTTGAGAACTACTGACTCCTCATTGCTCAAGAAGTTGTGCTTCTCTCTTCACAGTCAGATGGCAAGAACAAACTGGCAAAGATTTTCTCTTGTAAAGTTCATACTATTTAGCTCTGGACAGGCTTTAGGCATTTCAACCATTTCTTTTTGTGTTTATCTCAAATAATACTTTCCTTCATGTTTCCAATCTCTCTAACTCAAAGGCATGGCTTTGAAGCAGTGCTTCCTTGTTCAGTTATGGATAACAAAGTGAAACCTGAACAGGACAGAATTTGTAAATATATGAACAGTGGAACAATAATTAGAATAGGAAATATCCTGGTGGAAATGTAATCTCTCTCTCAAAAAACAAGGAAGCATGCATGCTGCACAGCAACCAAATCTCTTGAACAGCAGTCAGAAACGATGGTGCCCTGCTCTAAGCTGATGACCAACTGAGCCACTCTGAACATGTATTGCAGGCTCACCACACCCCTTCTGAATCTCCTGCTCTGAGGCTGTGACTCATCATTTTTCCCATTTCAGATACTGTTTTGCTTCACGAAGATTTTGAAATCTGAGCATTAATATCTGTTTTGCCTCCTTGGCTGTCAGTGAATTTATGTGAACTGGTCTGAATTCCTTCCCAAAAGGTATCTATACCCAGGATTCTGTCACACATTTGGCACTACTACAATACGTGGGAAGGAGAAATAAAATCAAGACCACAATACATACAACACCACATATAAAGCTCAAACACATTATATGCCAAGTTAAGGAAGTCAGACTCAAAGGCTACATGCTGTATGATTTAATTTATACGATATTTAAGAAAAGACACACATACAAGGAAATAAAACAGATCTGAAGTTAAGTCAAGTCTGGAATGGAGAAAGGAGATCAATACAAAGGAGTATGAAAAAACTTTCTGGAAGATTGTTAATTCTCAAAATTGTACACAGAAACCAGTACTTTTTACTTATATAAATTATACTTCAAAATACTTAAGCCTACAATGTTCTAGGTATCATACATATTCACATTTAAATTTTCCTTTGCCGAGAAGAACCTATTCATCTACCTCTCTTGAGGTTGAGGTTGCAAATTTACTTTCTTCAGCTTTCACCACAACATCCTATGAAATGTTTAAAAAAGAATATTCTTCTAAAGAGTCCCTTTCATTTTATTTCTATTCTAAAACTAAACCTGCTGCAGTCAAGTTGCTTCCAAAGCACAGCAACCCTGTAAGGGCTTTTATAGGGTTTTCAAGGCTGTAAATCTTTCTCCTACTAAGTGGCTAGTGAGTTCAAACTACAAACCGTTAGGGCTAACAGCCAAGTGATCAATCATTGTGTTGCCAGCAATATTCTGATTTCTATTAAACATGCTAAAATAGTTAATATCTTCCATTAACTATTTACTATTTTGTTTCCCAAGAGGAAAGCTGGTAATTTGTATTAAGCAAATAAATACAGTCTTATCTTACAAAAAAGGACTTCAACATACAAGGAAAAGAAAACTGTATCACAAAATGTCAAATAATGTGAACATGAACAACTTGTCTACAAATTAAATATCAAAGTTCCTATTAAAAACTAAAATTAATATCATAGCTTCAAATTTTGGAAAAAGGCATTTACTAAAAAGCTCTAAATATCCACTGTTAGAAGACTGTAGTTAACTCTAATAGTTCTAATAAACTACAGTATAGTTTGTAAGAACTCAAACAGCAGTGATTACTTAAAATTTAGTCATCTTAAAACTCAAAACTTACAAATGATTTGGACCATATGAGAAGAATCAATTCACTCTTGGTTTTTTACAAATAAAAAAGTTAAGAAATATAAAGAAGCATTTCAAGTGAAGTAACCAAGCTGAACAGAAATAGAACTAAACCAAAGTTCAGAAACCTTCCCTCTTAAATCTCTCTAAATTGTTCTTTCTATGATTTTCATACTATGACCAAGTAGTTCAGATTGATGTTTACTGCGGTAGGGACCAATTTAACCAATAATTAAGCCAAGATCAGACTAACAAGACATAAATTGATAAGGCATTCTAATTTGAGTTTTATCGTTTACATCCCCAACTATAGTTCATGTACAATGATGTTTTAGAAACCTCCAATTTACAGCTCATAAAATTATTACAATCTTTAAAAAGACAAAGTTTTGACCAAAGTTGCCTCCAACAGTAGATACATTATTCTGTATTTTATATTTCTCTACTGTCTCACTCATCACTGTCAAGTCAGAACCAAGTCATAGCTGGATGCTCCACTGGGTTTCTGAGGCTGTAAATCAAACCAGGGAAAACTGTCCATCTTCTTATGAGCTACAGATAGATTCAAGTCACTTGAGAGGTACAACCTGAGGACTAGTGACACAGCTTCCCAAGGACTAGGCCGCCATTCCTCTCCTTCTTATCATACTATTGCAATTAGTGAGAATAATGTAAATTTTTATTCTGTTTCACTTTTCTTCAAATCAGCTTTCCTTACATTTATTCTCCATGTCATTTTCAAAGTGATCTCCCTGTTTCTAGACAGAAAATTACTTGTGAAAGATACCCTGTACGGATTTTTTAAAAAATAACTACCAACTTTTGCTTTGCACATTTTAAAAAAATTCTGTGCACTGATAAGACCCTCCAGTCTTGTATTAAATATTTCTTGTAGCTTATAATTTCTAGCAATGACTGTAGTCGTTGTTATGTGTCATCGAGTCGTCTGCCACTCAAAGTGACTCTATGCACAAAAGCTCTGTATCCTGCCCTATTCTGAGCCAGTTTCATTGTCTCTGACACATTTACCTCCATTACCCCAGTTACAGTATCAATCCACCTTACCCAGGGTCGTCGTCTTCTGTGCTGTCTGCTGTCCCTCCATCCTTCAAGCATGATGTCCTTTTCCAAGGACTGGTCCCTCCTGGCAACATGCCCAAAGTATGTGAGACAAGAGTTTAAAATCCTTGCCTCCAAGAAGCAACTTGGTTTCACCCTCTCTTAGACCGATCTATTCGTTCTTTTGGCAGTCTATGTTCAATCCTCTTCTTCAGGGACATAATTCAAAAGCATAGTTTCTTCTTCTTTCATCCTCAGTCACCGTCCAGTTCTTCGATGGATAGCAAGAAACTGCAAAGACCATGGCCTGGATCAGGCACACCTTAGTCTCTACCTTGACACTGGTGCTTCTCGGCACTCTGCAAAGATCCCTGACAGCAGATTTTCCTAATAAAATTCACCTTGGCCTTGTGGTATGAAGTTGTACTGCCACTATGAAGGCATGCAGTTTGAATCCACCGGCTGTTCTGTGGGAAAAGGATGGGTTATCACCTCCTCTGTGATTAATTGCCTCTGAAAACCTGCTGGAGGTTTAGCTCCGGGTCCTTCCAAATTGAGAGCACACAAAAACAACAGCAGTTACTAGGAAAGAAAAAAATCTTAACTGGATACTATTAAATATGATCTGATCACAAACTTGACAGGTTTCCCACTTTGTGCTCCTCTGGACATGATATGCTAATCAAAACAATTTTTCTTTTTTGTTGAACGGGAGATCTTAAGGCGTAGTCTGTAGGAAGTTGTGTTGCTAACTCAAAGGCAGCACCTCTCTGGCAGTGCTGTCGAAGAAAGCCGGGCAATCTCCTGCTGGATAACGAATAAGGATGACAGAAGAATTGACGCCTTTGAGATACGGTGTTAGGAGTACTAAATATTCCACAAACTGTTAAAAGAACAAACAGTTGTATCTTGTAGAAAGTGCAGCCAGAGCACTCATTGGAGGCAAAGATGGCAAAGCTTCAGAATACTTTGGGCATGTTGCTAGGAGAGGTTATTCCTTGAAAAGAAATAATACATTTAGAAGGTGGACGGACGGAGAAAGAGAGGAAAATCCTGAATGAGAAAGACTGACACAGTGATTGCAGCAGTGGGCTCAGTGTGTTAGAGATGATGACAGGTCTGTTGTTCATAGGGTCACTATAAGTTATACTTGACTAGATGGCACCTAACAATAACAATAAACTCACTGAAGGGTCAGCTATGAGTTGGCTCCTCCTGCATGATGGCAATGAGTTTGTGTTTTGAGTTGAAAATTAATATTGACATCCTCAGGGGTCCCTCATTTCTGTAGGGAGGCAGGCGGTTCAAATCCACCAGCTTCTCTGTGGCAAAAAGATGAACGACCTCCTCCAGTGTGATTTATAGCCTCTTAAAAACTTGCTGGAGTTATCTGTTGATTCTGACGTAACTGCAATGAGCTGAGTTAACTTTATTAGCAATTCTAGTTTTAAATAATCTGAAAGAGCTTTCAGGTACGAGGCATACACATAAGTAAAAAGAGTGACCACTATATGACCTTCTACAGAAAGCAGCCATGAAGAGGAAACTGGCAATGCATATTCCATGGTAACAAAACACCTAACTAGAGAGGCTCAACTTGAAGGCTGGCTGTGCATGTCTCCTGATTTGAGTGTTTTCGTTGGTTAGACAATCCTGTCTTCTTCTAAAAGTGCTCAATAAACACGAGCCCTCACCCATGACTTTAACCTACAAAAACTTGCTTTCCTTCAGAATTTCTTTTTCAAGCAGCAATCCCCTTTTTTGCTTGCTATAATTGAAAAATAAAGTTTTTAATTCACATACCAGCTCTAAGTAATGCCTCACTAGAATAAAATGTAAGGGTCCTTGAGGCTCAACTGGGGCCACCTAGGTAAAAGTATCACTGGCTAATTAAAACGGAATCTAATCTTACAACGTTATTTATATTAGGGAGTTCTAGTGGCCTAGTGGTAAGGAGCAGCATTGCCAAACCAAAGGCATTTGTGGTTCAAATCCTCCAACTGCTTTGGGGAAAAAGATTAGCTATCTCCTCTAGTGCAACGTACAGCCTTTGAAAATCTTCTGGAGAGTCAGCTGTGATTAGGTTCTGACTGGATGCTACAAAACAAAGTAACAATATAGTGTACATGATGTCTTAAGAAACTAGAATCCACCTGAAACTCTGTACCACTATTATTTTCATCTCTTCAAATATAATTTTGGAATATGGAAAGGGGATTTATTCAACTGTTTCCAAAAAACAAGAACTTCTTAACCAGTAAGATTGTCCATCTTTTAATTTAACTCTATTCCTAAAAGTTTTATCTTTAGAGAAATAGCTTTTGGGAAAGTTATAGTTGACTATAAACAGAAGATTTATGACAGAATTATTTCTTGTATTCAGTGATACACTGCTTTTAACTTTTAAACATTTTCTATGTAATTATTCAAATACAAACACAATCACCACTACTGCAACAAACCACCAACACTATCACGTAGAAATGGGATCCTAATGTGAGATACAAACATCAGGAACTAAGCACTTTTGGACACTTTTCAGTAGAGTAAAAGAGCTTTGTAAATTTGTTTATATGCACTCAGGCCAGCTGGCCCACGAGACCCAAGGGCAGGGGAGTGGCCTGTCTGTGGGCACAGTTGAGAAGCTGTCCTGACCAAAGAAAGTATTGTTCTGTATCATTCCTGATTCTGAGTTGTAATCTATTACATCGCCACAAGAAAAAGATGGCCAGTCTACTCCCATGTGATTTACTGCCTGTGAAAACCTGCTGGTTTTCATGTAATACTGTGTGGCCATTGGAATGAATTCTCGAATCTAGCAGAGAAGTATAAAGTACTTTGTGTGGGACTGACAGAGTCTGAACAAGCAAAACAGGACAGAGGATGACGGTATGTCTGACTTCCTCTTTATAGAAATGAACATTGGGCCAATTTCTTTGCTTCTTTGTGGTTTTGTTTGTTTTCAAGTTTTCATTCATTGTTGCACATTTTTCTCCCTACTATCCCAGTTCACTTAAAAAAAATCATTCATTTTTGCATAATTTCCTCCCTCAGTCAACTTTGCTACACAGATTATGCCTAATCATATCTTCCTTTTAGAAAGTTCTTTCCTTCATCTGTTCCAATGTAGTATTCATTATTTAGCCCCTCTTTTATTAGTTTCCTCTTAACTTCCATGTCAGTTTTGCTTTAGAACAGTGTTATGCTGTATTTGTCCTTTTGTATTTCACTCAGCATAATGTTATCCAGGGTCACTCATGTTGTGTAATATTTTATGAGTTTTTTTTTTCAGTGTTGTGTAGTATTCCATTCTGTGAATATATTATAGTTTTTGGATTGTGTCCATCTCTTGGCTATTGTGAATAATGCAGCAATAAACCTAAGTGTGTACTTAACTGTTCAGTGGCAACTTTGGTTTCTTTTAGAGTATATTCCTAGTACTAGAATTGCTAGGTCAAATGGTATTTCTTTTTCCAACTTTCTGAGAACGTGCCAGACCACTTTCCATAGTGGTTGTACTGTTTTACATTCTAACCAGCAATTAATTTAGACCTCCGATTTCTCCACCACACCAAAAGCATTTGTTGTTTGCTAACCAGCTGAACTTTGCTTTTGTTACTGGGATGAGACGGTATCTTATAGTTGTTTTGATCTGCATCTCTCTAAACAGCTAGGAATTTTGAACATTTCATGTATTTGTATGCCATCTGAATATCTGTCCTATTTGGTGAAGTATATATTCATATCCTGTGCCCATTTTGTGATTGGATTGTTTACATTTTTCTTGGGCCAATTTCTTGATGGTGACTCTCCTTCCTCATAAAGTTCTCAACTCAAAAATCAATGCCTTCAAGTCAATCCTAATTCACAGAAACCTCCCTTCAAGTTTCTGAGGATGTAAATCTTAATGAGAAAAGAGAACCTCCAGGACCTTTTTTTTTTTTCAGCCAGAAGGCACACATCCTATGAACTAGGCCACTAGGGCTCATGATGTTAGAGGAGGGCATACATAAACTTCCCCATGTCATCTTACAAGTGTTATTTTTAAAGTTATCACAAAAAGATATTGAAAAGTGAAACAGGAACAACAATATGGTGCTACCACTAATCTCAAACAAAACAAGGCTGGACACAATACTTGCTCTGAAAATGGTACAGGATGCCTTCATAAATAGTTCAAGTGTAACTAAGAAGAAAGGACTATCAGCTTAAGAAGACAGCACAGCAGGTTTATGTGTGAAGCCTGCAATACCAAGGTGAGGAAAGGGGAAATTGCGACTCATTGTTCCTCTCATTATTGTAAGACACTGTGACTGTATTATAGAAAGAGAAGCACAAAAGTACCATTAGAAAAAAAGGTAAAAGTGCTCATTTCCAATATTACTATTTCCTGGAGGAAAAGGAAACAGTTTTTATTTTAAAAGTCTATTATTCAAAGATCTCTGTATTTTCAGTAAATTTAAGGCAACCAAGGTGAAATTTAACAATAGCTTACATTTCAACCCCTCTTACATATAATAGTGACATTATCTGTGCTTGCTGAGTGACATCACATTCATGAGCAAGTACAAATTCCAATTATAGTTCAAATAAAATCAAGCATAGAGGTATAAATAAGAGATAAAATATCTTCAAAGAAAACTTAGCTTCTGCTTATTTTAAAAGGTATGTGTATAGGTGGCTTTTCCCAATTGAACTGCAGGGGGGAAATCACAGGGCCATGCAATTGGGTTGGGGTGGTGGTGGTAAAGGAAGTGGGAAAGATCTAGCAGGGATCTGGAAAGACAAGATAATGGTGAGCATGGTTCAACGGTGATTAATTATAAAACATAATGAATAGAGGGAGCTCTGGTGGCCTAGAGCCAAGAAGTTGTGCTGCAATCTCAAAAGCACGCAGTTCGAATCCACCAGATGCTCTGCTGGAGAACCAGGGGCAACATCATCCTGTGCCGGTCGGATTTGATTCAATGGTACACAACAATAAAAAACAAAACCAAAATACAACCCAAAATGAATGGGAATGATGTATAAAGCATAATGTGAATGAACGATACTATGAAACAAAATATATATCAACTCTGTAAGCAAACCAATATAAAATTATTTTTAAAAGATTAAAAATAAAAGTCTTAAAAAATTTGGGAGGAATCTTGGGACAATGGGCACCCAGAAAGAATCCATTAATTATGGTTATAGAAAAGTATTAGCCCATTTTCCCTCCCCCACCTTTTATTAATTTCAATGAACACATACAGAGATTTCGGATTTCCATTTATTCATTGTTGCACTTTCCTCCCTGCCCGCCCCATCCCCACCCCCACCCCCAGTTCGCTCTACTCTTTGAAAAGTAAAAGAAAAATCCCTTCATTGGTGTGCAATCCCCATGCACTGCCCCCCACTTGGAGTATAATACTCCACTCTGCAACCTCATAATGCCCTAAAATATATTGCTTTTAAACTGTTCTCTCCCTCATCGGTTTCAATGCAGTATACATAATTCATGAGGATTTTTTCATTCTTATCCCAACCCTGTCAGTCCCATTCTACAGCAGTAGCACTATGCAGTGTTTGTCCTTTTGTGACTAAGATACATCACTCAGCATAATGTCCTCTAGGGTCACCCATTTTGAATATTTCATGAGTTCCTTGTTTTTCAATGCAGCATAGTAGTCCATTGTGTGAATATACCACAG
>NW_006399807.1:9130352-9131763 GCF_000299155.1 Elephantulus edwardii | reverse complement strand
GGAGAAGTTTTTGGATGTGCATAGGGATTTGATTCTTAGAAAATCCCATTCACCTGTTTTATCTTCTCCTGGTTGTAGATTTTTCAGGATACTTGGTTATAGCCCTAGATCTATGATCTACCTTGAGTTGTTTTTTGTATATGGAGTAAGGTGTGGATCTGGCTTGAGTCTTTTGCAGATATTTTTCCAATTTTACCAACACCATTTGTTAAAAAGACTGTCGTTTCCCCTCTTAACTGATTTCATCTCCTTGTCAATAATCAGTTGACCATAGGTAGATAGGCTGATTTCCGGGTTCTCAGTTTAATTCCATTGATCTATGTGTCTGTCATTGTACCATTACCATTTTGTCTTAACCACTTTGGCAGTGTATTAGGACCTGAAACCAAGGAGTGAGATGCCTTCTACCTTTTTTCTATTTTTAAGGAGTGCCTTGTTTATTCGGGGCTTCTTTCCATTCCAAAGGAAACTGGAGATTACCTTTCCCATTTCCTTGAAGAACGGGATTGGTATTTGTATTGCATTAAACATGTAAATTGCCTTTGGTAGTATTGTCATTTTCACAATACTGAATCTATCCATGAGCAAGGGATATTCTTCTACATCTCCAGTTCTCTTTTTGTTTCTTAATGTTTTTGGGGTTTTTTTAAATTTTTATTGTATTATTTTTACGTGTACCATCAAATCAGATCTGACAGGTACAGGAGGAGGTTGTTCCCTCCTTCTCCAGCAGAGCATCTGGTGGATTTGAACCACGTACTTCTGGGATTGCAGTGCAGCATCTTGCCACTAGGCCACCAGAGCTCCCTTTGTAGTAATGTTTTGTAATTTTCTTTTACTAGATCCTTTGTGCTTCTGGTTAGATTTACTCCCAAGTATTTAATCTTGTGATCAGCTACTGTGACAGGTATTGTTTCTCTTAGTTCTGGCTCTGTATTCTTTTTGTTGCCGTAGAGAAATCCAACTGATTTTTGTATGTTGCTCTTGTATCCTGCTACTTTGCTTAATTGGTCAACTATGTCCAATAATTTTCTTGCTGAGTCTTTAGGGTTTTCTAGGTATACTATCATATCATCTGCACAGAGAGATAATTTTATCTCCTCTATGCCAATTTGAATACCTCTTATTTCCTTCTCTTGTCTTATTGCTATTGCTAAGACTTCCCATACAATACTGAGTAAGAGAGGTGAGAGTGGACATACTTGCCTAGTTCCTGTACTTAAAGGGAATGCTTTTAACCTCTGTTCGTTGAGACAATATTGGCTCTCGGGCCAACAAGCACATGAAGAAATGTTCAAAATCCCTAGCCCTAAGAGAAATGCAAATCAAAACAACTATGAGGTATCATCTCACTCCAGTCAGAATAGCAAAATTTAACAGAACAGCAAGCAACAAATGCTGGCGAGGTTGT
>NW_006399807.1:9123367-9125282 GCF_000299155.1 Elephantulus edwardii | reverse complement strand
AGAACAATGTTGGCTCTTGGGTTTTCATAAATACTTTTTACTATGTTGAAAAATGCATTAAATCGACAAAGTCCAGCATCGTATCACAGCTTAAATGTTTTCATTTTAATCTACATTAATGAAGGAAAAAGATGAGGATTTTAGATTGGTCAATTTGGGAAACGTTTCCTTCTGTGAGAAGGGAGTCCTTAAAAGGATCCACGTGTTTAGTTAAGCAGACCAACTGTACTGTGAGAATTTAGTCTTTTAAGATAAAATCCATACAACATATTTTTGATATCTCATGATATTATTTACATATGAATTCTTGTTCATTTACAAATAATAGTGTTTGCACACCTAAATTTGCAGTTTTATTTAAGTCTATTCAGAAACATGGCTCTTTTGGGTTGTTGTGTTTCAGAATAGATTTGTTTGGTTTATTCAGAAGCATAGACATTCCTCAGTGGTACAACTCGTTAAGTGTTCAACCACTAACAGAAAAGTTAGCAGTTTGAACCCACTCACAAGCACCTCTGAGAAAATATTTGGCACTCTATTTATGACTGGTCATGGCCCTGAAAACCCTATGGAACAGTTTCTCCTCCGCATTAGTGGGGTCAACTTGAGTTGAAGCCAACTTGAATTTTTTTATTATTATTACTCAGAAACAGAGTGATAATGTGAAATGCTAATAAAAATGCTGGCAGATCTTCCCTCCTTGTCCCTCATATTACCTAATAAGAAATGTCTAGTTACCAACTTTGAAACATCACTCTCAAAACCCTTATGAAGTACACCTCTACTTTGTAGCACATGAGGTTATCATGAGTCTAAATTAACTCAACAATATTTAGATTCCTTTTGGTATTTAGAAACATAGCTAAATTGATCTGTGTTGAATAACTGCTAAGGAGGTGGGAATTCTTTTGGATAAAATATCAAAGCAAATTTTTCAAAGCCCAAATATCACATTTTAATTCCCTTAAATGGGATCAGGATATATCACACCACATTTGAGCCATTCATAGTGTAATAAACAAAGAGGAATATTAGGTTAGTATCTAGTTTGAGGAAACTAGAAGAGAGCCTAAGAGACTTGGAAGTCAGTGACAGAATGATCAGGGCTGTAAGAAAAGTTTCTCCCTGTTAGGAAGCAAGTTGGGACTGGAAGACAAAGTGATAGCAGCCACATATAGCATCACCAAAGTAGGTGTTAAAATCTTGTGCCCAGGAGAGAAGTCTTGTTTATCAGAGAAGCAGAGCATGAAGTTAGACCAACTGGTCCTCTGTAGTGTCTGTTTTAGTTACTTTGATTCATCTTTGTTGAGGGAATTGAGCCGTTAAGAAGATTTGTCTGGACTAGAAGAAGAAATCTTATGCAGGGTGTATGTCTTGATCTTGCTTTTATTTGTGGCTAGTTTTATTGTTCTATTTTCAATTCTTTGAAATGTGTTATGTGTTACTGTGTCAGAAGTAACTTATAGCTGACCCCCCCAGTGGGTTTTCAGAGCCATTTTATCACTAAAGTAGACTGTCCATCTTTCTGTCCACTGGATCAGCTGGTGGCTTCGAACTATGTGTTTCTGGGATTGTAGGTCACATCTTCTTCTCATGGAACAGCTGGTAGCCTCAAACCACTAGCCTTTGGGTTAGTAGGTGGTTGCTTAAAACCATTGCACCACCAGATTTTCATGCTATACAGCTCTCATAAAAGTTGTCTATGTTCATTATTTTTCTTCCTTAGTTATTTACTTCTCTATTTACATTAATTACTTTCCCTACTTGAAACTTTTAAGAGTCACATTTAAAGGCTTCTATACAGTAATACTCCATGATCTCGTTGCTTGGTTCACTTCTAGTCTCTCTGGTTGTTTTTCTTGACCTACTTCATCAGGACCTCTCCAAAGTGCTGAAGAGCAGTGGTGTCTCTCTG
>NW_006399807.1:9117946-9123267 GCF_000299155.1 Elephantulus edwardii | reverse complement strand
GTATCTCAGTCATGAAAGGACGAATACTGCATAGTGCCACTGTTGTAAAATGGGACTGACATTGGGGTTGGGGGGGAGACTGAGAAAGATGGGATAAATTATGTAACAGCATTGAAACAGATGAGGGAGAAAACTTTAAAAGGTATATATGATAGGGTATAATGGTTATCACAAGAGTCCAAAATTAAGGTTGCATAGTGGAGTGTACTTGGGGCAGTGGGGGTGGGGGTCAGGGGCAGTGGAATTGTATACCAATGAAAGAATTTTTCTTTTACTTTTCAAAGAGAGGAGTGAACTGCAGGGGAGGGCCGGACAAGGAGAAATGTGCAGCAATGAATGACTGGAAATCCAAAATCTCTGTAAATGTTCACTAAAATTAAGAAAAGAATATTTAAAAAAATAAATAAAGGTCAACTAAAAAAAGTATTAGCAAAATTAATGCTATATCATCTATAGGATAGATGACTATTAGGTATCTACTGAAAATTTCTATTATTGGTGTTAGTTGTTGTTATGTGCCATTGAGTCGCTTGTGCTAATAGAGACCCTATGTATAATAGCCCTGAAACCCTGCTCTCTCTTGAGCCAACTTCATTGTTTCTGACACACCTACCCCATTACCCTAGTCACTGTGTCAATCTGTCTCATGCAGGGTCTTCCTCTCTTGTGCTTTCCCTCCACCCCTCCAAGCATGATTTCCCTCTGCAAGGACTAGTCCCTCCTTGCAACATTATATTTATATATATATATATGTAATTTTTTTTTAATTTCCTAAGTAGTAGTTATTGTTAGGGCCCAATGAGTTGAGTACAACTCACAGCGACCATAGGAATAACAGATCTGAACCCTGTCCTATCCTATGTCAATCTCATAATCTCTGACACTCTTGAGCCCATTGCTGCAATCACTGTGTCAATACACCTGGTTGACGGTCTAACAAGGAGAAAATAGAATATTGGGGCACAATACCATAATTGTCTCTCTGAAAGGGGCAGCGGGAATGAGAATAGCACAGCCCCTCACTACTACAGAACAGAAAACAGATAAAGAGCCCACAGCCCAGTCCCATGGTGCCTGTAGAGCCCCAGCAGTAGCAAGAAGTTAATTTATTTGTTGCTGACAAATAAAAATGGATTCACAGTTATGGTACCAATAGTGGGGTTTATTAGGGAAGAAAGTTGGAGAGTGGGAGGGGGCAAAAACATCATCCAAAATAAGTCCAGATATTAGCCCAAGTTCCAAGGCATAATTCCTCAATCATTGCAGGCTCTAGTTAAGTTCAGCAGTCAAATCTAAATCATCCAACAAGGTTTGCCCTGGAGTCGTTATAAGTCAACTTCTCCTTCAAGCATCCAGCAAGAACAGCAAAAACCTTTGATTGTGGCCAGCACAAATGCAAGAAGCCTTAGGTCACACCTTGCCATAGTTTATCCACAGCAATGCCACAATCTTTCCACTATCACAGTCTTGTTCTCCTCAGGGTCTTCCTGACACAAGTCTTGCTGCCCAGTATGGGAGGCACTCTTTCTCTCATTCTAGTCCCACATGTGTTGGTGATTTGCAAGACCAGATGTCTGTAGCTAAGGTAGCTGGAGAGCAGAGGTGGCTTACCATGAAGGCTAAAAAAAGCCAACAGGCTTCCTCAAAAAGATGAACATAGAAATCCCATATGACGCAGCTTCGAATATACCCAGAGAAAATGAGAACTGAGGCACAAACAGAGACTTGTACACCAATGCTCATAGTAGCATTATTCACCATTGCAAGAACATCAAAACAGTCCAGATGTCCAACCACAATCTAATGGATTGAGAAATTATGGCACATTCATACAATGGAATACTACGCAGCACACAGGAGCAATGATTTTGTAAATTATTACCTAACTTGGGAGGGACTGGAGAGCATTATGCTGAGTGAACTAACTCAGTCCTCCAGGAAAAATATTGTATAAAACCATTATTGTAAAATGAGTGTGGGGATCCAAAAGGGGGGGAGGGGACGGAAGCAGAGGGATGAGAATGTGTGAGGGAAAGAGAAATTTATCATGGGGTTGTACAATTTGATGGAGGGATGAGGGAATTTTGAAGAATTTGGTCTGAAAAGTAATGTATCATAATTTTGTAAATAAATAATAATAATAATGCCAACAGCTTTTAGGCTAATAGCACAAAGGGTCTACCTCTTTTCCTCCATCCATCCATCTAAGTATGATGTCCTTCTCCAAGGAACAGGCCCTCCTAAGTAATAGTTTTTTATTTTTTAATGGCTTTTATTATGACCTTGTAGATGACGTATGTAGTTGACAGGAATGACTCATGCATGGTAAGATTATTACAGGGGTTACTATTTGCTGACCTTTGTTAAGTGTATCCAGATGAAAAGTGCCATTGCAATGGATTTTTATTAACTTTATTCTTAAATTGATGACTTAAGAACCTTCTGCATATTAAGGCTAAGTCTTTCTAAGACTCTGGAATATCTTACATAAAAGACTATTTTAAAGACCAATTAAAAAAAGTTAGTATATTATCACATTTGTTGGTAAGGATAAATTTGCCAAACTTTGATTGTGCTCTATCTACCATATTCTATCACAAGTAAAATGCTTTCTTTTTCAGTCAACTGCACAGCCCACTTTATACCCTACACATTATTTTCACATATGAGCTATGCCAAGTTGGTTTTTGTTTTGTTTTTACACGTTACTGACTTCTGCTAATACTAAGAAGACATAAACTTTGCAATAAGCAGTCTTCACACAGTGATTTTAACTATAGCTCAAACATATTAGAGATAGTGATGATGGTTAAAGGTTCAGATCTTGCATCCAAAGGGTCACTATGAGTGGAATTTAACTCTACAGTACTAACAACAAAATTAAAACATTTATTTAAAACTATATGCTTTTCACATTCAATTGTTTTAGCTAGGAAGCTAGAATTTTCAACTTAAATTAACAGACATAAATGTAGTTTTCTATTCATCAGGGAACCACCACATTTGATCCATTAATTCACTCTGCAATCATGACTTTTATCTTTATTATAGTTCTATGATCAAAGGAGGAGATTAAAGAAAATGAATAGGGAAAAAAAAACCCCAACCAAAACCAAACCTAACAAGAGTACAATTTACTCCTTGCATGGGAAGACGGGTAGATAAAGTCTAAAGTAATTTCTGGAAATGTTACACGACACAGCATGAGGATGTCATGCCAGAGTTATTTTTCTTAAATTCATAAATTTCCATTCAGCACATATGTAGGCGGCTTACTTATGTGGATGTGAGTTTTGGAAAATATAAGGCATCTTTTACCTCCCAAGTTAGTCAAATGCTCCCTACTTATTTCTATCTTTGACGTTAAGTGTTGACAGATTTCTGCCTGCTTTAGAAACACAGCAAACAAGTCCCTGAAAACTGTGGGAAAACTCCTTACTCTCTACTGATTCCTTGCCGGGGTTCCTAGTCTGAATTATGACCCCTTGCCTTCAATATTTTTTATATTGCTGGGTAAAGTACCTACCCTGAGATTTCTTCATTGTATCCTGTTCCCTGGTCTCATTTTTCCACTCTCAAGAGGACATTCCCAACAATAATAACAACCATTTCATCTACTGTGTTTTCTTACTTTTCCTTATACCTAAAAACTTATTATCTAACTGCATGAGCTTTATCTGTCTTTACTTCCTATATTCTTTCATTTTTCTACTTTGGAAAAAAATAATCATTTCCACTGGTTTACTTCATCCTTCAATATTCTGATAGTCATACTTCTCTTGTTCACAGAATTTTGATTCATAAATAATTATAAAAAGAACTAGGGGCCACTCGAGGTCTGGTCATGTTCAGATCAGTGTCTGTATTTGAACACCAAATTAGGAGTGGAACTGAAGGGACTAATTTTGAAGGGAGGGAGGTGGCAGAGAGGGACAGCAGCAAGCTCCCAGGCTCACTCGCTCCTGAATAAATAAAGAATTAATAAGACATGGAAAGACTTTTCACAGAGGAGGACATTCAGATGGCCTACAGACACATGAAGAAATGCTCAAAATCACTGAGATGCAAATCAACACAATGAGATACCATCTCACCCAAGTTGCAGTAACAAAGTTTAGCAGAGCAGCAGGTAGTAAATGTTGGAGAGGATGTGATGAGATGGGAATTCTTATACATTGTTGCTGGGACTGTAAAATGGTACAACCACTCTGGAAAGCAGTTTGGTGTTTCCTCAAAAAGCTGAACATAGAAATGCCATTTGACCTAGCTATTCCACTGCCTGGAATGTACGCTGAGAAAATAAGAACTGTGGCACAAACAGAGACTCATGCACCAATGTTCACAGCAGCATTATTCACCATAGCAAGAACACGGAACAGCCCAAATACCCAACCACAACTGAACGGATTGAGAAATTATGGTACATTCACACAAGGGAATTCTATTCAGCATGCAGGAGCAATATTTTGTAAATTACTACCTAACAGGGGAGGGACTGAAGAGTATTATGCTAAGTGAAGTCTCATAAGACAAATACTGTATAGGACCATCATTGGAGAGCATATACGAGGCTAGAGGGTGGGTTTTAAATACAGGGTCGCACAATTTGACGGGTGGAGGGAGGGAATGGTAAAGGAAAGGGGAAAGGTCAGGTGTGAAAAACAATGTATATGAACCTTGTATGTAAACCAATATAAAATAAGATAAAAAAAGAAAGAACTAGGACCTCTCTCATCCTATTGGCCCCTATTAACATATTAAAGACAAACCAAAAATCTGTTGGCTTCAAGTTGTTTTTAACTCATACCAACCCTCTAGGACAGAATAGAACTGCCCCACAGGATTTATAAGGCTGTAGATCTCTGTAGAAGGAGACTGCTTCAGTTTTCTTCCACAGAGTGACTAGAGGGTTTGAACCATCAACCTTTGCCAGCAGTCTAACAGTTAATTCACTATGGTTTAAGGGGTCCTTTTCATATATAGTCAGATTACTCCATTTAAGGAGAAAACTTTTACTTTTCAAATTTAATTTCTCATTCTTTCCTTGTTTTTATAATCCTTACCACTATAATTTTCCTCCTCACAATCATAAAATTCACTGAATATTCATAGAGTCATGTATGTTGTTGCTGTGTACCAGAGTCAGAACTGACCCAGAGCTGAACCTCGGGTGGGTTATTAGAGGCAGTTAATTGCACAAGAGGAGAAAAGTTAATCCTTCTCCCAAGGAGCTGGTGGATTCAAACCACTTGTATTCGGGACTGCAGCTCAGCTTCTTGCCACTAGGGCACCAGAGCTTTTGTTTTTAACAGTAAGAAGCT
>NW_006399807.1:9109127-9112981 GCF_000299155.1 Elephantulus edwardii | reverse complement strand
GGAGGGACGACGCAGGAGAGGAAGGCCCTCTATGAGGTGGATTGATTCAGTGACTGGGATAATTGGGATGGGAGTGTCAGAGACAGTGCGAATGGCACAGGACAGAGCGGAGTTTAGGGCTGTTGTACACAGGGTCGCTATGAGTCGCAGGCGACTTGACGGTACACAACAACAACAACAACAACTTCATCAGCACTATACAACAGAATTTTTATATGTTGTTAAGATGTTCTACATTTGCAATATCCAACACAGTATCTATTAATCAGATGTAGCTACTGAACACCTGAAAGACGGCTAGTGTGACGAGAATGCAGATTTCTAATTGAATTTTATTCTAACTTAAACGGTAACACTATCTAGCTGCCATCCTACTGGACAGTGAAGAACTATTTCGTAGGATCCTTCTCTCTGCTCTTTAGTGGTGCAGGAGAGTTCTGTCTTTTGTTCTTTTCTCAGTTTTATTACCTCTTTCTGCTGAAGACTCCCACACTTCTATTTCAGCTTAAATTTCTCTCTCAAGATCACATCTATCTTCAGTTGTCCACATGTTTACTTGGTTGTACCAAATTGCTGCTGTTTTTAGGTGTCCTGAAGTTGATTCAAACTGATAAGGTTTCAAGGTGACAAAGTAGATCTGCCCTATAAGGCACCCCAGATGAAATATTTTCAGAAATAAAAGTATCACTTCATCGCCAATTGTACACCTACCCCTTTACACAGTCTCTATTCAGAAGACAGCACCACATCTAACCTAGCCCCAAACCAAAAACTAGAATTCATTTTAGATTACTCCCTTTCTTCCTTTTCCTTTTTTATTTTTAAATGTCCTTTTCAATCTCCTTTCGTCCTCCCATGAATGGCTCATTAAATTTGACCCCTAGTTTTCAGTGCCACTGCTTTAGGCCCAGATGCTATATAATGGATTTAATTGGAAGAATAATGGAGTCTAGTTTTTTGCTCCAAGCAAGATGTAAAAGTGTAACACGGCTGGCAAATTCTTTTATATTTGTAGGAAAGAAATCATGGGGGGGAAAAAAAATGACATGACATGAAACTAAGTCACCCTCCAAAGGAGAAGAGAGAAAATTAGACAATTTCTGATAATCAGAGTTTGAAGCAGCCTTTGTGGGAACAAATCCTGTTATGAATGTTTCAAATTTCTATTAGCAATGAATTAGAATAGATAAAAATTCTAAATTTGGCATTTGATTAATTTAAAATGTTGTTGTTATTGTTATGTGCCGATGAGTTGCCTGCAGACTCATAGTGACCCTATGTACAACAGGCCTAAACCCTGTTTTTATCCTGTGCCAATCTTATTGTTTCTGACACACCTGCCCCCATTATTCTAGTCACTGAATCAATAAATCCATCTCATCAAGGGTCTTCCTTTCCTGCACTGTCCCTGTACCCTCCCAAGCATGACATCCCTCTCCAAGGACTGATACCTCCTTGCAACATGTGCAAAGTAGGTCAGATGAAGCTTCAGAAACTTTGCCTCCAAGGAACAGTATGGTTTAACCTTATCCAGGATGAACCTGTTGGTTTTCTTAGCTTCTCCAACACCACAGTTCAAAGGCATCAATTCTCCTTCTGTCATCCCTAATCATTGTCCAGCTCTCTGATGCATAGCAGGTGATTGTAAAGACAATGGTGCATCTAAGCCTCCAGATTGACATCGTTGCTCTTCAGTACTTTAGAGAGGCCTCTAACCGCACTTTCTTATCCTAATAACGTCTTTTACCTTTAAAATAGGATCAATTATTTACCCACTGACTTAACAAAAGTTTAATCATTTTTTTTATTTATTTTTTTTAAAGTTTAATCTTATTTCAGATGCTACTAAATATGCTTAAAAAGGCTCAATGGTCATAGTCTTTCTCCTAAATTAGCTAGGAGAAATTTATCTCTACATTGAATTCTCATAGTGTGTGTGTGTGTGTGTGTATATATATTTATTAGGACTCTTCTAAATTCTGTTAGATCACATTTTATACATATTTTCTCTACAAATTTCATGAGAATAAAACAAATTTTATTCAACTTCAGTGATCTTAATAAACATAGTGCAACAGAGACAAAACACGAGGAAAAATTATTTCCATTTAAATTGTGCCTCTGCTATCCATTTTATAAATTTATGTGACCTTTATCAAGTGACTGATGATCCCTGAGTTTTAATTCCTGCTCAATATCAAGAAGATAAAGATTCTCATCAATGGGCCAATTGGCAGCATTAGGATGGATGGTAAAGAGATTGAGATTGTTAACAGCTTTAGTTTGCTTTGCTCCACAGTCAACAGTCTTGGCACCAGCAGCCAGGAAATGAAAAGACGCACTGCGATGCGAAACTCGTCTGCTGTTAGGGACCTCCCCCAAGTACTGACAAGCAATGGTGTCACTCTGGAGACTAAGGTGCGCCTGAAATAGGCCATGGTCTTTGCAATCACTTGCTATGTGTCAGAGAGCTGGACAATTACTAAGGAGGATAGGAGGAGAACTGATGCCTTTGAGCTGTGGTGTTGGAGAAAAGTATTAAATATACCATGGACTGCTAAGAGAACAAACAGGTTTGACCTAGAAAGGGTTAAACCAAGCTTCTCCTTGGAGGCAAGGATTCTGAAACTTTGACCTACTTTGGACATGCTGCAAGGAGGGACCAGTACTTGGAGAAAGACCATGCTTGGGAGGGTAGAGGGACAGCACAGGTGAGGAAGATTCTCTATGAGGTGGACCGATTCAGTTGACTGTAGTCATCAAGGTAGGTGTGTCAGAGGCACTGAGATTGGCACAAAATAGAGCAGGGTTTAGGGCTGTTGTACACAGAGTTGCTATGAGTCGCAGATGACTCGATGGCACATAACAACAACAACATCTATATAAAGAGAAAAACAAGGTTTCATGGTATGGTAATACAAAATAATTAACAAAAACTAATTAATAGACCTTCACTGAAATAAAAAAAAACCAAACCCATAAACGAAATATTCAATGAATGATGCTGTTACGTGCTGTTGAATCGAAACCTGTTCATAGCTGACTGTCCAGAAATTTTTCAGAGGTTATAAAGTGCACAGAAAGAGAATGCCCACCTTTCTCTTGAGAAGCAGCTGGTGGATTTGAATCATCTGTCTCGTGAATGGCAGTGCAATTCCTGGTCCACTAGGCTAGCAGAACTTCCACTTATTACTATTACAATAGTGAAATAAACTACTACTTTCGTGCTGTCAACCCAAAGGTGGTGGCTGTTATGTGCCGTCGAGTTGCTTGTGACTCATAGCAACTCTATGTACAACAGCCCTAATCTCTGCTCTGTCCTGTGCCAATGGCACTGTCTCTAATACACCCATCCTGATTACCCCAGTCACTGAATCAATCCACCTCATAGAGGGCCTTCCCCTTCTGTGCCGTCCCTCCACAATCCCAAGCATGATGTCCCTCTCCAAGGACCTGTCCCTCCTTACAACATGTCCAAAGTCTGTCAGACAAAGCCTCAGAATCCTTGCCTCCAAGGAGCAGCCCGGTTTAACTCTCTCCATGACATGTGATTCAAATTTTGCGTTTGAGAAAGATGAGCAATCTCCTGTGCTATTTACTGCCTCTGAAAACTCACTGGAGGATCAGTTATGAGTTGGTACCAACTTGATGGTAAAAAATGACAATAATAAATAACCTCATAATAAATTGTCAGATAAACACAGAAGATTTGAAATAGGTCATAAATTCCAGAAAAATTTTCAAAACATGATAAAAGTAATTTTAGCCTCTATTACTGAAGATTATTAAAAAATGACTGGATCAGCACATCAACAGAGAACTGCCAGAAGTCCAGGCTGGGTTTAAAAGGGGTC
>NW_006399807.1:9095710-9108067 GCF_000299155.1 Elephantulus edwardii | reverse complement strand
ATTGAGATGGGAGTGTCAGAGACAGTGCGATTGGCACAGGACAGAGCGGAGTTTAGGGCTGTTGTACATAGGGTCGCTATGAGTCGCAAGTGACTCGACAGCACATAACAACAACATTACTTGAGTCAAATTTTTTAAAAAACATAGGTAAGAGTTTCATAATAGAACAGGCTGCAGCAAAAAGTACATGCTTCCTATAAATGGATGAACCCATGCACAAGCTGACAGTCATTTTTCAGAGAATTGAAGAGTTTGTTTTCTCATAGAAAGTTAAACATTTTTCCATCAATTTTTTTGTGTACTACTTATAAAATTCAAATACACTGTTTTCATGAATAAATTCAATTTCCCTCACTCTCCTCATCAATTCTTTTAAACAAAAAATATGCTTTGGCTTTTCTTACAAAAAATAAAACTTCATGTATTTCCCTTGCTTTTTCCAATAGCATTTGTTAATAGAATTGATCAGTTAAGTTTAAGGTAAAGTGCAATGATAGGAGGCGGCACAATGGGTTCCCCCAAATGTCCACATTCTAATCCTGGAAGCTATGCTACAGGTCAAAACAGACTTTGCAGTTCTAAGATCTTGCGATAGAAGATTTTCCTTATTAGGATGGCTCTAATGTAATCACAAAGATCCTTAAACAAGAGAGTCTGAGAACATGATGTGATCATGGAAGTAGGGGAAAGATTTGAAGATGGTGTACTGCTGCTGGCTTTGAAGATGAAGGGGCCACAAAACAAATGCAGGTGATCACTAGATGCTGGAAAAGCCAAGTAAATAGACTCTATACCTGTAAAGGTTTATAGCCTCAGAAATCCAATGGAGGGTTCACCATGAAACAGACTTGATTTTAAGGAGGACTGCAATTACTGGGTCAACACTAAGAGTGGCTAACTCTTCAGCCAACCTGGTCATAATGATAAAGGCAAATCTCTTTGCTCTGCAGCCAGAAAGAGTCTAAGGGTGAAACCAAACCCCTCTGCTATTGAATTCATTCTGACTATGCTATACAATCCATGGGTGAAAAATGGACAATCTCCTCCAGTGTTTCTGATTTATAGTCTCTGAAACCTACTTGAGTGTTAGCTGTGAGTCGGTTCCAACTCAACGACACTTAACATACTCTAAGAAATGCCATTACCATGCCCTCTTCTCCAGATTGGTTCATTGCCAAAAGGGTAATATTTTGGCAAAATCCACCAATCCTCACTCCTGATCTTGGCCCGTTGAGCTAGGTTATAGTGTGATCATATAAGCATGTTGGCTTAATAAATTACTCATTTATTTTTATCAATCTAAGCCTGACACTCAATTTGCTTATAAACTAGTATTTATTTATGGTAGTCAATTACTCAAAGATAGCCATGTCCACACATATTCACTCTACCCAAATTTCTAAAACCATTTCATCTAATTTCCTCCTATGAATGCAGTGTGGAATAATAAAAGGGTCATGATCCTTGCAATCACAAATTCCTAAATTGTCAGTACCAGGTCATTACCTCATCTATAAAATAAACATTTAGCTACTAAACTTATAGGACTATTTGAAGAAGTATTATGTAAAGTATATGTAATAAAGTGGTTGGCCATTCATACCTTACAGGAATCCTATAAATGGCAATAGCTGGTGCTGCTACTATTATAATCACTGCCTTCCTTTCGGAGGATCACCTCACCTATTTTATCAAGAAAATAACAAGGCAATTTGATGTGAATTATTTTTCAGACTTCCCCTGCCTTTCACCTCAATTTTATGTTATTTAAAAATCTTACCTTCTTCTTCCCAGTTTTACAGAAAAGCATTTATCTCTTTCATTTTCAAATTAGTTCTTCATTCTGCACCACAGACTCCAGCTTCTCTTTCCAAAGTATGTTCTATCAATTGTTTTTCTTTTTTCAGTATCTTCCTCCTTGACAGTTACTTCTACCTGGTCTATATATACCCTAGTTTCCTGGTAAAACACTCCTTAACATCACTATATTTTTTATGATTCTTCCTAATTATCAGAATCTATCCTGACTCAGATTCTGTATATATCTCTCTGGACTCTTTTATTATGATGATGATGATGATGATGACGATGTGTGTGTGTACCATCAAATCAGATCTGACTGGTACAGGAGGATATTGCTCCTCCTTCTTCGGCAGAGCATCTGGTGGATTCGAACCGTGTACCTCTGGGATTGCAGTGCAGCTTCTTGCCACTAGGCCACCAGAGCTCCCTTCTCTCTGGACTCTTAACAGGTTATAAGCTACTTGAACGTAACTTGCCATAGCACCATGTGTGTGGTTGATGTTATGTGCTGTCGAGTCGCTTGCGACTCATAGCGACCCTATGTACAACAGCCTAAACTCTGCCCTGTCCTGTGCCAATGGCACTGTCTCTGACACTCCCATCCCGATTACCCCAGTCACCGAATCAATCCACCTCATAGAGGACCTTCCCCTCCTGCGCCATCCCTCCACCCTCCCCAGCATGATGTCCCTCTCTAAGGACCTGTCTCTCCTCACAACATGTCCAAAGTATGTTAGACAGAGCCTCAGAATCCTTGCCTCCAAGGAGCCACCCGGTTTAACCCTTTGCAGGACAAATCTGTTTGTTTTCCTAGCAGTCCGTGGTATTCTCAATACTCTTCTCCAGCACCAAAGCTCAAAGGCATCAATTCTCCTTCTATCCTCCTTGGTCATTGTCCAACTCTCTGATGGATAACAAGTGATTGTGAAGACCATGGCCTGTATCAGGTGCACCTTAGTGTCCAGAGAGACACTATTGCTCTTCAGTACTTTGGAGAGGTCCCTAACAGCAGACTTTCCCATGGCAATGCACCTTTTAATTTCCTGGCTGTTGGTGCCAAGACTGTTGACTGTGGAGCCAAGCAGGCTAAAAGCTGTGTACAATCTCAGTCTCTTCACCATCCATCCTGATGCTGCCAATTGGTCCAGTGGTGAGAATCTTTGTCTTCTTGACACTGAGCCTCATTGACTGTGGAGCCAAGCAGGCTAAAAGCTGTGTACAATCTCAATCTCTTCACCATCCATCCTGATGCTGCCAATTGGTCCAGTGGTGAGAATCTTTGTCTTCTTGACACTGAGCCTCAATCCATGCAGTGTTCCCTTGCTCTGTTCTTTATATACAGTCCTTTATATATATATAGGGCCAATACTTATTGAATAAATAAATTAACAACCTTATAACTGTAGATTTTCTATGACCACAGACCAGGTCTATTTTTTACAAAACTCCACTGTCTATTTAGCTGTTCAATTTAGATAACTCACTCTAGTAGGAAAAACATGGAGCTCTAGTGAGTCTATGGTGTGCTACACTGCTAACTAAAAGGCCACCCATCTCCAGTGGTTCAAATCTACCACAATCTTAGATAGTTTTACAATACAACTGTCTTTACAAGGAGCTTTGATGGTCCACTGATAAGGAGTGGTGAACCATTTCAAAGGCATGTGGTGGGAATCTCCTCTCTGGCAATTTACAGACTCTGAAAACTCTGTTGGAAAGTCAGCAAAGAGTCATTCAGACTCAACAGTACATAACAGTATAACAGAACAGCAATTTTTAAATGTTACAACTCAGAATCACTACTACTATAAAGACTCCAGGTGGGAAAATGGTACGTTAAAAAAATATTTGAAATCCAGAAAATGTGAAACTTTAGGAAGCTCTGGTGGCTTAGTGGTAAGAAATTTGGCCACCAACCCAAAAATAAGCAGTTCAAATCCACCAGCTGTCCTATGGATAAAGATAGATTATCTATGCTCATGAGATTTTCTGTCTCTGAAAACTCTGTGAAGGGTCAGCTACGGTCAGTTCCATCTTGACAGTACAAAACAACAATAAAGGTTCTTTAGCTTTAAAATTTTCTAACTAGCATAAGCTAACAATCTGCATTTTCTTGAAATTAAAAAGTCTGCTGGTTCATTTGTATTTATCAAAGTAAATGGCAATTTTTCACTTGATGAATTGCTGTTGTTGTTATGTGCTGTTGAATCACCTGTGACTCATAGCAACCCTGTGTACAATAGTCCTAAACCCTGCTCTACCCTGTGCCAATCTTATTGTCTCTGACACACCTACCCCCATTACCCCAGTCACTGAATCAATCAATCTCATCAAGGGTCTTCCTTGCTGGTGCTGTCCCTCCACTCTCCCAGGTATGGTGTCCCTCTTCAATGACTGGTCCCACCCTGTAACTTGAATTAAACATGATAATTGGTGGAAGATCTATTAACAATCTGCGTTATGCAGATGACACAACCCTGCTTGCTGAAACTGAGGAGGACCTCATGCACTTGCTGCGAAGGGTCAAGGACTGCAGCCTTCAGTATGGACTAAGGCTCAATGTCAAGAAGACAAAGATTCTCGCCACTGGACCAATTGGCAGCGTCAGGTTGGATGACGAAGAGATTGAGAGTGTTCACAGCTTCAGTTTGCTCGGCTCCACAGTGAACACTCTTGGTACCAACAGTCAGGAAATCAAAAAGCGTATCGTGATGGGAAAGTCTGCTGTTAGGGACCTCTCAAAGGTACTCAGGAGCAACAGTGTCTCTCTGGAGACTAAGGTGCGCCTGATACAGGCCATGTTCTTTACAATCGCTTGTTATGCATCAGAGAGTTGGACAATGACTAGGGAGGACAGAAGGAGAGTGGATGCTTTTGAGCTGTGGTGCTGGAGAAGGGTACTGAATGTACCATGGACTGCCAGGAAAACAAACAGATTCATCTTGGAGAGGATTAAACCAAGCTATTCCTTGGAGGCAAGGATTCTGGGGCTTCGTCTGACATACTTTGGACATGTTGCCAGGAGGGACGGGTCCTTGGAGAGGGACATCATGCTTGGGAGGGTGGAGGGACAGCGCAGGAGGGGAAGACCCTCTATGAGATGGATTGATTCAGTGACTGGGGTAATCAGGATGGGTGTGTCAGAGGCGGTGCGGTTGGCGCAGGATAGAGCAGGGTTTAGGGCTGTTGTGCATAGGGTCACTATGAGTCGGAAACGACTCGACGGCACATAACAACAACAAATTTAATATATAAACCAGAACGAAAATGTACCCTTTTTTAAACTAAACTAACAAACTGACATCAGTGGGAGATGCTAAGAAAATAATAAAAGACCTATAACATTTAAGGAAATGACACACAACATTTCAGTTATTTTCACTGAATCTCAAAGTACATTGTATTTGTAATTTTACTAAAGCAACAACTGTTTAGTCAACAAATAGGAAGCAATTTTAGGGTAAGTGATCATCTCATATGAAATCTGAATGTATTATAACAGCAGTAACTTTTCTGAGAAAGTAATAAATTTTTTCTGTCTTTGTAAGGAAGAGAGAAAATCAACGGCTACTGCTGGTGTTATAAGAAGACTAAGAAATTGTCAAAAAAGTGGAATTTTGGAGACTTTAAAGAGCAAAGCAACCTACGCTCAGCTCTGTGATGGGAATGAGTCTGCCACACATTCACTATTCAAACAAGGTAAAAAATTCAGAGGACTTTTTTTAGTTTGTGTTCCAGGCAGAGAATTTATCTTATACAGGCAGTCTCACGTTACTGTGAAAGAAAAAAGATTTATTCCTAACTGGTCCTTTAAGACTAGGTAAGTGGGAACACATTCATATGGTTATTTTCAATACAAGTAAAAAACCTGGTGGCACAGTAGGCTAAGCACTGGGTTACTAACAGAAAGGTCAGAAGTTAGAATCCACCAGCTGCTGCATGGGAGAAAAGCTGAAGCTGTCAGCTTGTGGAGCTGCAATCTTTACAGAAGCAGGAAGCCACATCTCTCTCAAGTGGAGTGCTTGGTAAGCACTCAGTCATGGACCTGTTGGGATTTTTTTACAATGTATAAGGAGTTGCTTAATTAATTTTATTTTACAGCAGTTCATATGAGAAATCTTATGTAAGGTGTATGTCTTGATCTTGCTGGGGTTTTTTTTTTGTGGCTAGTTTTGCTCTTCTATTTTCTATTCTTTGAAATGTTGTTATGTGCTATTTTGTCAGGAGTGACTCACAACTGAACCTCTTGTAGGTTTTCAGAGGGAGTAAATTGCATGGGAGACTGCCTATCTTTTCCCCCAAGAAGCAGCTGGCAGACATGAATTTCAAATCTTTGGGCTGGCTGAGAAATTCCTTACCACTAGGACACCAGAGCCCCCTCTTTGAAATAGAAATATAAAAATCACAGGTTTGTCAAAAGAACATAGTGTTAATTTTTAGAAACTTGTCACAGGGATTTTATAAAATGTTGCACATGCTCAATAAATAGTAGGCACTGAAGTTGCTATCCTTGAGCAGGTATTAAAGTAATTATGGTGATTCCCACAGAGTATGATGTTGTTAGTATTTTCAATGCTTTCTAATCATTCCATGAGATTTCTTTTCTTCCCCTAGAGAGAAATAACATGTTTCTTACTGGGAGCTGTTCTTTAGAATTCTTTTCTCTAGTCAGCCTCTTTGATGAAGCTCTTCTTTAGAATGTGTTTTCACATCTACGCTAGGTATCCAAGGCACCTGTACCAGCACAGGGATCTATGTTACAAATAAAGATGGCTCAAAAAGAGGACAAAATAATGGCAGAAAGGAAACGGACTGATAATGAATTAAGACAGAATGGAATGTTTCTCTTTCTCTCTCTCTCAGAAGGTACTGCAGCAGTCTGTTATTCATTACCATCAAGTTAGCTGACCCTCCAGTGAGTTTTCAGAGGCTAGAAATCACATAGGAGGAGACAGCTCACCTTTCTTCTGAGAAGCAGTAGTTGGTGGATTTGAATTGCTAGCCTTTAGGATGGCAAAGCAACTCCTTACCACTGGGCCACCAGAGCTCTCTGTATCTAAATGGCTATCATCAATTGAAGAGTACCATGTGTACTTAGGGAGCTCTAGTAGCTTAGCAATAAGGAATTGCACTGCCAAGCCAGAGGAATGCCTTTGGTGTCCAAAAGCTGAAAAACAAAACAAAACAAAATGCTCTACAGCAGAAAGATGGGTAATATCCTCACATTCGATTGTTGCCTCTGAAAACCCAATGGAAGGAAGGTCAGCTATGGGTTGGTTCCAACATGATGGTAAATAATGTGTTGTTAGTTACCCTAGAGTCAGCTCCAATTCATGACAATCTTTTGTACAAACGAATGAACTGTTGCCTAGACATGCCATTTCCATGATAGTCCATCTCATGGAAGGTGCCCCCCCAAACACAGAAACCTCATAGCTTGATTTCATATAAAAAGGTGGTATACATTTAAGACTAAAAGACTTAAAACATCACTAGGTACAGAATTCTTTAGAATGGAACTATTCCACCAGGAAACTGATGATTTAAATATAGGCTGGATCTGCAATCAAGGCACTTGGTGTATGCACTCAGATCAGGAGATGTATTACTCTGGGAAAGTCTGCAGTCCAGGACCTCTCTAAATTACAAAGGAATTTCCAGTCCCCAATGGATCCTTCCTAATTCCATAAAGTTTGGCAGCCTTGGAAACTCTGTGGGACAATTCTGTCTTATTGGGTTGCTACGAATCAGAATTGATGTGATGGCATCAGATTTATTTTGCTTTTGTTTGTGACCAGGAGAGGGAGAGAACAAAGGTAGCTTCTGTGAGCCTCATTCTTACTATTTTCAGGTTAAGCTTTTAAAAAGGATGAGTTCAAAATGGACTTCACTTCTAGGCAAGTGAAAAAAAATCTAGTTTATATTAGGAATTACTCTTTTTTTCAGTGTATCCCTTCTATTATAAAATTATTCTATAATTCCATTATATTTATGTGTTTATCAGAATTCTGGGTATCATCTCAGGCAGATAATAACAATGCACAGGCAAACATCTTTTGAATTGTGTTGAGAATTAAGAGTACAGGCTTTAAGGATAGATAATTTATCATTTACAAACTTAACCTTTCTCTCATGAGTTTTGTTTTCTCATTTTTGTAACAATTTTCTCCTAATAAAGGTCAGATATGATCATTCCCATATGGTCCTTGCTCTTTTTCAGCTGGTGTTAAAAGCTGGATTAGATGCTATGGCTCCAACTCATGGATAATGCACACCTAACAAATTAGAGGCTTCAAGAAGAACACAAAAATGGCTGCTTTTGCTCTGACTAAAATAGAGGGAAAAGTTAAACTGCTTTTGGCACAAGGCCATAGGCATATGAATGAGATAAGGTAAGGGTGGAGAATGAAATTGTAACTGTAAAGTTGTGGAGAAACTGGAACCCATAATAACTGTTGTTTGGAGTATAAAATGGTGCAGCCACTGTGGAAGGCAATATGACTCTTTCTCTAAAAAGTTGCAAATAGAAATAGCATTTTACCCAGCAATTGCACTATTTGGAATATACCCCAAAGAGACCATAACTGCCACCCAAGCAGATATATGCACACCCATGTTTATCATGGCTTTGTTCACAATAGCAAAGAGTTGGAAACAACCTAAGCACCCATCAACAAACAAATGGATAGAGAAGCTGTGGTATATTCACACAATGGAATACTACGCTGCACTGAAAAACAAGGAACTCACGAAATATTATTCAAAATGGATGACCCAGGAAGGCATTATGCTGAATGAAATATCTCAGTCACAAAAGGACAAATACTGCATAGTGCCACTGTTATAAAATGGGACTGACATAGGGATTGGGGGGGGAGACTGAGAAAGATGGGATAAATTATGTATACTGCACTGAAACAGATGAGGGAGAAAACTGTTTAAAAGGTATATAAGATAAGGTATTATTGTCAGGACAACATTATTGTCCAGAATGAAGGCTGCATAGTGGAGTGGACTTGTGGGGAGGGACTGTATAAAAATAAAATAATTTTTCTTTTACTTTTCAAAGAGAAGAACAACCTGGAGTGGAGGAGTGGGCAGGGAGAAAAGTACAACAATGAATGAATGGAAATTTTTTTTTTTAAAGTTTTTGCTGATTTAACTTTATGAATATTTCTGGGTTTCCCCCCCATATAGTAATGTTAAGATAGATTGTATAAATAATTAAGATTTTCACAGATTTAATGTTATAATATATGATATTATTAAGATTATAAATCTTGAAAATGTGTAAGTCAGCCCTGAGGCCAACACTGATAGGATATCATAAAAGGAAAAGATCTGTCATGGAGAAATGCTTGTTGAAAGAAGAAGAACCAAAGGGAATAGTAGGGCTTAGCCAAGTTCAACCTAGTACTCTGAGGAGATATGCATTTGAATTGATTTATAGAACATCCTTGGACTTTGGATTGAGGAGAAGTGAGAGAGAGTGTGTGAGAGAGTGTGAGAGAGGGAGAGAAGAGAAGAGGAATATGAATATGAATGAATTGAGTGACATTTTAAAACTGGAACAAACAGTTTGGTTTCTGAGGCAGGGTTAGAACCCCTTTCCAAGACCTTAAGTTAAAGGAAGCTGGCCAGTGAACATACTGGCAGTGATCATATGAATCCACTGGAGTGGAGTTAAAGAGGCATGCAAAAATGAAGACAGGACATGTTTATCAGCACCGTTGAACTAGCATGCACAGATGTATAAATATGCGCAAAAGGGTTGATAGCTTGAGGAGAAGGGAGTCATGAAGACTCCTAATTGGTTGTCTCAACTCCATGTAGGGTCCAAGGCTGAGTGAAGAGATTAGTTGGTCTGGAATACAGGAAGAAATGTAGACTCCTGAATTGGCAGCTGATGCCCATTTGGACCCAGTCACTGATGTCCGGAGATGAGGTGCCCAGAATCCAAGCAGATGAACATAAGATGTTTCATGCTGTGATCCAGTGTTGATTGCTACAACCTGATGGCATGTTCTTGACTGGACTTGCTTAAAGATGTAGATGCTAAATGTTCTAAGTGGAATGGAAAATTATTCAAAAAAACAAAACATGCTTATTTCTTCAGAGTACTAGTTTGACAAGGATGGGCAAATCAGAAATTATCTAAAATGGGGGAGATTAAAGCATGAGTGAGACATAACGTTGCTAGCCTACACGCTTTCTCAAATACAGCTACTGTATATTATAAAGAGAAAGTTAATTATTATCTCTATAAAAGTTAATGGCTAAAAAAGCCAGAGGATGGTCTATGGAGTTCATCTTTCAAAATTAACTTTCCTAGCCATTGAGACTGACTGCCATGTGGAGAGGCAGGAATATACAAATAGGGCATGTTAGTCTGCAAACAAGGGGACTGGGTAGGCTTGCCATTAAATCACTTAATCTTTTAAGGATCCAGCAGCAGAAGTAGAGACTTCACTGCTAGCAAAGAAGAGAAAGTAAGAGAATGCAATTCATCCTTCAGGGCCAGAGCAACAGCCATGGCAGCCACAGGAGAGAATCAGAGACCTGACATGAGACGGAGTGGATCATAGGACTGCTGCACCCCATGGACACAACTAGAGCTTAGCTAAGAGGCTATGCCCAAGTTTGTTGGATAACTTGGGAGTGGTGATGGGGAGAGCCAATACCAGCAGGACTAAGAATTTTGTAACACTGGCCACGAGGCTCAAGGCTGAGTTGCCAGCGAGCACATTTCACAAACTATCCTGACTATATTCTTCCACTAATATGGCTTATAATATTCAGACTTCTCCAACATAGTTCTTTGAGCTATCGCATTGGATTTTGGACCCAGTAAAGCAGTAAGAATTGTGTTGAGATAAACAGAAAAAGGTGCAGAAGTATGAGATATATGTCTCACCTCATGGGAATTAGTTTTGTGAAGTTCATGCTATTGAAAGGGACAGTTACCCTTTCTGAAGTTGATAAAAGTCAGATATGGCCCCTACCTGGAATTATCAGAATTTAAGACTTATATTCATTGTAGGGTCAACAATATTTACTATTTTGATTAACCTGCAATAACAGCAAATTTTTAATTTAATGGATATTGTGTAGCTGGCACACAATAATTAATACCTCACATACTGTCTCTTTTAATACAATGACCTATGAGGTTTGTTGTTGTATGGTGTCAAGTCACCTGCGACTCATAGTGACTCTATGTATAACAGCTCTGAAGCCTACCCTGTCCTGAGCCAGTCTCATTGACTCCGACACACCTATCTCCATTGCCCTAGTTACTGTATCAATCCATCTGATCTAGGGTCTTCCTCTCCTGCGCTGTCCTTCCACCTTTCAAGCATGATGTCTTTCTTCACGGGCCAGTCCGACTGGCCACATGCCTCAAATATGTAAGACAGAGCTCCAAAATCCTTGCCTCCAAGGAGAAACTTAAGTCTCACCCTCTAAGACAGACTTATCTGTTTTCTTGGTAGCCCATGATATGTTCAAGACTCCTCTCCAGCACCACAACTCAAAGGCATCAATTCTTCTTCTGTCATCTTCAGTCATTGTCCAGCTCTCTAATATACAGCAGTAATTGCAAAGACTTCCTATATTAAAAGAAGGTGGAAAGAATATACATGGTACCAAAAGGAATTGATAGACACAGAAGAATTTCATAAAACATAGGAGGAAGAGCCTACGGTGATGAAGAAGGAAGTTCAAGCTGCTTTGAAGGAACTGGAAAAAAATAAGGCTCCAGGAATAGATGGTACACCAACTGACATATTTCAACTAATAGATGCTGCCCTAGATGTGCTCACCAAGCTGTGCCAAGAAATCTGGAGGACAATCACTTGACCAACTGACTGGAAGAGATCTGTATTTGTCCCCATCCAAAGAAAGGTGACCCAACAGAGTGTGGAAATTACTGAACAATATCATTGATATCACATGCAAGCAAGACTCTGCTGAAGATTACGCAAAAATGACTGAAACAGCACCTCAACAGAGAACTACCAGAAGTGCAGGCTGGATTTAAAAGGGTCACGGTACTAGGAATATTGTAACTAATGTTAGATGGATCTTGGTTGAAAGCAGGGAATACCAGAGGAATGTCTATCTGTGTTTCATTGACTATGCAAAGGCGTTTGACTGTTTGGATCACAACAAACTGTGGCTGACTCTGAGAAGTATGGGAATCCCAGAACACTTGATCGTGCTAACATGAAACCTACATTTAGACCAGAAGGCAGTCGTCAGAACAGAGCAAGGAAACACTGCACGGTTCAAAATTGGGAAGGGTGTATGCCAGTGATGTGTCCTGTCTCCACACCTTTTCAACATATATGCAGAACAGATTATCCAGGAGACTGGACTGTATGGGGAGAAGTGCGCCATCAGGATTGGTGGAAGATCCATCAACAATCTGTGTTATGCAGATGACACAAGCCTGCTTGTTGAAACTGAGGAGGACCTGAAGCGCTTGCTGCAGAGGGTCAAGGACTGCAGTCTTTTTTCTTTTTTTTTCTAAAAATTTTATTTTAGTGTGTGTGT
>NW_006399807.1:9093415-9095467 GCF_000299155.1 Elephantulus edwardii | reverse complement strand
ACAGTTTTAGGTTGCTTGGCTCTACAATCAACGCTCTTGGCACAAGCAGCCAGGAAATGAAAAGACGTATCATGATGGGAAAGTCTGCTGTTAGGGACCTCTCCAGAGTACTGAAGAGCCATGGTGTCACTCTGGAGACTAAGGTGTACCTGATCCAGGCCATGGTCTTTGCCATTACTTGCTAGGCATCAGAAAGCTGGACAATGACTAGGGAGGTAGAAGAATTGATGCCTTTGAGCTGTGGTGCTGGAGTAGAGTATTGAATACACCATGGACTGCTGAGAAAATGAACAGGTTCATCTTAGAGAGAGTGAAACTAGGCTGCTCCTTGGAGGCAAGGATTCTGAAGCTTCATCTGACATACTTTGAACATGTTGCAAGGAGAGACCAGTCCTTGGAGAGGGACATTAAGCTTGTGAGGGTGGAGGGACAATGCAGGAGAGGAAGACCCTCTATGAGGTGGACTGATTTAGTGACTGGAGTAATTGGGGGGGGGGCTGGCACAGGACAGAGCAGGGTTTAGTACTGTTATACACAGGGTCGCTATAGTACTGTTATACACAGGGTCGCTATGAGTCACAGGTGACTGGATGGCACATAACAACAACAACACAACAACAACACAGTATACTCAATTTATTAACTGGAAGTGATCCATACTTGTTGCCATTCTCAAGAAACGTGATCCAACAAAATGTGGAAATTATCAAATGAGCAGTATAAAGACAGAGAACCTGCATAAATTTAAGCTGGATTCAGAAGAGGCCACGGCACCAGGGATATCACTGATTTCAGATGGATCCTGAGAGCAAAGAATACAAGAAGACAGTCTATTTGTGCTTTATTAACTATGCAAAGGCATTTGACTGTGTGGATTATGGCCAATAATGAGAAGAATGTGAATCCCAGAACACTTAATTTTAGTCATGTGTAACCTACAGCTAGACCAAGAAGAGGCTGTTGTAAAGAGGAAGAGACCTTTACATGGTTTAAAATTTAAAAAGGTGATATTAGGGTTTCTGCTCTCTACACCTATTCAATCTGTTTGCTAAGCAAATCATTCATGAAGCTGGACTCTATGACGAAAAATGTGGCATCAGGATAGGAGGAATATTCGTCAATAACCTACTGTATGCAGAAGATACAATCTTGCTTGTTGAAAGTGAGAACTAGAAACATTTGCTGTAGAAGATCAAAGAACACAATATGGATTGCATCTCAACCTCAAGAAGACAAAGTTCCTTATCACTGGGCCAACAGGCAATATCATGATAGATGGAAAACGACTGAAACTGTCAATAACTTCATCTTATTTGGATCCACAATTAACACCCTTGGTACTAGGAGTTAGGCGGTCAGAAGATATATTACACTGGGAAAGTTTGCAGTCAGGGACCTCTCCAAATTACTGAGGAGCAAAGATGTCAGTTTAAACACTAAGATGTGCCAGCATACTGATTAATCCATGGACAGCCAAAAAAAAAAAAAAGGTATATAATATATTGAAGACGGTACAGTCAGAGTACTCCTTGGATGTAAAGGTGATTAAGTTAATCTTACACACTCTGAGCACGTTGCTAGGAGGGCAATATGATTGACACCTGGAAAGGTGGAAGGTTAGCAAAAGAGAGGAAGACCTTCAACCTGATGGACTGACACAGTAACTGCAGCAATGGACAAGTATGTCAGAGATTGTGAGGATGGCACAACACAGGGTTCAGCTCTGTTGTTTACAGGGTTGTTATGAATCATGCTCAAGTCTCTAGCACCTAACAACAACAACAAACAAATGTTTCAGAAATGTTGGAGAATTATCTAATATTCAGTTCTAAGTGGTCAGAACTACTTGACTTGTAGGCCAAGCCTCTTCATTATTCCGTAGTTTCTCTAATAAGTCGAATAAAAAGATAAGTCATCTGTTATGAAATGTAGGTATCTTACATAAAGACATAAGTAATTTCAACAAGTCCTAAATAATACTTGACAATCCAAAACCCAACTGCCGGTAGTTCACAAATGTTAGCCAAATTAAATGAAAAGTCTCTTCTAGAC
>NW_006399807.1:9084474-9089592 GCF_000299155.1 Elephantulus edwardii | reverse complement strand
TTAATAATAAATAAAAAAAAATGAAAAGTCTCTTCTAATGAAAAGGTTGGGTATGAAACTCTTACCTGTGTTGCTATCTCCACTCTCCATAGATGGTTTACTGCTTTCTGATTGATTGTTCATTCTTGAGTCTGCAATAAATCAAAAGTGAACTGGGTTTTAAAAATAGGGAGGATGGAGTTGTGGATATCAACTTGTGTCTGGGGAAAGGGTTAAAAGTAGCAGTGATTCATGTCATAATCATACAGTTCAAGATTAACATAGTACAAGGCTAACAGATATCAAAGCAATGTAAAAAATGTTGGGAATTCTGATAAAAAGACCATCTGAAAGAAATTCAGGATGCTCCATTTCTTTGTGACGTGGAAATAAGTTATCCCCAAATAAATTATCTTTCTAAAAGACTAAGATTCCTCTACAAAAGATACAGCTAACTTAAAAAAATTTAGTCACATATCAGAATGAAATATAATTTTTATATTTTAATTGTGAGTGTAGATGCTTTCAAATTGTACAATTATTAAAGAAACAAAGTTATAGGGAAGGGAAAGAAAGTACTTTGAAAATAATAATAACAATGATAATGATAATGATGATAATAATAATAATAATAATGTCAAGGGCTGCAGCCTTCAGTATGGATTGAAGTTCAATGTCAAAACGACAAAGATTCTCACCACTGGACCAATTGGATGGATGGTGAAGTGAAGAGATTGAGATTGTTAACAACTTTAGTCTGCTTGGCTCCACGGTCAACTCTCTTGGCACCAGCAGCCAGGAAATCAAAAAATGTACTGCGATGGGAAAGTCTGCTGTTAGGGACCTCTCCAGGGTACTGAAGAGCAATGGTGTCACTCTGGAGACTAAGGTGCATCTGATACAGGCTATGGTCTTTGCAATCACTTGTTATGCATCAGAGAGTTGGACAATGACTAAGGAGGATAGAAAGAGAATTGCCTTTGAGCTGTGGTGCTGGAGAAGAGTACTGAATGTACCATGGACTGGTAGGAAAACAAACAGATTCCTCCTAGAGAGGGTTAAACCAGGCTGCTCCTTGGCGGCAAGGATTCTGAGACTTCGTCTGACATACTTTGGATATGTCGTAAGGAATGACAGGTCCTTGGAGAGGGACATAATGCTTGGGAGGGTGGAGGGACGATGCAGAAGGGGAAGACCCTCTATGAGGTGGATTGATTCAGTGACTGGGGTAATCAGGACGGGTGTGTCAGAGGCAGTGAGATTGGCACAGGATAGAGCAGGGTTTAGGGCTGTTGTACATAGGGTCGCCATGAGTCGCAAGCAACTCGACGGCACATAACAAGAAGAAGAAAAAGAAGAAGAATGCCAAAATGAAGTTTTTTCAATTTCGTAAGATACTGATAAATTATGTACAAAATACTTCACTAAAAATCTTTAAAATATACTGGATAGTAGTAATGCAACCTCATTAATGAAAAAAAATAAATATACTAAAGAAAAAATGTCTGCTATATTGACTTTTACCATGAGCTCTGTGAAATAAGTGTCAGTATCAGAATATGCCAAATTTTAACTTCATCTTACACTGTTAAGCATCTAATTATCATCGAAAAATTGCAAATCTGAACCACAATCATAGCAATTAACTTAAACTACCTTTATATGCCAGGTGAACTGATTAACCTCCCTATTTTTCTTTTATGGTTATCTTTTTACTGTAGGCTTCTATAGTAATAAGTTTTAATCAATCAGTAGTACATTTTACAGAAAGTATGCAAGAGAGAGATCGAGATAAGAAATAAAAGTTTAACACTTTGAAAAAGACAAAAATGGAATAGGCATTACATAAATGTTTTCTTCCACATCTACTACAAACACACACTTAACTACTGATAAACAAGTTTTTCATCAAACAGGTTCTGCCTTTTCTCTCATCAGGTTAAGAACTAACTAAAGTTATCAATAGATAACAAATACAGAATATGTATTTCAGTTTTTTACTTAAAAGCACCGTTTGCCATCTGTCCACTGTTATATTTTCCATGTGCGTAAGTGATGGAAAATAATTCTATCTCCAACCCAGACGCTATACAGTAGTTTTTGCAACAGATGTTTATCTCCTGAGCTTGGACAGTTACAGCATAACTTTAGTTTTGCTCATATATTTAAGAAATTCAAATGTGTGTGGTGTTAAATGAAACAAATCTATACTTTCCTTACGAAACTGAAGATATCAGGTATTAAAAGAGAGAAGCTGTCCAGAAAAACTTGAGTATCATCTGAAAGCACCCTAAGGTTTGAAAGTAACAGGTGTATAGAAAATCAGCTTTCTGGATGACTTAACCAAAATTTTATGAACATCAAATACCTCATAAAATGTACTGGAATATACCATGAACCACACATCTTGCTTAGAGCTTCCCTTAGATAAATTAAGAAATTTCTAAACACGTGTTTAACATCAAAACAATACAGCAACACACGTATAATTTTTAAGTCATGTCCCTAACTTCCTCATTTACTAATTACTAATTTAAAAGGATGGAAATAAGGATATAAATATTCACAGATATTCCAAGTGGTTCTTCTAAGGTTTTACAATTCGATTGTCATATATTGAGTACCAAAGGCCATTTACTAAAATTATGACACCGAAAATACAAACGAAACCATAAAATTCTAACTAACTGTAATGATAGAACAATGACAGAAGAACTATTTAAATAATACCTACTGATACTTAAAAGTAACAGATGCATAACTTCTCATTTCAAAATACACTGCTTAAAGTATTTCAGAAAGATGAAATGTTCCTTTCTTCAGTTCCCATCTTAGAAGATATAATAGAGTAAATTGAAACTTTTTTTTTCTATTTGAAAACTTTTCTTCGTGGGCAATTCCAAAATTATCTAAATATAAAACTGAGGTTATTACATTTAATGAATCTCATACAAAGAACATAAATTGTTTTCAGGTTGGATTTTGGGCCTCAATTTGTTGTTTTTAATCATTCTTTCTTGTAATAGTGATTTTCACTGTGCTGTGCAAATATTATAACACCTCTGGTTTGGAACAAGTTTCTTGCCAAAGAATGCGAATTATTTCAAAACTAACATTTTATCTTTTATTGAGGTAGCTTCAATTTTCAAGTGAGAAGTAAGTTAACTTGTAGAGATTTTAATGGTAAGGTGACCAGAGTAACCTAAAAAGGTTTTAATAATTATGCACATAAACAGACAAAAAGCAATACAAAATATGATCATGGATTAGCAGGAGGCACTCCTATACAACCTATTTTAAATCTTAATCACCAAAATGGTTCAAAATTTCAAGTTGGACATCCTCTTTCTCAAAAGGCTTGTTCTTATAAGTAAACTACTTAAAACTGTAGTATACTAACAACCATAGTTGACTTCAAAAGACAAAAAAAAGACAGTTAATGTTATCCAAAATTGTAAAACAATAATGTTCAAATTCTGCAAATGAACAACAGTCTTACTATAGTAAGCAATGCCAATTACCATCTGCATTAGTATTTATGGGAACAATTTTGTATTATGATCCCACCTTATTCTGCACTAAGCACTTATGAATTCTGTGTAAGACATTTGTATTAACTATGTAAAACATTTTCATTAATATGTGCACGATATTTAAGTACAATTTATAGCCTGGTATCAGATTTAACATGTTTTTAGGAGTAAATGCTCTCGAAAAAAATGTCATCCATTGAAAGTGAATCCTCAATCCACAGTATTTACTGCAAATATCCTCTGAACCTGAAGAGCTAGTCATAGGGAGGGATTTACAGCAAATCAAGTGTACTTTGCAAATGCAGCCCTCTTTCCTGGCTCAACCCCTCCTCTCTTCCTCCCTCCCCCCCCACCTCCAGTAGGTTGCATATGTGATTAAGCATTTATGCATAGTCAACCCCACACATGCTATTTCCATATTAAAGCTTATAAGAAAGAACTGTGCTGATACCCACCTAGAACATAGTCACTGCAGTCCAACATTGCTGTGAAATCTTCTAGAGGTTCAGACAGTCCAAAGCAGGGAAGAAACAGGTAGTGGTTTGGGTGAGGGAAAGAAGGTACTACTATTTCTAACAAATCTACACTATGTTCTTAAGAGAATAAGGGTGGGGGGGATGGAAAGTGGATGGGGATGGGGGGGAGCAAAATACAACTTCAGTTACACCATAGCAATCTTCAACTGAATAAGGAAACTTCAGTTGCTCAGAGTTTTAGTCTCTCCTACCAGCTAAGACTGACATTGTCAAGGCAACTGAAGCGTGAAAAGTTCCCCTTTTTTGTAATAAAATAGAAACAAAGATTGCAGCTGGCAGTTTCCATAATGAAGCTTAATCAGTATGCGCGTGATTAGGGCCTTATGCAAATCTCTCCTCGTTAGCACAGCAGCCAGTACTTTGAAGTCCAGGAACAATTCATTTACAGAATACACTGAAAGCACTCCCTGCATAATTTAAATAGTTACATAAATATTTATCAGCTTATTTGCATATTAATTGGCAGTGCATGAAGGGAAAAATTATCTCCTGAGTGCCAGCATAATAATTACGAGGATAAAATGAGTTTTCTTCCAATGGCCTGGCTTCTTAGACCTAACTTGAGCTAGTACCAGGGGAGAAGGGAGGGACAGGAGACAGAGTTCTGTTAAAATGCCACTGAAATGACACGTACAAATTAGAAACAACTCTACAGACTTAAGCACCTTTAATCTTATTCCTGCTGGCAACAATGACTTCAGTAATAAGAGGATTTGCAAAAAAGCTTTCTACACAATCCAAATAATCCCAAGGAAACAATTAGCAAGGTAGAAGCAGAACATAGGGCTGTCAAGATGGTGCTGGTCTACTGATAGGGAATTTTCCAAATGTTAATACTAGCTGTCAGTATCAAGTCCTACTTTCAACAAAGCAAAAGTGCAGGCCCTATAAAACCATCTTTAATATCATAAAAATTGCCTACAAATCTTTTTTAAAAACCGTGGAAAAAAACCCTCAAACTAACAGGGCAAATTCATTAAGTGGTTTATATTAGGCTATAAATCCTATCCAAACTTCCACAAAATCAGTATCAAGGAGAAGACATTACAATTTTTACTTAAAATACTTAA
>NW_006399807.1:9075940-9080889 GCF_000299155.1 Elephantulus edwardii | reverse complement strand
GGGGGGAAGGGTTTGTGCGGGGAGAAGGGTGCAACAATGAATGAATGGAATCCCAAAATCTCTGTAGATGTTTATTGAAACGAAAAATAAACAACCTAAATTAAAAAGGAAAAAAAGGATGGGTACTCTCCTCCTGTGTGATTAATAGAGTCTGAAAGCGTACTAAACAGTCCGCTATGAGTTGGTTTTGACCCCAAGGTGTCTTACAACAATAGTCTACTCCAGAGAGTTCTAGTGGCCTAACAAGTTAGGAGGTGTGTTGCCAACCCAATGTCAAGCAGTTTGAATCCATCAGCTGTACCAAGGGAGAAAGATGGGCAATCTCCTCTCCTGGGATTTAAAGTCTGTGAAAACAATGCTAGAGGGTCAGCTACACAGCAGCTCTAACTCAATGGCTTTCAGTGAGAGAATCTATTGCATGTATATACCATATTCTGTTTTTATCTATTTATCTATTAATATACATCAAGGTTGTTTCCAACTTTTAGCAACTGTGAATCGTGCCACAATAAACAATGGTGTACAGTAACTATGTTATTATTTTTTTTAAAATATGAGTGGAGTTCCTGAATCATGTAGTAATTTGACAATACCATGCTTGGTAAAACACAGGATCATAAAAAAAGAAGCCAACCCCCAGTAAGGTGTACTGACTCAGGAGCTGCAACCATGGACCTGCTAAAGAGTTTTTCACAGGGGCTGTACCATTTTAGTCTCACTAGCTATGAAGGATGGTTCAATTTTTCCACATCTCTAGCAGCACCTGTTGAATTAGTTGTTTTGTTTGCATTTATCATAATCATCTTAATAGAGATGAAGTGATATCTCACTGTAGTTCCAATTTGCATTTCTCTAATGACTTTGAATCTTCACAATTAGAAAAATAAGCAACATCCTGGTAAGTAAAAGAAATATCGATATTCTTGAAGATTTCTGTTTTCCTGAATCAGCAATCATAGCTTATGTAAGCAGCAGTCAGAAAATTAATGAGTAAATATCTACAACAAAAGACCTCTTCAAAGTTTTAAAAAGCAAAAAAGGTCACATTCAAAACTAAAGTGCATCTGACCCAAGCCATGACATTATTCTCAACTACCTAATATGCATATAAAAGCTGGACAATTAATATTGGAGACAAACGAAGAAATGAAGGCTTTCAATTATGTTGATGGTGAAGAATACTGATATGGCTCAGACTGTTGGAAAAACAACCAAATCTATATGAGAATAGTGATACTGTGGGCTATGTACTGTCAGAAGAGGCCAGTCCCTGGAAAAGAACATCATGCTTGGTAATATGGAAGTCAGTGAAAAAAGAGAAAGATCTTCAACAAGATGGACTGGCACAGTGGCTGCAAAAAGGGCTCAAATACAACTCTAGGGATGGCAAAGGATTGGGCACTGTTTCATTCTACTGCCTACTGGGTTAATGACTGAAGCAATTTTATAGCACTTAATAACAATGACAACAATTACTAATGATCATAAGTATCTTTTCATGTGCTCTTATAATATCCTTTTAGTTGAAAAACCTATTCAGGCCCCTCAATCAATTTTAGACTGGACTGCCTTTTTGTTTAATTGACCCACAGTTGATCCTCCAGTGAGTTTTTCAGAGGCAATAAATTCTTCTCCCATGTAGCAGCTTCATGGATTCAAAACTCTGTGTCTCTGGGATTATAGCTGAACTTCTCACTCCCCAGACCCCCTGAACTCCCTAATGTTGTTGTTTTTGTTATGTGCCATAGAGTAGCCTGCGACTCAAAGCAACCCTATGTAAAACAGCTCTGATGCCTACCCTGTCCTGAGCCAGTCTCATTAATTCTGACACAGAAACCTTCATTGCCCCACTTATTTTATCAATCCATCTCATCCGAGGTCTTCCTCTTCTGTGCTTTTCGTCCACCTTTCTGAGCATGATGTCCTTCTCCAAGGATGGATCTTCCAAATCCTAGCCTCTAAGGAGTAACTTGGTTTCACACTCTCTAAGACAGGCCTATTTTCTTGGTGGTCCATGGATGTCGAGACTCTTCTCCAGTACCACAAACAAAAAGACATGAATTCTTCTGGCATCCTTAGTCACTGTCCAGCTCTATGATGCATAGCAAGTTAATTGTGAAGACTGTGGGCTGGACTGACATCATTGCTTCTCAGTACTCTGGAAAGGTCCCCGACAGCGGATTTACCTAATGCAATCCGTCTTAATATTTCCTGACAACTGGTGCCAATTGTGTTGATTGTGGAGTCGTGCAAGCTGTAATTGTTAACAACCTCAATCTATTCTCCATCAATCATGGTGCTGCTAACTGGCCCAATGGTGAGTATCTTTTTCTTTTTAATGTTGAGCTTCAATCTATATTGAAAACTACAGTTCTTGATCTTCTGGAGCAAATACTTCAGGTCCTCCTCAGTTTCAGCAAGGAGTTTGTGTCATCTGCATATTAGACTAATGCAATTTTGAGGCAATAATTTAGAGATGTAAAGCCAGATTTGGTTGAGATAAAAAGCTGAGTTCCCTCATCTTTCTTTAAGAAATCATACCCTTGATATGTAATCTACTGTTTCCAGCTTCAACTTCTGCAATGTTTTCAAACTTTTCACTTAAAAGACTTATTTTTATATTACGTGTACCTTACATATAACATATTATATATAAACATATGTGTTGAGCACATGTCTGTCTGTTGTTGTTGTTAAGTGCTTTCAAGTCACAGGCAACTCATAGCAATCCTATAAACAAAAGACCTGGACACATGTATAACTTTGATCCTTTCTCCAGGCTCATGGGGTTTCCAGAGGCAAACTATTTTGGAAGTGGATGCCACTCCTGCTTCCAAGCTTATTTTAATTGGGGAGTTCACCAAACACTGTCCATCATGGGTAACCATTATCACATTTGACACATCAGTGTCACAGTGTTCAGCTTCACAGCAACCACAAGTTACCTCTGTACAGCAAGTGGACAAACCAGGGTAATAAGACGTAGAAGAATGTTTGACCAAAACCAATTAAAAACAGGCCTGAGGGCCATGGATTAACGTCACCCACCTTTGGCTTGGAAGCATCACATTCTGTCCACGAGGCCAACTGATCTCTCTCTATGCTGTTGTTGTTATGTGTATACAGAGAATAAATACACAAATTCAAAAGTTTCATTAAACCAGGCTATTTTTAAAGTGCAGTAAATTTTGATATGTTCATACACACAGAGAGAATTTTACTGCTGCTTTCAAAGCACTAAAATGATTTCATGATTGCAAATGTTATTTTTTAAGTGAAACAAAAAAAATGAAACAATGATTACAAAATCTTTTTAAAGAATGCATCCCTAATATCTTACCGTTGTTTTTACACATTTAAACAGTATTTTTTAGTAATTATTCTTTATCAAATTTTTCCAGCGCAGTTTAAGTTTCAAAGAACATCATCTCTGTTTTTCTTGTTTTATACAATAATTATCTAAATTGTATAATTAAAGTAAGCAGCATAACTAGCAAGAACAGGCTTTGGGCGCAAATAATTAAATGACTTTTGACAATCACACATGTATGCAGAGACATGCTAAGGAGTAAACAATCAGTAAATTGTAGGGCATTAAACAGGGAGTTTTTATTAGGAATGGGGCATCAATTAGAGGAGTTTGTTTAGAAAGCTGCCACAGTAGAGGCAGTAATGGCTCTGCTTGCTTCACTTGCTCAATGTAATATTTTACCAAACTCTGTACTGGCATTGTATGTTACATGCTGCCTACTAACCAAATGGCCAGTGGTTCAAATCCATTAGCACGGCAGGGAAAAGATAGGCAATTTCCAAATACAAAGATTTCCAGCCTTAGAAACCCAAAAGAGGGTCATTATGAGTCAGAATCTGCTCAATGGCTTAGTAAACCTATCGTGATTATACATATGATCTATTCCTAACGTTCCTAGCTGTAGAAGCTTAAATTTGTGTACCTCTACTAAAGTTCTATCATACAAAACTTATCTGTATATCCTACCCTAACTCATACACATGTATAACTGGCTTTTCTGTAATCTAGGTTCCAGAGTTTCATTAAATTATTGCTTTCATGAATTAACGCATTCACCAAGAGCTGCCAGGCAATGGGATAGTAAATGGAGAAACAAAGATGAGCCTCAGGAAAGCTTTTATGTGAAAGCAAAAACGTGTTATTAAAAAAAAAATTCACCAAAGTCTGTAAAGTATAAAACCATTTCTGCACTTACAATAATAATAAAATCTCCAAAATAAAAATTTTGGTAGACTATCTGGCGATAATTTGTCTTGACATCTTTAGCCAATATAAGAGTTCTCATACCTTGATAAGAATTCTAAATTTTTTTACTTTGTTTTTTTTAATCCATGAAAAAAAGATTCTATTACGCTTACAAATCCGTGCTGCCCTCATTACTTCTAGACATCCTTGAAATCAACATTTCATTCTTTATAGTAGTAATGAGTGTTTGTTCTTTTTCTCTTGTTCTCAAGATTTCTAAATGTATGACTTATAGTGACCCTTCACAGTGTTTCTGAGACGGTAAATCTTTATAGGAGGAGACTGCCTATTTTTCTCCCATAGATTTGGTGTATTAGAACTGCTGACCTTTCAGTCAGTAGCCCAATAAGTTAAGCTCTGCTCCACTAGAGCTCCTTGTGTCAACAAAAGGATCACAAGAATTCTCTACGAGATAGAAAATATACATTCCTCTATCCAATTACTTTAAATGCTCTTCAGATGAATTTGATGTTATTACGTGACTAAATGATGTCTCTAGTGGCTTTGCAGGTGGTTTAAATTCACTTGTAGTTACCATGAGAAATATAGGCAGTCTCCTTCCCTTGAAGTTTGTTGTTGTTGTTAAGTGCCTTTGAGTTGCTTGCGACTCATAGTGACCCTATGTACAACAGCCCTAAACCCTCCTCTATTCCTGTGCCGACCACACTGCCTC
>NW_006399807.1:9073062-9075840 GCF_000299155.1 Elephantulus edwardii | reverse complement strand
ATGAACTTGTTTTAATTTTTTCACCTTCCATTTGAACTTGCACATGAGTAACTGAGGTTCTGTTCCATAGTCAATCCCATATGAGCCTGTTGACAATGACAGCGAGTTGAATTGATCTCCAATTAGCTGAGAAAGGATAACAAAATTTTATCTAAAAGCATCTGTATGCATAGCCATTGTCTGTTCTACCCATCTCAAATTTACCTCTCTCTCGTGAAACATCAGTCAAGTAGTCGCTAAGAATAGACATAAATGGTGATTTGATTGTTTCACAGTGAACTTGTCAGTTCTGTCAGTTAATAAGCTGCCTATTAGCTTTCCTGATCTAAAAAAGAGTTGGGATAGTTCATCCACGGCCTCTGCTGACTTCCAGAAGCTAAGAGTCCAGAGGGGAGAACAATTTGCCTGATGCAAATTGGAGTCATTTGAAAGTTGTTCCCTGGAGTCCTTTTGGTGGACTTAGATGAAGGCCATCAGCTCATTCTACTTTTAAGTAACCTGTGGGGTCATAGTAAGTTCACACACCAAGTCCCATATCCTCCTTCAAAGAGAAGAAGGAAAACTCCATGCATTTTCTGAGAAACCATACTTGCAGAGTCTCCGCTTGTCTTCTGTTTAGCTATCTCTCTGGCACTTGAAACCAGCAACCTAAATAGAATATGGATGAGCTTGCACCTTTTTTTTTAAACGTCTTTACCTCTTCTCCTCTAGAGGCAATCAAGGTCACTGTGGTAGAAACTGAGTCTTATAGAGTACCCCACCTGCTGCAGATCAAAAAAGCAGCTTCAGGATAATGGGCTTGACTTCAGAAGACCTGGGCTTAAGTCCTCATCAGGCCACCTTCTAATTGCATTATGTTTTTACTCAGCCTTTATCTGTTTATCCCTTAGCTGGGGATAAGACTCACAAGTAGTGCTAGTGCTTTGTACTCTATTAGTAATGTAAAGGGTGCTCTGGTGTCATGGCGAGAGGAACGCGTTGTACTGCCAGCTCAAGGTAAGAGACTCAACTCGAGCAGCTGCTGTGCAGGAGAAACATGGACAATCTTCCACTATGTGATTTCCAGCCTTTGAAAACTCACTTGAGTGTCAGCTATGAATGGACTCTGACTCAAGGATAATGAGTGAGTTTGAGTAATTTAGAAGTTGATGTTTCAAATGCAGTCTGTGGTACCACAGAAGAAAGGCGTGGTTCATGCTTTGAATTGTTTGAACAACAACAGATTGGGTATTTTTTAAAATATTTTAAATATTTTAAAATACTTAAAAATACGTACAATAAAAAAATGAACACTGTAAAGTGTGGAATTACTTCAGATTTTCAAGTCAATGTCATTTAATGGATATAGGCTTACTAAACAATAATCAATTTACAAAGTAAAAGCATCAACTCAAAATTTTCAGGCATTAAAATTACAACAAATCCTAAGCATTAATGCTGACATTTTCACCACTACCCCTTTATAACAGTTATATTTATATTTATTTAAAGCAAAACACTTGAACATTTTTCACATGTTTATTTCAGGGGCCATACCCTATAAGAGAATAGTTCCACAGGTGTGGAGGACACAAATGAGTGCGGCAACAAAGAGAGAGTGGGGTGGAGCTCCCCATTAAAACAAGCTTGGAAGGAGAAGCGGCATCCATTTCCGTAATAGCTTGCCTCCGGAAACCCTATGAACCTGGAGAGAAGATGAGAGTCACCCAAGCATTGAGGACTCTCCTTCATAGGGTTGACTCCACGGCACTTAACAACAACAACAACAACCACCCTAAAAGGAGCTCACTGGCAATGATTCTCTCATTACTCCTCCCTTGATAAGTACTAATCACTTTGTTCTCAATATCTTTATCTATTCTAGATACCCTATGTAAGTTGTTAGGTATCATCCAGTCATGAATGACTCATATTGACCCTATCTAAGAACAACAGATTTGAACCCATTTTATCCAGTCCCATCCATGTCATCCTCAATATATTTGAGCCTATTGCCTTAGACACTGCATCTCAGATTAGACACTTAGATTTCCTCTCCTTCACTGACCCTCCACATTTCCAAGCACAGTATCTCTCTCTTTACAAGGAATAGCCTCTCCTAACAACAAAGTAACAGGAGTAATGGAGGTAGGTGTGTTTGAGACAGTGATATTGGCTCAGGACAGGGCAAGGTTCAAAGCTACTGTGCATAGCATTGCTGACAACCACAAGAATATGTTCAAAGTATTTGAAATGAAGCTTTGCCATCCTTGCCTCCAAGGAGCGCGCTGGTTACACTTTATACAAGATATACCTGCCTGTTCTTTTGGCAGTCTATGGGATATTTAGTACTCTTCTCCAACACCACAATTCTCCTGTCATCGTTATTTACTGTCCAGCTCTTAAATGCATTGCATGTGATTGAAATGACTGTGGCTTGTAGGATCATAAAACATTTGCTGTTTTGTGAATACATTTATTTAAGTCAACATAACATTTTCAAGGTTCATTTCTCTTTGTGCCAGAGTAATAAAACAATAAAAGGAGCCCTATGGGCAAAGTGATCAAACACCTGGCTGCTACTGAAAGGTCAGCAGTTCTAATTCCATTAGTAGGTCTACAAGGGAAATATGTGGCAGTGAGCTTCCATAAATATTTATGGCCTTGGAAATTCCATAAAGCCAGAGTTCTCTTCTGTTCTTTAAGGTTATTATGGAGAAGAGACTGAGACAGTTAACAGTTTCAGCTTGCTTGGCTCCACAATCAACACTCGATACCAGTAGCCAGGAAATAAAAAAA
>NW_006399807.1:9058275-9064622 GCF_000299155.1 Elephantulus edwardii | reverse complement strand
GCTAAGATCCATGTAACATCAGCTACAATATCCCTAGTACCACGACCCCTTCTAAGCCCAGCCTGGACTTCTGGCAGTTCTCTGCTGATGTGCTTGTTCCAGTCGTTTTTGGATAATCTCCAGTATTTTTGGATAATCTTCAGTACTTTTGGATAATCTTACCCTTGCCGTTTACGCCTTCAAAAACCCATTGGATTGTACACCGATGTTTATAGCAGCATTATTTGCAATATAAAGAAAAAGGAAACAGCCCAAAAAACCATCAACAAATTAACGGACTGAGCAATGGTGTTATAGTCACATGGTGAATATTGTACAGCACTCAGGAACAATGATTGATAAAAATACTGTACAACATTGGAGAGGCTGGAGAGCATTATGATCAGTGAAGTAACTCAGTCTCATAGGGACAGACACTGGATAAGCCCATTATTGTAATGATAGGAGGATTGCTAGTAAGAGGTATACAAAAGTGCAAAGAGGGGAGGGGTGATATCATGAGGTTGCGAGCTAGATAGGCAGAGGGAGGCGGTGAAGGAATTAGGAAAGATCCAGTGGAGACCTGAAAAGGCAGGGTAATGGTGGGCATGGATCAATCAGTTTGTAAAACAATGTATGCAAGTGATCATATAAAACACAATGATGAATACAGTAATTTGTTAAACACAATACATATAAAGGAAACAAAAAGTATACAAATTTTGTAGGCAAACCAATAAAAAATAATTTAAAACAAACAAAAAATGTCCCAATGGAGGGCCACCTATATAACTGGAACTGCTGCATGGCCATGAGAGTGAGTTTTCTGAATGATGTTAACAATGTAACAGAAAGCCTTATAGAAATAGTTACTAGCTTTCAATCTGTCTAAAATACTAAACACATATTGTTATTAGGTGTCATCCAGTCAATACAACCCATAGCATGCATAGGTTAGCTGTCAACCAGTCAGTGCCATCCACGACAACAGATCAAAGCTTTTCTTTACTGCCATCCTTATGATCTCTGTCATGATCAAACCCCTTCTTTCAATCACTATGTCAATCCATCTCATTGTGAGTCTTCCTCACATTCACTGACCCCTACTTTTCCCAGCATGGTATCTCTTTCCAAAGGCTGGTGTGTCTTGGCAACATGCCTAGTACAAAATAATATGACAATATATGCTAAGATAGGGGTCTGTGACTTTATTTTTATACTTGATGTTACATAAGTAAAAATATCACTACTGGTTTAGAATTCAAGGAAAACACACACATACACATCTTCAAGAAAATGTTCAAGAAAGCCCAGATTTTAAAATCATTTGCTCAGCATGTAGACTGAGTAAGTATGAAGAAAGGATATAACCTTAATACACACCATTACTGATTTCAAACCATGCAGTGTTCTCTCATTCTGTTGGACAACTGCTTTTTGGTCTATTTATAGATTTCAAATGAGTACAATTAAATGTGCTGGGATTTTCATTGTTTGCTATAATTTGTTATTATCTACAGAGTCAAATGTCTTTGCATAATCAATAAAACACAAGCAAACCTCTTTCTAGTATTCTGTTTTCAGCAGACCCATCAGACATTAGCAATGATATTTCTTGTGCTATAGCCTTTTGTGAATCCAGTTTGAATTTCTGGAAAAAATTCCTTGTGTTTTGTCATTAACAAAAGTTGGTGTGTTCTTCCTTCTCTTTGGGTTTTCTAATTCCAATTTTAGATATTTCATTTAAAATAGTCTTCTTTTGTTGAGATTCCATTTGAAATCTTCTGTTCAGCTCTTAATTTATTCCTTTGTTTTAGCTTGTTTACACTTGTTTTTGTTGTTTGTCTTTTTAATAACCTTTTCTTTTCTTCAAGGATGATGTTGATGTCACCCCACAACTAATCTGGTATTCAGCCATTAGTGTTCAATGCATCAAATATATTCTTGTGATGGTTTTTAAATTCAGTTGGGATAAACTCAAAGTTGTGTTTTGGCTCTTGTAGTCATGCTTTCCTTTTCTTTAGCTTCAATTTGAACTTGCATTGTGTAATTAATTGATGGTCTATTCACAGTCGGCCATAGGCCGTGTTTTCACTCTGGATATTGAGCCTCTTTGGGTTCTCTTTAGTATAAATTTGAAACCTGTATATTCCATGAGGCCAAGTCCATGTGTGTAATTGCTATTTATAGGGTTGTTTGGTTTTTAAAAATTGGATTTACTATTAATAACTGATTGTACAAAATTCTAACATGCAACTGTACAAAATTCTATCATTCTAAATTCTTGAAGCTCATTTGTCTCCAAGGTTGTATTTTTTCAACTACCAGTTCTTTGTTTCCAATTTCTGCATTCTACTATTAATGCATCTTTACTGCATAAATGATCACTTTGAGACATCAGACTTGCACAAAAATCCTCAACTTCTTGATCGAGCCTCAGTGGTCGACTGAATAATAGTTGTTGTAACTATTTAATTATTAACTTGTATGAGTAGTATTATCTTATCCTTGGCAGCACTGTACGTCAGGAAAGATCTTGAAATGTTCTTTTTGATGATGAATGTGATGCTCTTCTTCATCATTCCTAGCAGAGTAGTTCATATAACTGTGTGATTCAAAATAGCCAATACAAGGCTAGTCAGCTAACTGCTGCGTAGGATGCGTATAATGATGTGCTCCATCACACCTTCTACTTTTCCTAAATTTTTACTTCCTACATTCCATGCTTCAAGTATTAAGGAATGTTTGCAGCTGCTTCTCATTTTGAGTCTTGCCACATTAGAAAATGAAGGGTCTTCACTGGTTGAAAATTTAACTCAATCTGTATCATTAAAGTCGATTCTACTTGGGGAAAGCTGCTTTTAATCAGTTGCATTTTTATTGTCTTCCAACCTAAGAGGTTTATTTTCTGGCACCATACAAAGCAATGGTCTGACACTAAGCAATTTATTTCTTCCTACAAATCCCTATAAATATTATTATAGACTTTGTGTAGTTTTGGGGCTTTTTAAAATTATTTTTCATTTTTAGACCTTTCTAAAAGTTATTTGTAAAATACTTCATCACAAAAATTTGCAGATATTATAGATTTTTCCTCATTGGTATTATGTATCTACCATACAATACTGACTTCAAGAAATGGGCACTGACAAAGTATATCTAGAATGCACATTCATAAAAAATAAAATAGTATGCCTGCCCAAGAAGAAATGTCCATATGAACGTACTTCATTGTCGAATGTCATGTCATTAGATGAGAGTTCTTCATCAAGCGTTGAAAATAATTTTCTTAATTTGGATCTTGCTTTTTTAACGCCTCTGCACCTTATATATGAAGGTCTGTAATGGTCCCAATATGTTTCTTGGTAAATGAATACATAAGCCATGATATTATTATGTACATTTCCAAAAATAATGTATAAGAGCTCTGGTATCTATAGCTGTTGTTATGTGCCATCGAGTCACTTGAGACTCATAGCGACCCTATGTACAAGAGCCCTAAACACTGTTCTATCTTGTGCCAAGCTCGCTGTCTCAGACACACTCATTCCCACCACTCCACTCACAGAATCGATCCATCTCATCGAGGGTCTTCCTCTCCTGCGCTGTCCCTCCACTCTCCCAAACATGATGGCCCTCTCCAAGGACCAGGTATCTATAGCAGCATTTGGAATTGTCACCACTTTTTATTTTAGCCATTCGAATAGATGTTGTTGTTGTTGTTATGTGCCGTTGAGTCGTTTCCGACTCATAGCGACCCTATGCACAACAGCCCTAAACCCTGCTCTATCCTGCGCCAACCGCACCGCCTCTGACACACCCATCCCGATTACCCCAGTCACCGAATCGATGGATTAGAATAGATAGGCAATGGTATTTCATCATGGTTTACTTTTAATTTCTCTAATGGCTATTAAAGGAGTCATGGTAGCAAAATTACTTACATGCTGTGCTGCTAACCAAAAGTTCAGCAGTTTTAATCCACAGATGCTCCAAAAGAGAAAGATGAGACAGCTGCAGTTTGTTAAGATTTATAACCTCAAAAATACCATGGAGTTGACCTGAACTGGAACTGATTTGATGGCTGTGGATTTTGGTAATGGCTAACTCTGGTGACATGCTGCACTGCTAACCCAAAAATTAGTGCTCAAATCCAGCAGCTGCTCCTTGAAAGAAAGATGGGCAGTCTCCTTCCATAAAGATTTCTAAGCTTAGAAACCCAATGGTTGTAACTGACCTGACAGAGTGCTTAATACTAAAAATGATGTGTGTGTTTTTTTTAAAAAAACCCAGAATTTTATATTGATTTTAATGCATTAAGTCATTTATACTGTTTTGTTCATATACATTGCAGTCCATACAATCCCTCATTTGCATTGTTTCATGCAATCATTCATATACACTGTATTCCATATAATCAACTATACTGATCTATCCCTATTATTACACTGTTTTTTTAAGTCTCCACTTAATCATTCCCATACCCACCCCCACTCCCCAATCAGTCCATTAACTCTGCTCTTCCAGTGATTTCCATTCTTATCCCCTCTGGACATCTATATTAATCTTACTAGTTATTTTTCTAGTCTTACAATAATGGTCTTATACAGTATTTGTCCTTATGAGACTGAGTTATAAGACTTACTTCATTATCTCAGCTTAATCCTCTCTATACTCTCCCAAGGCATACAGTATTATACAAATTTGTTATTCCTTAGTTCTACATAGTATTTCAATATGAGAATGTACTACAACTTCTCAATCCATTTGTTTGGGCCTTCACAGGAAAAAGACTGATTAACCCAGTAACAAAATAGGCAAAGGACAGGAAAAGACTTTTCACAAAGTAAGACATTCAAATGGTAAAAAGACACACAAAGAAATGCTCAAAATCACTGGCGATCAGGGAGACATATATAAACAGCAATCAGGAATCAATTCACTCAGTACCAGGAGCAAACCTTAACAAGACAGCAAGCAACAAATGCTGGGAGAGGATGTGGAGAGATTAGAACTCTCTTGTACTGCTGGTAAGATTGTTAAACGGTAGTCATTCTGGAAGGAAGTTTGGCATTTCCTGAAAAAGCTGAACAAAGAAATCTTGTATGACCCAGCTACTGCAATGCTAAGAATATACACTAAGACAATTAGAACTGAGACATGAAGAGACATCTGGGATGGATTTTGTTTGGGGGAAGGTTAAAATTACAATGCAAATTTCTTCAATCCCAACTCATGTTTACCCTCCATTTGCTTTGTAAGGCTGTAAATCTTAACTGGAGGACAGTGCCCCAATCTTTCTTCTTGGAGCCATTTGAGTTTAAACTGTGACCTGCGCTTTTGCAGTTGTGTACTCTGTTCTTTTGCATATCAAAACTAAAATATCAAAACTCATTGCTATCGAGTGGGAACTAACTCATCGCTGACCCTCCAGTGGTTTTCTGGAAAGCTGTACATTGCAGAGATTGTCCATCTTTCTCACAAGGAGATGCTGGCAGATTCAAACCACTAGAGAGGTACCACTTTTGGGTTAGCAGTGCAATTTTCTCCTTAGGAATTGTTGGTGTTATATACTATGGAGGCAAAACCAACTCATGTTGTTACTGTGCCATCAAGTCAGAAGTGACACACTCACAGATGGACCTTCCAGTGGCTTTTCAGAGGCTATAAATCACATGGGCGAAGTCCTCCCATGTTCTCCTATGAAGGAGCCAATGGATGCAAATTGCATGTCTTTGCGTTGGCAGTGTAATTTTTCACAACTAAGCCACCAGAACTCCCTCCCTATGAATCTGTTGTTATTGTTGTGATGTGCCATTGAGTCAACTGGGATTCACAGTGACCCTATGAACAAAAGATCTGAACCTTGCTCTATCTAGTTCCATAGTTCCATCCTGAGCACCTCTGACATACTCAAGCTCACTAATATAGTCACTGTGTAAATCCATCTGGTTAAGGGTCTTCTCTTCCTTGGCTGACCCTCCATGTTTCTAAGATGTTCTTGTCCAAGGACTGGCCCCTCTTGTGAACTATGGCTATTCAAATTTACAGGTTTTGATTGAGTGTGGTAATTTGGAATTTGAGAGCAATTGATTCTATTTATCTAAATGGAAAAATTTAGTATACAATATTTACACTAAGGAATATACTGAGTCATTCTATCGAAAGGAATTGGCAGATACAGAAGAATTTAGTGAAATAGCATTTGAGCCAGAGCCTATGGTGATAAAGGCAGAAGTTCAAGCTGCTTTGAAGGAAATAGCAAAAAATAAGGCCCCCAGAATAGATGGTATACCAATTGACATATTTCAGCTAACAGATACTGCCGTGGATGTGCTCACCAAGTTGTGCCAAGAAATCTGGAGAAC
>NW_006399807.1:9053557-9055413 GCF_000299155.1 Elephantulus edwardii | reverse complement strand
CACAATTAAATGTTCTGGGATTCCCATTCTTCTCAGAGTCAGCCACAGTTTGTTATGATCCACACAGTCAAATGCCTTTGCATAATCACTTCTTTGTGGATTAATCCAAAATATATAATCTGGTGATTTATGTTCTACAGATACTTGAAATATTGGTTGATGTTTATAATCTGAATTGTCTCTAAAAATATAATTAATTCATAGTCCTTGTAACTATTGATTCTTTTGGGAAATAAGAGATTTCTTTTCCCATGTTAGTAAATCATACCAGTATAGGACAAACCATAAACATCATTACTTCTGATTTACAAAAAGATCAAAAGACACATGAAACATATATAGGGAAGAATGAACACTAATAATGGAAGTAGATAAATGTACAAGCTTAAGAATACTAAGAAGTGTTGGCTACCAGAGGCTGAAATAAATAGAGCCATGTCCCAAATTTGGCCTCCTGAACTATAAGAAAATACACCACCTGTAAAGTTGTAAACAATCAAGGCGAAAAAGGATGCATAGTCAGGTTATACAGGTGTAAGAGATCAATTCAAATCAAGGACCCTGGGAAACCACTCTCAGCTTTTAGCTGAACTTAGTGAAAGGATGAGGGATAAAATTATACTCCATCATTCTAAAAGCAGAACCTCTGCTATACCACTTTTACAATCTCTTTCATTTGTTATTTATCACAGAGATGGTTTTGTACACGAACGATCTTTTACACTTTCCAAGTGGATAAAAAAATTACCTGAGTTCCTTAAATGACTTTAATATCTTTTTCCTCCTTTTCTCTAAGCAAGACGTTATATGTTCCTGTTGTTACGTGCCACTGAGTCACCTGCAAGTCATAGTGACCTAATGTACATTAGCTTTGAAAATTGCCCTATGCTGCACTAATCTCATCGTCTCTGACAGACCTAATCCCATTGCTTCCTCTCCTGCACCTGTCCCTCCACTCTTGCAAGCATGATGTCCCTCTCCAAGGACTGGTCCCTCCTGGCCACGTGCCCAAAGTATATGTTCGTAGAAGGTTTATTAAAATTTACCGATCAAATATCTGGGTCTAAAACAACCCTGAGACATCATCTCACCCCAGTAAGAATAGCAAAATTTAACAGAAAGCAAACACCAAATGCTGGCGAGGTTGTGGAGAAACTGGAACACTTATTCACTGTGGGTGGGATTTTAAAATGGTGCAACCACTACGGATGGCTGTACGGTGCTTTCTTACAAAGCTGCAAATAGAAATACCAGTTGACCCAGAAATTCCACTACTGGGAATTTACCCTAAAGAAACCATAACCGCCACCCAAACAGATATATGCGCACCCATGTTTATTGCTGCTTTGTTCGCAATAGCAAAGAGCTGGAAACAACCCAAGTGCCCGGCAACAAATGAGTGGATAGAAAAGCTGTGGTATATTCACACAATGGAATACTATGCAGCACTGAAAAGCAAGGAACTAATGAAATATTATTCAAAATGGATAACCGTGGAGGACATTATGCTAAGTGAAATATGTCAGTCACAAAAGGACAAATATTGCATAAGGCCACTGCTGTAAAAAGGGACTGACATCGGGGTTGAGGGAAGACCGAGAAGTATGGGGGGAATGATTTATACTGCACTGAAACAGATGAGGGAGAGAACTGTTTAAAAGGGATATATGATGCGTTATTATTGTCATGAGTCCAGAATGAAGGCTGCACAGCAGAGTGGACTTGGGGGGAGGGATTGCATAACAATGAGTTTTTCTTTAACTTTTCAAGGAGAAGAGTGAATTGGGGGGAAAGGGGTAGGCAGGGAGAAGAGTGCAATAATGAATGATTGGAAACCCTAAGTCTCTGTAAACTTT
>NW_006399807.1:9030311-9053457 GCF_000299155.1 Elephantulus edwardii | reverse complement strand
TATATTAAAAAAAAAAAAAAAGCTGGGCCTCGTGCCCCAACTCTGGTCATTTAGTTTGTAGGAAGTTGTATTGCTAACCCAAAGGAAAGGCTTATCTGGTAATTCAAACAGACCAATGGCTCTGCAGGAGAAAGATGGGAAATTTTCTCTTATGCAATTTATAGATTCCTGAAAACCGGCTGGAGAGGTCGGTCAGCTATGGAGCTACAGGGTCAAGTGTGAGTCGATTCTGACTCCACAGCAGTTAAGTTAGAGTTCTGGTGCCTAATTAGAGATAGAGATGATGTTTTTTGGAGATAAAAGAAAGCTATTTCTTGACAGTTACAAAAGTCCCTTTAATGATTGTTGTTTAACTGGGTTTCCTAAATTTTCTCGAGTCAATCTAACAATATAAAACTCTCTTTTAAAAGGTATCCATTTCCTATTTTTTCTCCCAAATTTATGCAAGTAAGTTTGTAATCTCCCTAAACAATGTTGAAATTTACAGAATTTGTGTTCCCTTTCTAGTACTATTTATCTTGTTCATCTTAGACAGTCATGTATGCAAACCATATTTTTTCCAGTTAATTAGTTTTAGCTTGGTTGTCCATCTCTTTCTTAATCCTTTATTGGATTCTGTCTTATTTCCTTCTTTCTACTGTTCTGGGAGTTTTTTTTTTCCTGTTTGTTCATTTCTTTTCAGTAGTTCCTATTTTCTAATGACAACACTTATGGCTAAAAATACCCCTCCAAGAACAACTTTAGCTGCAAAACATAGGTTTTTAGTCATTTCCTTTCTTGCAACTCTTCCTTTTGAATAGTTTGAAAGTTATACATATTTTCTTTATTTAGTAATGGCTTTAATCACTAAAAGAAATGTCTATTTCTCTAACAAATTCTGAAGCTAATCTATATTCCTACTTTTCTTCAATAAAGGAAAGGTCATACATAAATTCCTTTCAAACATACAAAAATTCCTTTAGTTAATCAGAATTCATTTTGTAATCTGGAATTAACTGTTCAATAACTATTGCTCCATGAAAGAATTCAGAGTTGGGGTGACTGGTGGCAGATTTAACTTACGAACATCAGGAAGTACTATTCTTCACAAAGCTATAGGATGTTTTCAAATCAAGAAAGCAATCCATTTTAAATATCATATGACTTGAAATTAAAAAATCAATATACAGAATATTTTTATTTGTTCACCTAATTATTTTTATATTTTTAATGAATGCTGATATTTATTGATTCTATCATTAAGATCAAGGTAATATAGAATGCTTAATTACATTTAATTTTTTTAAAAAGTCTATTTTAAACAGACAGGGCAAGATAAAGTACTGATAATAAATCATCTCTGTAAGCATGAAACTGAAAGGTTTCCAAATTAAAAGTAAATAATAGAATAATAATTGAATTAATCAAAGGTGATGCAGCACAAGCAAATTTGCCCAATTCAGTCTAATATTTGTCAGAAAAAAATGCACACACACACTCTTTCCCATAAATCAGTACAAATCCACTGTATGAGACTGGGCAAGGAAGGTGTCTCAGCCTGTGAAAAGAGGAAGAAGAGCAGCAATTGGAAGGTTGACTACATAACGAGAGAGTAATCTGGTAAGTAAATACACTGAGGATAATCAGAACAAACTTTATCGTTACTGGAGAAGAAAATTAAAACTATGAGGGAAAAAAAATCTTAGAATAAATTCTATGATGTTGGACTGGAAATAGTGGTTTTTTAATAAACTCATGATTCTTCAAAATATAGAGACACAGATTTAAGTACAGATATAAGTAAATGTATGCACACACATCCTACCCCCTAGCGTTGTCGGCTAAGCATCAATATCCTTATTAGCAGTGAGCATATTTAGCACCTGGAGGTCCATCAAGAGACCTTTAAAAAATTATAGGACTACGTCAGAGACATAAGAACCAGTTTGAGCACTCACTTCAACAACACATATACCAAAACTGGAATGACAGAGAGATTAGGATGGCCGCTGCACAAGGATTACATGCAAATTCATGAAGTGTCCCATATTTTGCTGGCCTACTTTGCACTAAATTTTGCTTGTGCATGCAGATGCTCAAAGTTTCCAAGAGGATTCTTTAAGGAAAAGGACATGCTCGTTTACTCGGAGTACTGGTTTGATAGGGATGGACTGGCTATCTTTAAAAGGGGGATATAAAGGAATGAGGCATGAAGTAGGCTAGCTTAAATGCTTTCAAAAAGCAAAGGTAGTTTACTAGTAAGATGACTGAAGGGAGAACTACTATATACATGAACAAAATAGAACATAAATGAAACCAAATATATATATATATATATGTAAATGAGATTTTTAGGTAAAGAGAAGGGATTAAAAAACCCAACAACATACATGAATGAAACACAATGTAAACAAATTACTGTATACAAACCAATAAAAAAAATTACCAACCCTCCAAACCAGTTTAAAGTCTCATATTGGCCAAATTCTAGACAACTTGGAAAAAAATAAATGAGAATACTAACTTATAAGCATTACTCAAAGGAATTCATGAGCCCATGATGATATAGAAAGAGAATTAGAAAAGAACACTTTTCCTTACAGGAAGTTCTGGAGGCATAGTCGAGTTGTGCTGCTAACTCAAAGGCTACATCTCTCTGTTCAAGTCGCAGTTCCATGGGGGAAAAGATGTGCAACTTAGAGCCTCCAAAACCTCACTAGAGGGTTACCTATGAGAGGTTCAAACTCCGTGGCAATGAGTTTGAGTTTCATTTTAGAATCAGGAGTTTGTATTTACCAGCTGCTTTTAGTTAGAAAAATGGGCCTCCTCCTTTCATGTGATTAAAAGCCCAAAACCAGATATTGCGTTGCTATGAATCAGAATTGATATGATGGATGGCAGTGGGTACAGGACTGAATAAAATGGTCCTCTATTGTTTCCAAAGCTGTAAATCTTTCCAAAATGTCATGGTTTTGAAAACCAAAGAAAGACAGTATTAAAGAAATGTAACAACTAAATGCAATGACTATTACTGGATCTATTAAAGTAGATAGAACATTATGTTGGCAACTTACAAAAGCTTTGGGAAAAATTATCTGTGCCATTCAGAATACTTTTCTGTAAATCTGAAATTGCTATTTAAAAAAAAAATTAGTAAAGAAAAAAATCAACAACTCCCACAGACTGTTTTCTGGTTTTAGGATTTTTTTTGTTTTTTAATTTTTATTTTATATTGACTTGTATACAAAGTTCGTATACATTGTGATTCACACTATCCTTCATTCACATTGTGTTTCATACAATCATTGCTATTTGTTATGGTTTATAAAATTAAGTACCACTAAACTATGCCTACCATTATGCTATCTTTCCAGATCACTGTTGTGCTCTGTAGAGTTGGATCCTCCAGTGAGTTTTCAGAGACTGTTTCAGATGTGGAGTAGCTTGTGGGATTTGAACTGTGTGCCTTTGAGATTGCAGTGCAGCAACAATCTGATTGCAGATCATTAGGGGTTGGGTTTTTTTGAGTGGAAGGGTATTATTTTTTTAGTTGTGTTCTCAGTGAGCTTTGCCTAACTCTTTAGAAATTCTTAATCCATAGATGTATATTAACACTGGCAACACAAAAATTCTTTAAGAATTACAAAATAAATGTATAGTTATAGTCCATTTAAGAATATATTCTAAAAATATGTAAATTGTATTCTGATGGGAAAATCTCAAAATTTTACAATGGAGGAATTCTCACTTTAAAGACCTATATTTCATTAACGGAAGTTCAGATTAAATTCAGATCTAAGCAATGCCTGTTGAACAACTTTCCATAGTTGGTTTCTTATAATTTTTTTTTCCTGGAAGGAGGAGAAAGAGGGAAGAACCTGAAAATTAATGTAACCAAAATATCCCACCAAATATTTTAGAACCAGACATGTTACAAAATAAATTAGAAATGTGGTGCTACAGTTTAGTGTCAGATGCTTTTAAAACTATCATTTTAGAGATTCTGCAATTTTAATCTAATATTCCTGCTTATGGGAACTTAAGTAAATAATATCTAAACCTGAATTTCTTCATTTGAAAAACAAGTCTTACAAAGTTGTTTTTAAAATTAAAATATAAGTACCTTTAAAATAATAAGAAACTGTAAGGATGATATTGGTATTTTATAATACCATAATACTGTATTAATTCTGTAATACTGACATGATAAGGATAATAAATAGGTCATGAGGCTGAAGGTCAAAGGTCTTTGCACATGCTTGAGACACTGTCCTGACTGAGGAACTGTATCCTGCTGCCAACATGAACTGTAACATGTTAACTTCCCTAATAAAACTTACGATCATGATAATAGCTCTGTGAGATCCGTGTGGCCATTTCACCATATTTCAGGAATACAACTGGTTTTATAATTAGCAGAAGCAGGTATGGGTGTGTGGAGGCCAAGTGTGACCTTACAAGAGGGAAATGGTGTATACTGTGTATGTTGCTCACAGTTCCCTTTTGTGAAGTTAAAAGACGTCGGACACAGGCCTCCCCATGTTACTTATACTCTGGTGGCCAGGTAGTAAGAAGTTGCACTGCTATCTCAGTTGTTCAAATCCATCAGTTACTCTGGGGAAGATAAATGGGCAACCTCCTCCCACACAATTCCCTGCTTCTGAAAACCCACTGGAGCATCAGCTATGAGATGATTCCAACTTGATAGAATATAATAAACAAAATAAAAGGTATAATTAATTATGTACACAATGTTTTCTCCTCTTTGCTGTAATTCCTATATTGCTACATTTTCCATATATATTAAAGTTTAAAAACAAATGTCTACCCTATGCCTAGCAGAGTAGAGATTTAATGGTAGCTGTCCCCAGTACTGCCCCATTTTCTTTCCTTCTATACTCAAAAGCTAGGGAATAGCTTAATGGAAACTAATATTCAGGTTAATTGACATCTTTATAGTATTTTCACAGTATCAATAAATTTCACATCATATTTTCATGTTCTAGTTAATTTAGAAGACTTTGACTAAGATAATAATAATAACTGATCATTATTAATAACAATAAATAATACATCTCATCATTCATAAAATTCTAACATCTTCAAACAAAAGTATCGGGTAATATGTACATAATTTCTCATTTTGAAGTATAAAATAAACTTTATACTAATATGTATAATAAAGATTTACATGTATTAAAATTATTTGCTAAAAGATTGTCAGCCACAGCAAGATATAAAGGAGTCAAGTACAGTTATGTGACAATGTATTTTTGATAGCACACTTTACTAAACGCTATATACTCTTACCCTTATTTGGCCAGCCTTTACTTTCTTTTGGTAATCATGTGCCATCGAGTTGCCTGCGACTCACAGCGACCCTATGTACATTAGCTCTTAACCCTGCCTTGTCCTGAGCCCATCCATCTTCTCTGACAGACCTAATGCTCCAGTCACTGAGTTGATTCATCTCATCCTGAGTCTTCCTCTCCTGTCCTTTCAAGCATAATGTCCCTTTTCCAAGGGACTGATCCCTCCTGGCCACATGCACAGAGTATATGAGATGGAGCTTCAAAATCCTTGCCTCCAGGGAGCCGTATGGTTTCATCCACTTCACAACAGACTTGTTTGTTTTCCTGGCAGTCCACAATATGTTCAACACTCTTCTCCAGCACAACTCAAAGATCCTTCTATTATCCTTAGGTATTGGCCAACTCTGACGCATAGCAAATAAGTATGTAGACCATGGCCTGTATCAGGAACACCTTAGTCTCCAGACTGACATGACTGCTCTTCAGTACTCTAGAGATCCCCGAAAGCAGACTTTCTCAATGTAATTCGTCTTTTGATTTCCTGACTGCCAGTGCCAAGAGTGTTAATTGTTGAACCATACTAGCTGAAGTTGTTAACAATCTCAATATCCTGTCTATCACAAAGCTGCCAATTGGCTCAGTGGTGAGAATCTGTTTTCTTGACATTGACCTTGAACCCATATGGAAGTCCTTGACCTTCTGCAGCAAATGTTTCAGGCCCTCATCAGTTTCAGCAAGCAAGGCTGTGTCATCTGGGTAAGACAGGTTGTTGATCCGTCTTTCTCCAATCCTGATGCCACATAACTTAATGAAAAATTTTCAGAGAAACGTGACTTTCAGGGAATTAGGTCTTAACAGAAATGATTCTTCTGTTTTGACAACTTTTGACATTGCCACAATTTTGTTAAAAAAAATAATTCCTTTATACTTTTACCATTACAGTTTCTTTTATATTAATTATCTCTCCTGAAGCCAACAACAATCCTGAAGCCAGGCATATACTTGAAACAGTGTATTACTGACTTCTATAATAAACTTATATAAGTTTATATAAGTTTTTCTGTAAAAACTTATATAAGACTCTGCATCAATTTTTCATTAAAAGCAGTTTAACTAGTTTTGGAAGGTAGGCTTTGAAAACATTCTACAACATAATCATTTCTTTATGATCAAATTTAAATAGGAAAAGCATGAAGTCATGCTAAATATCTATTTGCATTTTTAAGCTGGTTTACTCTAATAACACATTTATATCTTATAAGTGTGCTTTTTAAAGGATATAAGATTTATCTTAATTATAATAGCTAACATGATTTCTAGTTAAAGTCATTACAGAGAATGATATTGTTTTATAACATTATTTTACAGGTCTCTAAAATGCTAAGATTTTGCAATGGGTGAACTGATTCCACAATCAGTATCAGTGAATATGGAATGGGTGAGATTTAATATTAAATTTTTTGGGGGGGTTACTTTGGTTTTTTTATTATCACTCACTACTATTTTTATAGATATATAAAATCACAAAACCAGTGAGGAGCTCCACCCTCCCTAGCCCCTAAGGGCAGTCTTGGAAGCACCTTTAGCCCTTCTATTCTTAAGCACAAGGTGGATCTGTTTGCCCAGAGAGGACTCTGCTTGCCCCAAGGTCACACAGCCCGGAGGAGTGAGGGGTTGGGGAGGGGACCTAGATGGGCAGGCAGCCGCGCACCGTCTCCTTGGAGTCCTTGGGGGGGGGGGGCGTTGGCTGCGTGGGAGAACTGCTCCTCGCTGCTGGGCCTGTAGGAGCCCTCTGTTTGCCGTTTCTCACGCAGCTTCCACACCAGCAGTGCCAGCAGCACGGCAAGGACCAGGGCGCCCAGGATGGAGAAGACCACAATGATGGCCGTGATGGCGTCCTGGGATAGGCCTCCATTAGAATTCGGGTTGGTGGGTGTGACGGTGCTGTTCTCATTTCCTGGGAGTGTTTGTCCCCAAGCAAGCTATGCCATTTGCAATAGGCATTGAAATCAGAAAGAACTGGGTTTAAAGTACAGTTCTAATATTCTGTGATATCTGACTACATTCAAGTCTCGGTTTTCTTCTATGCAAAAGAGCTTTAATACTATAAATTTCTTCTCAGTCTTAAATAATGTTAATAAACTTCAACAGTATATGGCAGTTAATTGTTGCTGTTGTTGCTATATGCCATCAAGTTGGAAAATACTCTTAGCTGACCCTCTAGAGCACTTTCAAAGGCTGTAAATCTCACAGGAAGAGATTACCCGTCTTTCTCCCTCAGAGCAGCAGTGGTGGATTCACACAGAGAGCGTGTGCGCGTGTGTGTGTGTGTGTGTGTGTGTGTGTGTGTGTGTGTGTATTGGCAGTGCAGCTCCTTACTATTAGATCATCAGAACTCTCTGACAGCAGTTAATTAGTCACTGTTAATCTTTTTGTTAATAAATATTACCTTTATGTAAAATAGATAAAACCATTATCTTTTCTCTGTTCCCACATTAACATCTTAAATGTTAATTTTAACATTATAACAAAAGGAACATCCATTTGAAGTATCATCTTTATTTTATTCTTAGCCTTGTTAATTCAGTTAAAACAAATAATGAGATTCTAATCTCAGTCCTATACTAGTGTAAACAAGTTACTTGACTAAAATTATTTGTAAAATGGAAAAATATGGATATACTGTTCTGCTTACTAATTTTAATAAAGTTCTTACAAAGTGCTCCTACTGGGTTACCAAATAAGGTTTATGTTTAATGTTTTAGCACAGAATAAAAATAACATTTAAATGCACAGACATCTAGGCGTAACTCCATCATACCAATACATATCACAAATTTCAGAGTTATTAAAGTTCAAAAAATAGACAGATGGATAGGTAAGTTATTTTTAGAGAAATTTCACAAAATTAAAGGCAATTATCATAACACCTGGATTTATCAGAGGCTACTGAATGAATAGCTTTTTATTAGCAGAAAATATTTACCAGGTATAGAAAGACTGCATTCTTTCTTTGAACTGATTCACTGAAAACTGAGAGTAGTTTGGTAATTAAAAGGGCAGGAAAGTTCTTCTTACTTTTCAAGTCTATGAATACAAAAAGAGAAAAAGGCAAAACTGAGTAAGCTGTATAAAATAGCCTAACACTTTACGGGAAAACAACTGTATACAATGGGGAATAAGGAACGATGTTTGCTTGCCTTAAGGCAGGTACAAAACAGGGAAATTTGTACTTGCCTTATGTGCAGTAAGACAAAGGTTCATTAAGGGAAACTTAAGTTATTTTGAAAATGTACTGGAAGGTGCTGTATTCTTTCAGGAGCTAGATAAAACATGACTTAGGTATTTCTCTTAATGTGTGCATTCCACACACACAAAATTGTCTAATTCTGTATCAATTTCTTTTTCAAATTTATCTTACTTTAACTGACTTCATTTACATGAAACTATGTAAGGGTATATGTGAGCTCTGGTGGCTGAGTGGGTAAGAAGTTGTGCTGACAATCAAGAGAAATGTGGTTCAATTCCACAGAGGCTGATCTGTAGGAGAAAGGCAAGCAGTCTACTCCTGCACAAATCACTGCCTCTGAAAACCCGATGCAGGGTCAGCTGAAAGTGGGTTCAGTCTCATGGGACAAAACAACAACAAATAGATAAAAGAAACAAAGATAAAAGATATGAACTACTATAACTGTAACGTACTCTGAAAAACTGTCTTTAGAAAACAAAAAAAGGTTCATTCTTGGCACATGTAGAAAATTTACTATGACTACCACTCTCTTTGTCAAGAGACATCAGAATCCTAATGGAAAGTTCAAGCAGCTCTGGCCAACTAAAAGGAGTCGACACATGGACTATCTCTTACTTGTCACATAGCTATTATTAAATTATTTTAACTATTGAGGATAACTGCTATAATATCTGATTAATATAAGTAATTAAGGAAAACCACCTCAAATTTTACCTAACTGTACTTCGTGCTTATGTAATTGTATTATCTATCTTTTTCCTTATACATTTCAAGTGATGTTCCTAACTTGGTAGACAAATCCTTCAACAGTTTAGATTCAATAGTGCAAATAAAATCAGATTTGGAAATGGTTTAAAACAGGTTTGTTAAAAAGGAGCTATAGTTTTTATGAGAAAAAGGGATCACAGTGTTTCAGTACACTTGAAAGTAGATGTTTACATAATATTCAGTTGCAATTCTCCAAAACTCAACAACTCATTGCTGTCAAGTTGGAAGTGACTCACAGCTGACCTTCCAGTGGATTTTCAGAGCACATAAATTACACCGGAGATCGGCCATCTTTGTCCTTGGTGAGCAGCTGGTGGATTCGAACTGCCTGCTGTTCGGTTGGCAGTGTAACTCCTTACTCATGGGGCCACCAGAATAAAAAACTCACCAGGGCATTTTATTATAGAGGAGGAATAGAATTACTTTGCTTAAAAAGACAAAACAAAACAACAACAAACCAAAACAGGTTATTTTTAGGTAACTTAAGTTCTTTAAGATAATTTCCTTAAAAATTACATTTTAAGAGGGTATCCTGAAAACATAACTCAAAAATTCTTAAGGAGAAAGGATAGCAAAACACTGAGACAAATTCACAAACATATTTAAACTTTAACATAGCCACCAAAGCTCTCCATAAAAGAAATCCCACCCACCCATCCTTCTACTTGCAATCAATCTGATGGTTACAAACTGACAAGCTCCTTCTGCCTGTCCACTGGCACAACTGCAGACCTTTTATTCTTTTCAAATTTCCCCCAATTTAAATTGAATGCAAATAAGCCAGGTGTGGTCCTTACAACAGTAATCCTGCTAGTCCCTACTGTGTTTCCACAGCAACAAGCACAGCTGGCAATGGGAAAGCAGTTGTACTTGCCTCTGACTGATTTCAAAGTTACAATACTCACTGAATGAAATACCAACTACCCACAAGGGATATATGTTAGTAAAAAACACATACAAAACATTCCATCTTTCCTTGAACCATCAGGTGCAAGACATGTGGTCCAAGAGTGGTTTTCAGCCTAACAGAATAAGTAGCATGTCTGTGGAAAATTCCAAAATGCCAATCTCTAGTAGCCAGCTCCTGACTAATGAAATACATTTTAGGAGTATTTTCTATGGCTCACTGAATGTAACAGTCATCATTCAGAGAGAGAGAAAAACAAATTATGAAAAATCTAATAAAAATAAACAGTAGGTAACTATTGTATCTTTGTCTTAAACCAATGTGTTAGGACACTCCTTGGTTTTATGAAAAATGCTTTTACAATAATGATTTTCAAAAGCGTTACCTGGACTTGTAGCATCAGTTAACACCTGTGAATTTATTAGAACAAATCATGGGGCCCACTCTTGAATAAAAAACTCTTGAGCATTGGACCAGCAACTATGTCATTAGCTCTCCTAGATTCTGATGTATGCTGGAGAGCAATTTATTTAGTGTCAAACTTCAGGGAAAATGAAAATAGGACATGGGAATAGGCATGGCTTTATTCTTCTGCTTGGAATTAAGGAATAATGAGTGGCAAAATGTCAAAACCAAAACAAACCAAAAAAATCAACCACTGGTCTCCTAAATTTAGTCTATTCTTACAAAAAAGAAAGAAACAAACAAAAACAACCCAAAGACTAGTCATTGTCCAGCTCTCTGACACTTAGCAAGTGATTGCTAAGACCATGGCCTTTATTGGATGCACCTTAGTCTCCAGACTGACATCGTTGCTCTTTAGTACTTTTGGAGAGGTCTCTAACAGCAGACTTTCCCATTACAAAATGTTTTTTTTTTTATTTCCTGGCTGCTGGTGCCAAGAGTGTTGACTGTGGAGCCTAGCAAACTAAAGCTGGTAACAATCTCAATCTCGTCACCATCCAGCATGATTCTGCCTATTGGCCCAGTGGTGAGAATCTTTGTTTTCTTGATATTGAGCCTCAATCCACATTGAAGGCTGTAGTCCTTCTGCAGAAAGCACTTCAGGTCCTCTTCAGTTTTAGCAAGCAGGGTTGTGTCATCTGCATAATGCAGATTGTTGATGCATCTTCCTCTAATTCTGATGCCCCATTTCTCTTCAGAGAGCCCAGCCTCCCAGATAATCTGTTCTGCATATAGACTGTAAAGGTACGGAGATAGGACACATCCCTGGTCTATGTCATAGGTCTATTAAGTAAACAGGAACACCCATAAACACCCTTAGAACAATCAATGTAACACTACAAAGTAGAGATGGGGATAGTAATCAATGTCACAGAGCAATCTGTGAATAAACTGTTGAATGGGAAACTAACTTCTGTATAAACTTTCACCTAAAACACCAAGCTGTTGTTGCTTTTTAGTTTTTATCTTATTTCTCACATCAGATCTTTCCCATTTCCTTTACCTACCCACCGCTCCCTCAACCCATCAAATTGTGTGACTCCATGAAAAAACATTAAAACTGCATGGTTCAAAATCGGGAAGGGTATGTGCCAAGGATGTATTCTGTCTCCATACCTTTTCAATCTGTATGCAGAACAGATCATCTGGGATGCTACGCTGTATGAGGAGGAAAGTAGCATCAGAACTGGAGAAAGATTCACCAATAATCTGCATTATGCGATGACACAACCCTGCTTGCTGAAACAGGACTTGAAGTGCTTGCTCCAGAAGGTCAACTGCAGCCTTCAATAGGGACGAAGCTCAACATTAAGAAAATAAAGATTCTTACCACTGGGACAATTGGTAGGCATCATGATAGATGATGAAGAGCCCGAGACTGTTACCAGCTTTAGTTTGCTTGGCACCAGCAGCCAGGAAATTAAAAGACGAACTGCACTGGGAAAGTCTGTCAGGGACCTCTCCAGAGTACTGAAGAACAAGGATATCAGTCTGGAGACTAAGGTGTACCTGATACAGGCCATAGTCTTTGCAATTACCTGCTATGCATCAAAGAGTGGGACAATGAGTAGGGATGATAGAAGGAGAATTGATGCCTTTGAGCTGTGGTGCTGGAAGAGAGTACTGAATATATCACGGAGTGCCAGGAGAAAAAACAGGTTCATCTTACATAGGGCCAAACCAGGCTGCTCCTTGGAGGCAAGGATTCTGAAGATTCGTCTAATACACTTTGGGAACAGACCTTGAAGAGGGACATCATGATTGGAAGGGTAGAGGGACAGCACAAGAGAGGAAGACCCTCAATGAGATGAACTGATTCAGTGGCTGGGGTACAAGGGTAGGTGTGTCAGACACAATAATGTTGGCACAGGACAGAGCAGGGTTTAGGGCTGTAACAACACGTAACAACAACATGATTAACCACCACCACCACCCCATCCTCACCCCTCTGCTCTCACCATGCCCCCCACCCACTTGGATCTTCAGACATGTTCTACAATAATGGTCTTATATAGTATATAGTCTTTATGAGACTGAGTTAGTTCACTTAGCATAATGCTGTTCAGTCCCTCCCAAGTTAGGCAGTAATTTAGAAGATCATTGTTCCTGAGTGCTGCATAGTATTCCACTGTGTAAACAAACAACAGTCAAGAGAGTGCAAGTATAACAAGCATAGTATTCAAGATGTCTTTATTTCTCACTCTGAGTAGTGTAAGAGGGCAAGCACTCAATTGCTAACCAAAAGGTTTGAAATTTCAGTCTACCCAGAGCAGCTTGGAAGGAAGCTCCAGTGGGTGATCTTTGCTCTGAAGATCTCAGCACTATAAAACACCATGAAACTGGTGAGGACACCATGAGTCAGAAGTGACTCGGTTGTACCTGCTTGGTTTTTGCTCTACATTTCTTCCAGAACTCTTCTATATAGATGTCAGAACTCTATAACCTTGTCTGTATGATTCGGCTCAAGCAAGGACTAATGTTTAAAAATTGGGAATTGGACAATGGAGCAGCTGAGAGTAAATGAATGTACTTGGCAAGCTCTGGTGGCCTAGTGGCAAGAAGCTGCACTGCAATCCCAGAAGTGAGCAGTTTGAATCCACCAGATGCTCTGCTGGAGAAGGAGGGACAATCTCCTTCTGTACCAGTCAGATCTGATTTGATGGTACACACACAAAAGTTTTAAAAAGTTTTAGAAAGAATGAGTAGAGAGATTTCATGGCCAGTGTAGCTCTCACTACAGAATGATGTATACATACTGCTATTATAGGATAGACTGCAATATAAATGTCTGCAGTAAGGAAGAAACAGTGGTCCTCAAAATAGTCCTTCCTCATCAATTATTACACTTCTCTCACTAAGGCTGGCCCTGCAATCAACCAGTTGCAAATCTGAAGAAAACAGCATATTCCAAAGACTAAAATCCAAAAGATAAAGGGAAATACAGAAAACAAGGAATGTCCATAAAGGAAAACAGGAAAGAACTGGCCAGGTGCTTGGAAAAGTGGCACTAATTTAAAAAATTACACAATTCTTGTAAGAATTAGATTTACAAGAATACCAAAATTCATGGTTTGCATAGCCAACTCAACTAGTAACCAAATAAGAACAATATTATTTAAAAAAGCTCCCAACCCATTTTTTTTTCTGATCCAACCCATTTTTTTAAATCTTATCATTAATTTTAATGAAAATTTACAGAGACTTTGGATTTCCATTCATTCATTCATTGTTGCACCTTTCTCCCCTCCCAACCCTTGCCCCCAGTACACTCCCCTCTTGGAAACGTAAAAGAAAAATTCTTTCATTGTTTTACAATCCCTCCCCCCAGGTCCACTCCACTATACAGTCTTCATTCTGGACTCCTGTCATGACAAAAATACCTAATCACACATCCCTTTTAAACAGTTTTCTCCCTCATCTGTTTCAATGCAGTATACATTATTGAACCCATCTTTCTCAGTCTCCCACCTAACCCCGATGTCAGTCCTGTTTTACAATAGTGGCATCATGGAGTATTTGTCCTTTTGAGACAGAGATATTTCACTCAGCATAATGTCCTCCAGGGTCGCCCATTTTGTGTATTTCACGAGCTCCTTGTTTTTCTCTGCAGCCTAGTATTCCACTATGTGACTATACCACAGCTTCTCTATCCATTTGTTTGTTTATGGGCACTTAGGTTGTTTCCAACTCTATACTGTTATGAACAAAGCCACAATAAACATAGTGTCCATATATCTGGTTAGACATCACTTATGGTCTCTTTGGGGTATATTCCCAGTAGTGGAACTGCTGGGTCAAATGGTATCTCTATTTGCATCTTTTTGAGAAAGAGCCATACCGCCTTCCACAGTGGTTGCACCATTTTACACTCCCACCAACAGTGAATAAGAGTTCCAGTTTCTCCACAACCTTGACAGCATTTGTTGCTTGCTGTTCTATTAAATTTTGCTATTCTGACTGGGGTGAGATGATATCTCATAGTTGTTTTGATTTGCATCTCTGTTAGAGCTAGGGATTTTGAACATTACTTCAGGTGCTTGTTGGCCATCTGAATGTGTTCTCTGGTGAAGTGTCCGTGTTCTGTGCTCATTTTTCAATTGGATTCTTTATCTTTATCTTGTTGTGGTGCTCAAGTATTTTATAAATTCTGGATATAAGTCCCTTATCTGATATGTCATTACCAAATACTTTTCCCAGTCTGTGGCTTCCATTTTTACCCTGTTGGAGAAGTTTTTGGATGTGCATGGGGATTTGATTCTTAGAAGGTCCCATTCATCTTTTTCATATTCTCCTGGTTGTAGGTACTGCATGCTTTAGAATCAGGAAAGTTGTATGTCAAGGTTATATCCTTTCTCTATACCTATACAAAATGTATACCTGGCAAATTATTCAAGAAGCTCAACTCTGTGAAGAAAAATGTGGCATCATAAGCAGAGGAAGACTCAATAACAACCTGCACTATGCAAATGACCCAACATTGTTTGCTAAAAGTGAGAAGGACTTGAAAAATTTGTTGCAGAAGTTTACTACAGCCTTCAATATGGATCTCATTATCAAGAAGACAAAAATCCTCACCACTGGACCAATAAGCAACATCATGATAGACGGAGAAAAGATTGAAGCTGTTAACAATTTCCTCTTAGTTGGATCTTCAGCCAACATCCTTGGTACTAGCAGCCAGGAGATCAGTAGACATATTGCCTTGGGCAATCTTTATTAGGGATCTCTATAAATTACTGAAGAGCAATGATGTCAGTCTGAAGACCAAGGTGCACCTCATTCAGGCCACACAGTCTTTTCAATCACTTGCTATGCTGCTGATAGCTAGACAATGAAAAAAGATTACACAAAAACCATTGATGTTTTCAGTTGTGGTAATGAAGAGGAGTATGGAATATTCCATAGACTGCCAAAAGAACAAATAGATAGGTCTTGGAGAAAGTGCAGCCAGAATGTTCACTGGAGGCAAAGATGACAAAGCTTCATCTCATATTCTGGGAATTGTTGCTGGAAGAGGCTATTCTTTGGAGTGGAATATCATGCTTGGAAAGGTCCGTAAAAGAGAGGAAGGTCCTCAGTCTGTAGCAATGGGTTCATAAAGAGGTGGCACAGGATAGGACAGAGTTCAGATCTATTGTTTACAGGGTCACTATGAGTCATACTTGACTCAACAGCACCTAACAACAACATCAACAATGTAAGACAGTAATACTAAAAAAACTGTGTATAGATACAGTATGTAAGAATTTTTTGTACCTGTCCTTCTATCATTTTCTTACACACGTAAAACTGTTATAAAATAAGAAGCATTTTAAAATAGATAAACACAATATTTAAAAACATATAACAAACTTACCAGAGGCAAACATTCACAGTCTTAGAAAAAAAACTCCCCACTTCATTCTAACAAACTGCAGGCAATTATTTATTTCAGGGAAACACAAGCAATTTGGAAAGGGCTTGATAATAAACATTTTAGTCTTTGTGGGTCATACTGCAACTCTGTGGGTCTCTCTTGCAACCACTCTATAGCTGCAGCACAAGGGTAGTCATAGACAATAATAAATAGAAACAGGTATGACTGCTCTAACAGAATTTTATTTATGGATACTGAGATTTGAATTTCATATATTATGAAATATGCTTCTTTCCATTTTTTTTCCAGTATTAAAAAAAAAGTAAAAACCTTTTTTATTACCTTACTGGCCATACAGAAGCTGAGGTGTGCTTAACTTTGCCTGGGGATCATTGTTTGCCTACTCTTCAGTTATTTTCATCAGTTTGTGGGAATAAAAATTTACAAAGGTCTATAACAATATTTCTCTTTTGAAATGATTTTTTTCCATCTAAGACTTCCACAGAAACTTTCTAAAATCTTCATTTCATATTTCTTCCATCTTTGCAAATCTTTCTCCCCAGAGCACAGCTTGCCAGTTCTTTGAATGGTTTTAAATAAAAATCTTATGTCAGAAAAACTGCTGCCCATTTCAGTTTTTTTTATAACTCTAACTTCCTTGAACTACTGTAAAGCTCCAAATCTTTTCATGCTCAATCCTTTTAATAAATACAGGACCAATCTTTTTATTTTCCCTCCTCTTTCAGCCATCATTTAAGTCTAATTTTACACAATGAGGATCCTGTGAGGTCTTAGGCTATTTTGTTGAGAAAGCAGGTTTTGGTCACAAATAAGGTTAGTGTTTAAAAATCTCTGCAGTAACAGTTCAAATGGTTTTAAGATACCTCAAAGAAAAACCTGGTCCACTGCTCTAAATTGCTTCTCCTGCCACTTTCTTAGTTATATGTTCTTATTAAAAATTAAAATGATAAGGATAATGGTTTAGATGAGTTCTGTAACCATGTTTTTAAAACTGTTACATACCTTTACAGTTAAAGCCAGTAATACAAATCAAATCATCAAACCAATACAAACATACATTCCATTCCTTACAATACATAAAATATATTAAAATCAATAAAAACTTGGGAAAGAATAATTACAAATATTAATAGTGTCAAGAAACCATTTACTGTTGTCAATTCAAGTGTGATCACCGTCAGATCACATGTACATGTATAGGACTGAATATGTAAAAATTGTTTTAAGTGATAGATTTGGGTGTGCATATCTCAACCATAAAAATGTTTTTCTAAAAAGAAATCATTTATTTCATATCAAAGTGACCCTAAGGGTGGGAACTATGTAAATGAATACTCTGGGTCAAGGGCTCTTTCAGATTAGCATACAGAAACACTTTGCAGTTAGTGAAAAGCCCTTGTGAGGAAGGCAGAATTGTGTCCTTGAACAGTGATAGGCAGGAGACAAGGCATTCAATAAAGAATGAGATTTCACTCCATCTCTCCCATCCATAAATAACAAGTGTTTAACTGCACCTACATTAAAAACGCTCACAGCGAACTCAGCATTAACAGCAACAGCAAGAATGCCACAGTACAGTAATCTATGTTGGGCTGTGAAGTGATTTCTCCTAAAGACAGATGCCACCCCACAGGAATAAAAGCAGGAAAATAATCCAATGTATGACCAGAGGCAATGCAAGAAAGGATTAAAACTTCAAGCCTCTCTTTTTCTTTCCTTTAATAGTCTCTAGCTATATCTTTAGAATAGCAGCACAGACAACAGAAATGGTAATTTCCAACACAATACAATGCAAGAAGCTCTTTGACTTTCATGCTGCTGCCAAGTGTCTAAACCAAAGGATTCTTGCAGTCCACAGTGCCCCACAACAAGGAAGATATATGAGTCGTAAAAAGCAATATTCCATGTCCACTAAAGGTCAAAACATTTCCTCAAGCAGGTAATACATCTAAATGTTTTTCTTCAAGTGTACCAATAAAATTTTAATGTTGTGGTTGTTATGTGCCGTCGAGTCACCTGTGACTCATAGCGACCCTATGCACAACAGCCCTAAACTCCGCTCTGTCCTGTGCCGATCGCACTGTCTCTGACACTCCCATCCCAATTCTCCCAGTCACTGAATCAATCCACCTCATAGAGGGCCTTCCTCTCCTGCGACGTCCCTCCACCCTCCCAAGTATGATGTCCCTCTCTAAGGACCGGTCTCTCCTCACTACATGTCCAAAGTATGTTAGATGGAGCCTCAGAATCCTTGCCTCCAAGGAGCCACCCGGTTTAACCCTTTCCAGGACAAACCTGTTTGTTTTCCTAGCAGTCCATGGTATTCTCAATACTCTTCTCCAGCACCACAGCTCAAAGGCATCAAATTCTCCTTCTATCCTCCTTGGTCATTGTCCAACTCTCTGATGCATAACAAATGATTGCGAAGACCATGGCCTGTATCAGATGCACCTTAGTCTCCAGAGAGACACCACTGCTCTTCAGTACTTTGGAGAGGTCCCTAACAGCAGACTTTCCCATGGCAATGAGCCTTTTAATTTCCTGGCTGCTGGTGCCAAGACTATTGACTATGAAGCCAAGCAAACTAAAGCCGTGTACAATCTCAATCTCTTCACCATCCATCCTGATGCTGCCAATTGGTCCAGTGGTGAGAATCTTTGTCTTCCTTAAATTGAGCCTCAATCTATATTGTAGGCTGCAGTCCTTGACGCTCTGCAGCAAGCGCTTCAGGTCCTCTTCCGTTTCAGCAAGCAGAGTTATGTCATCCGCATAACGCAGATTGTTGATAAATCGTCCACCAATCTTGACCCCACATTTCTCCTCATAGAGCCCAGCCTCCCGGATAATCTGCTCTGTATACAGGTTGAAAAGGTATGGAAATAGGACACATCCCTGGCATACACCCTTCCCAATTTTGAACCATGCAGTGTTCCCTTGCTCTGTTCTGAAGACTGCCTCCTGGTCCAAGTATAAGTTTCGCATTAGAACGATCAAGTGTTCTAGGATTCCCATTCTTCTCAGAGTCAGCCATAGTTTATTATGATCTACACAGTCAATTGCCTTTGCATAGTCAATGAAACACAGATAGACATTCCTCTGGTATTCCCTGCTCTCAGCCAAGATTCATCTAACATCAGCTACAATATCTCTGGTACCACGGCCCCTTTTAAACCCAGCCTGGACTTCTGGTAGCTCTCTGTTGATGTGCTGTTCCACATTTTAATACTAAAGGAAATTCTTACAATCGAAAAGGAGAATTAACAAGTTATGTTTTGCTTTCTTTTTTTTACATAGGGAGGAAATCAGACAATAACAAGTATCTCCAAGTGAAGCTTTAAAAATAAAATATTACTACTGGTGCTACCAAAGAATGGTTTCAGTCTTGTTAAACTTACTGAATCACCTCATATCCTTAAAAAGCCACAACCTCAAGCTCAAGGAGTATTCAGGATGGTTAGTAAAGGGGAAGTCACAAATTGCCTATCATTAGTTTAGCATGAGATAAAAATAAAACATTCACTGTCAGAAGTTAAAATCCTGTTCTTCATTATATTGAAATAGAAGCTGTAATTTAAAAATAAGAGGAAAAAAAATACTATTCCTTCTCCCTTTTTCATCACTCTCCCTCTTTCACCTCATTCTCCTTGTTTCAAAATCTACACCAAACTATTTACTAAATATCTAGTTTCTTTGAAAAGTAAAATAAATAGAACCACAGTCTAAACCTCCTACAGAGCTGCTGGGTGGGATGGAACCATCAAACTTTTGGTCAGTAACTAAGCACTTAACTTTTGCACCACCAAAAGGTTGGGGTGTTTTTGTTGTTTTGCTTCTTTTTTTTTACCAAAAGTAACTTTTCCACAAAAATTAAAAGGAACCAAACATCCACAACCATGCATTCAACTGAAAAAGCAACAGGTATTTGTTAGAACCATTAAAACAACTTTACACTGAACAAAGTAATTTACCATTGAAATATGTGGAAAATGACATTTTCATGATTCCTCTCTCAAACTTACGTTTTAAAATGCCTCCTCCTTTTCGTAGTTCTCTATTTAAAGCTTTCCCCCCATTATTTCTTAACTCAGTCCTCCCCCTAAAAGAAAAGCAGGGTAGCAAACTTATACATATTATCTATTCAAAACAAAAAGCAGTCCTCCAATTAGAGAATCTGGAGCAGATTAGTAAGAAATTTCTCATATTATCACAAAAACTTTTCTCATCAATTATGTTTATTCTCATTTGCCTATCTTGTTAGGGACACAGAGAGAACCTATTTCACCAATGTGCCTGTCTTGTTATAGAGACAGGACAAAGAGAAGTCACTAATTCACCATTCTATAGTGAATGTAAATCAAAGTTACTATTTAAAAACACCCAGGATATTAAGAGAAATAGAGGAGATGAATAACAGCAACAAGGTCTTTGGTTCCTTCCACCTGTCCTAGATTCTCAGGTTGCAGCTTCTCTAACAGCTCATTTTCACTCCTGTAGGATTTTACTTGGTATGCACTATTCTCCACTTACATTCCTACCCCTGTAGTTTTTTTGAAAGGAGATAAAGCAACTGTGTAAGAATGCCTACAGACATCAAAGCCCTGAAGCTTCACTAGTTGTGTGTGGTAAAGGAGGAAGAGGAGGAAAATGTGAAGTAATGAGGATCTACTGTATTTACCTTATGTGCAGGGCATGTGGACAATAGAAACGATGTAGGGTGCACTTTTGGGCAAAAAAGAACACGGCAGCCTAATGGGAGCCTTTTGTTCTTTAAAAGGGTCTCCTTTTCCCTCTTTGTGCTTCACTTAATTCATGGGTTCTGAGCTGCTCTTGAACTTGACAGACTTGGGGAACAGAGGGGGAACAGACAAAGGAAGTGGTGAAAGATGCACTTCAAAGAGAATTAATTTTAAAAAAATTAGTTCTGCCAGTTTTGATGAAGTTTTGGAGCTGCAAAGGAAAGTATCTTTCACTCTTGATATATAATTTTCCCAGAGTTATAATGAGTAAAAGTAGATAAATAAGCAACAAAAAGAATTATGTCCTATAAATTTGTTATATTTTCTTCCCTGTTATACTGTATTTTTTAAATAACAGTTAAGAAACATCTGATTTTCAAAAGTCACATGAAAGATAATATTCTACAAGATCAGTAACTTAATGCTTTAATGGTTATTTTAGACAAATGATAGATTTACCTACAAAACACAAACCACCAGCGCCACCTGCAGGATAAATACAGATAAGCATCCTACAATATATTTCAAAGTCTGATTTTTTTACTATCTACTTCTCTAGGTTTTGCTTTTATGCATTTCTTAAGTAATTTTTAAAATATGGCCTTGTGTCATAAACACTAGTTTTTGGTGTGCTTTTTTAAAATCTTGTTTCCCCCTCAATATTATGTATCATATCATAACCTCCTTTCATGTAAGTACACATACTATCCTAATTTTATCTCCTCCTTATTTGGGATTTAGAGGGATGAGGAGTGGAATAAAGAATTCCACTGTAAAGACGGACTAATTTAAGACCAAATTGTGCATGAATATTTGGATTGTTTCATTTTTGCCACTTTATAAAGTTTAAGCTCTGTGTGTATACATGCTATCTTTGCATATTGCTTCAAATGTTTCTCTAAATAAATGCCTCTCTTTCTCTCATCGCCCTTTATTCAAAACCAATTTATAGCTAGTCAGTCATCCAGTGGGTTTCCAAGGCTCTAAGAGGTATGCACAGGAGATTGCCCATCCTTCGCCCTAGGAGTCACTGCTGGCTTCATTTAAACTGCCAGAGAGGCACAGCCTTTGCATCAGCAGTACAACTCCCAATGGATTACACCTTCAGAGCTCCATGCTAAATGCTAAGAAATCTGGTAGTGTATTTTACAGGGAATTGCACTGCTAATCCAGAGGTGGAGGTTCCACCTTTGGATTCACCATCCACTCTGAGGGGTAAAGATGGGCACTCTCCTCTTGTGCAATTTACCAGCATTTATCAATTATGAGTCAGTTCTAACTTGACAGTAATGAGTTGAGAGTCTGAGATATACTAAGTTAAAATATAAAGATACTTTTAAATTGAGATCATTCTACAACTCAAAGAAAAATAATTCATAGAAGAGTAAAAATATAATAAAAGGCATGGATTCTCAATATCTACTAATGAAGCTATTCCAAAGAAGTATTACTTTTACATTTTCTTGAAAGTCAAATAATTTCTTTATAATTGTATTTCAGTTTATAATAGAATAATTACACACCCTCAGTACTCATCACAATGCATTCAGAAAATATTAGGTAGTTCCGGACCTACTGCCAGAAGACAATATAGAACTATTAAGAAAATGAAAGGATTTGCTAAACTCTTAAAGACAACTAAAAAAAAACCCAGAAGATCACAGGAACAAATGTATAACCTGAGCTTTTGAAGATTATTTTTAAAGCATGGAGTCCCTGGATGAGCCAAATGGGAAGTTCAATTCCACACAGAAGCATCTTAGAAGAAAGTGAGAAAAACTATCAAAAACCCTCTGGAGTACAATTTACTCTGACATAGTTGGGGTATGACTTTGAAACCACTCCATAGCAACTACTTAGTTCGATGGGCTTTATTTTGAAATTATATTCTTCAGTCTAACTCTGATTGTGCTTCATATATTCCAGTTACAGCGTAACTATGTAAAAGTAAGTACAATCATTCTAGTAACACATCTTGCTAATAGTTGTACACACCTGTGTATACAACAAACTAAATGCAAAGTCAGCACAATCATGGAGATGAAGCCTGAGTTTTAATACCTAAAACTACGTTTCTCAGCTCTCCTGACTATTGACATTTTAGAACAAATCATTTATTTGGGGCAGGAAGACTGACCTGTGCACTGCAGAATGTTCAGAAGCAACCCTGGTCTCTAATGTAAGGATGATATCTAAGAATGATACCATTAACATCCTTCTCTCATACAGTGGTTGTTGTTGTTATGTGCCTTCGAGTCGTTTGCGACTCATAGCGACCCTATGCACAGCAGCCCCTAAGCCCTGCTCTATCCTGCGCCAACCTCACTGCCTCTGACACACCCATCCCAATTA